>NC_050446.1:140718132-141018132 GCF_903995425.1 Onychomys torridus
GTAACCTTGAGCCTGACACCCTTTTCTCTCTGCTGCTATTCCCCAGCTATGGAATGAGAGGATAGCTCCTTTCTTCATCTTTGAAAGTTACCTAAACATTGACAAGGTTTGAAGGCAGCATTCACAGAACTTTCCTGTTCCTGTAAGACCTGTTTGTCAATTAGCCCAGCTCTACAGCAAAAAAAAAAAAAAAAAAAAAAAAAAAACAGAGGTGCAATTAAATAGAAAGTTGGGTGGTTTGTGGACATCCAAGCCAGGTGAGTTGGTGTTACTTTCAGCCAGTCAACACAGACCAGTAAGAAAAGGTCAAACGAACTATGGAAACATATGCTAATAATTCTGACACAACACTTTAGCTAAATTATGTAAACCAGTATTAAAGATGTGAAAAATGAGAGGATGGTTAGAATTAGAGAAATGCAAAGTGAGATGAGTCACATCCTCTCATTTCTGATCATGGCAAACCAGTTAATGCTGTCCATGTTAGTGCTTAAAAGGAAGCAGGGTTGGGAACAGACTCCCACAGACTACTAGAGAAATTGGCATCGATACCATTATTTAAGAGGTTCACACTACTTAAAATTTTGAAATCTCACTTTGATAGATTTATCCTGTTCATATATTAGCAAGACTCTATTAGGATATGATGTCATGGCGCTGTTTATCTCTAAAATGATAAGTAAATGAGACAGGAGTTGAATGGCTGCACATTTCTCAGTAAGCTGCCCATAGAGGACAACACCGCCCCCTCCCAGCGGCCTCTGCCATTGCAGCCATAGTGTTTATTAAGGTTACTCCGGGGACCAGCAGGCAGGTGGGACCCATATTGACTCACCTCCAGACAGAGAATTCGGAACGTTCAAATTATTCATATGACTGACAACATTACCCAAAAGAGATTCTGAGGTCCTGATGAGCAGGCCACAGAAGACAACAAGGCTTCCAAGTTGGAACATGTTTGGTCCTGACACCTGAATCGTCACAGGAGGAAGAAGAGGAAAGAACACTCAGTGAATGCCTGCCACCCTCACACTTGACCTTCCTACAAGAAGAATGTGCTTCATAGTGGGTAAGAAAAGGAACCAGCAGGGATGCCCATCCTCAGGAGTGGATTTTAAAAAATGAGGAATTTTGCTCTTCAGAGGCTGGATAGCAAGTAACTCACCTCCTCTACTTGCTCGTATCCTCCAAAAAACCCCTGTGCGGCTCCTTGCCCTCCTTATAAGCCCTTTCTCACCTGGCTCCTCCCTACCACTTCCTGTCAGCTAGTTGCTGACTCAGCCTCCTGACTGCAGGTGAATTTTATTTAATCAAACACATCTTTGCATCATTAAACAAACGTTCCAGAGCATAAGCAAAAGTAACACACCTTGAAATCATATTCTACAACAGATAGAACTGAAATCATTGCACTTAGCAAAATTAGCCAGATTCAGAAAGATAAGATACCCTAGTTTCTGCCAAGTGCAAATGGGATTCCAAATTGTGTACATATATATATGAATGTGTTGAATGTGTATGAGGTCATAAACCAAGGAGATCATGAGAGGAGAAGGAAAAATGTGAAGGGAAGAGAAGATGAGGGAAGAGAGAGCAAGGAATGCATGAGACATGAAAGTAAAAAGGAGGAAGCCATTAGCAAGGGGGGTGGGGAAGGACAGCAGGGAGGAGAAGGAGAGGAGCTAAGTGTGCAGGGAAATGCCACGGCAAACCCACTCATTTGTATGGTAAATTTAAAAATCATAAACATAATTAATACAATTGTAACTTAAGAAAATGAGCAGGCAAGGTGGGGAAGGCAGAGAAACTTATGAGACACAGTCAGGGAATGGAGGGACAGAGCTTGGAAAAACAAGCTGACTCTAGGCTGTGCTTTATAAGCTCAGGTCCTCTATGCTTGCTGCCTTCTCTGCTTGAAATGTACTTCCTCTTTGCAACCTAAATCTGCTCTGTAGATTCAGTGAAACTTCACACCTTCCATGAAGCCAACTCCAGGTCCCTTCCCAGAGACCAGATTGAGGATCCCACTATCATGACTCCATCAAGCTTGGGACATCACTGACCTTAGAGAAACAGCTATGGCTTGTATCACTGTTAAGCTTAGATGCCAGTAAGAAGCCTTTCTTCATACGCTGAGACAATTCACTGATGAATAAAATCTGAACACTCCATAGAACCCACATGAACCTAGGTTGTCATTAGTCTGACACAATATCATCTATGTCTTCAAATTTGTTAGAGTTCAAACTTCCCTAACACAAACAGCACCTTTCATCTGCCTCTTGCCCCAAAGCCTCCTGAAACCCGTTAGGAAGTCACTCTAGGGGAACTCACAGGCTGGAGAAGGATGCACAGGAAATGCTTGCTTCTCTACAGGGATGCTGGAGGTGACAGTGGCCCTTATATTGTGATGACAGGATGAGATGCAAGCTCCGTTTCCAGGATGATCCAAGGAGACTCCAAAGAAAATACCTAAGGTTTGCCAAGTTATTCCAACCCAAAGGTCACCCAGGATGCTTGAGTGGCAATGACAGAACTTGTGCCAAGACTAAGGCCCCATGTTGTGGAACCTGAGGCTACCAACAAGGGGTCTATTCAGTAAGTGCTGGGAAGAAGACCCAGAATGGGTCAGTGGAAGAATGTTCTATTGAGAAGGCTCCTAGTGTTTGCCAAGGCTAGTCCAGTCACCATTTGAGAACTCATAGAAGAGAAGTCACCAGCTTCTGGTTGTCCAATGAGTAAGGTAGAATTGTGGCTCTCCAGTTCCTCTGCTCATCCTCCCATCCACTCTCCCCTCTATCTGAATGCTCTGATAATCTCTCCTGGACAGAGTCAGCCACTGTGACAGTTTCTGTTAGGAGGTGATAATGAAGCCCCCTTGCCATCTCGCTGACTGAAGCATCTGTATTATAAACTAGCTGCCTATGTGATTTTGTTTAATCTGCCCCTAAGGTGATTATTTCTCCGAGTAGAAAATTCCAACAACAGTAAATTAAAAGGAGGAAAATAAGTGAAGTCATGGCCATGAAGGAGTGCTTCTTCTTTATGGAGCCAACAAGGCTTATTGAATGATTCACATCCTTCCTACCTTGATATCAGCCATCTTTATAGTGTGGCTGTGTGACCCACACATTACCATTGGGAAGGAGGCAGATGATGTGTGAGTGTACAAGTTAGGATGGTTGTAGGCTGAAAAGAAGGAATCCAGTTCCCCTGCTTTAAGAAAATAGACCAAAGAAGCTAGTAAGAACTAAGATTTGAGGTGAAAACTCATAACCTTTATCTGGCTCTGGGTATTGCTGCATCCAGGACCTCGAATCATTCAATGTTCTTAAAATTGGATTCATTCTCTGGTGGACTTTGCCAGATAAACATAATTGAAAAATTTATGAATGAAAACAGACAAGGAGTGTGTGGAGACCCACCTCCTGTGTGGGTAGAAAGGTGACTTATTTCCATCAGTGAGAAGCTAAAGCAATCCTTTGATGGAGACTCCATCTCGTAGGCAGCTTAATGTATGTTTTATTCATGCCAGCCCGTGTCTCTTCTTGAGTCAGCAGGATGGGTCAGTGGGAGAGGCGTTTCCTTCACAGGGCTAATGACTCGTGTTTGCTCTCCAGAGCCCACAAAAAAGTGAAAGAAGGGAGCAACTCCTGAAAGTTACCCTCTGACTTCAACTGGTATATTGTTCACATATGTACCTGCACTCACACATGAACATTATACACATACAAACATAAAATAATAAAAATAAAGACATGTTTCTTGGACTTTGAATGAAGTTGGTATACAGCCTCCCCATAATGTCAGGGACAGAAAGAGCTGAACAATAGGACTCACAGGTGACCTCCATCTCCCTACTCTGAATTTCAGAGCCCCAGCTCTACCTCCAAACCCTGTGGCTCATGTGCACAGCCCTTCGCAGTGTGCCCTGCAGAAGCACATGCCGCTATAAGCAGACAACTGGCACTGACCACTGTCCTTTATTTGTCACCAGGAACTGTCCTGCTTCATCTTGTTCTACCTCCCAGTGACCTTGAAGGAGGTTCAGACAGGAAGGGGCTTTGCCGAAAAGAGAAGGCAGGGTCTGTGCCCCAACAGAACACAGGAGCAGCTGTTCCAGCACACAGCCTCTTGGGGGCAGCAGTGAGCAGTACTCTTCCTCCCTTGGGGTTCACATAGCCATTTGCCTGCTGTCTGACCTTCAGGTTAGATACACTTCTTTATTGAGCCTGCTAGTCATCAAAACGTAGGTTTGAGAGCCTCATTTTCCATTGGAAGAAACAGGTTTCTGAGAGGCCTACAGGTGTCCAGGTCACACAAGGGTAAAAATCCAGTGTCTGGGTCCTTCCACCTACATCAGTTGGCAGGGCAGGACTGTCCCTAGGCTTGTACATCCTGTTTTCCACAGGCCCCATTGTTTGAATTCATTACCAAGCCCAGAATCCATGTCAAGCTGGAATAGCAAAGAAACAGGTGGGAGCTGGGCTTTGAGATGGCAGACAGCACAGAACCAAGCCCTGAGGGCCTGTCCTCACCGTGAAAATAATAGCAAAGGATATTATGACCTTGTGATTCTAACAGTTCAGGTAGTCAGATCCCTGCTGTGGCCTTGCCAAGGCTTGCTTCTGTATGCAAACTTTCTTCCTGGCTGCCTGCCACCATGTTCCACAAGCCCATGAAAACCCTGTTCCCAGCTATAGACACAGAGGAAAGGGCCATGCTGAAATGTTCTTTTTAAGAGGGGTTTTCACATCCCAGGACCAGCCCGAGGGTGTTGAATTTGGAGTGGTGACCTCAGGCCTGTTGCTGGGTCAGTCCTATTGGCCCCAGCTACTAAATAAGTTAACTAACAACGTGTACCAAGATGGTGCTGGCATGATGGGCATAGAAATGCTTAGGGCATCATGAGGGTGGTGAGGGGACTTCAAGGGGTCAGGTCAGAGCCTGTCACTGGGACTAGGAGGACCTGGGTTCAAATCCTCACCCTTCCCACTGCTGGCTGCATGACATGAGATGGGGTTTCTTCCTTCTCTGTGAAGTAGGACTGGCAACTGCACCTCACCTCCCTGCTATCCATGTGCAGAGAAAACAGGTGGGAAACACAAGTGAATGTCCTCACACTGGGCAGACTGTGCACATGGCTGACAGTAATGTCTGCAATTACATTACATAGCACTGTCCTCACACTAGTCAGTCTGTGCACACAGCTGACAATAATATCTGTGATTACATTACATAGCACACATAATGAGCTCTTGTTGGGGAGAGGCCAGGCTGTCAGAAGCCATCCCATGTCTGTGCTGGCTGCTCTGCATCACCTGGGAAAGCACATCCCTCTCTGTGTACAGCAAGTCTTCTAGAATGTAAAGTACTTTTCTGTTGGGGATAAAGCCTGGGCCCATAATGGTCATGGGATGAATTTCTCATTGAAAATATTCAGCGAGGTATTAAGGATTATCTGTCCCAGACAAAGATTTCCTATCGATCACATGACTGCTAATCCCAGTCATGGCAACTTCCTGGTCCCACTGACCCCAGCACTTAAGCTGGTATTTGTTCCTAAACACAACTCAGCTCCCTGTTTGTAAAAGGCTACTGAGACCAGAGAGGCCAAGCAGTGGGGCTGGGGTCACACAGCTTAGGGGCTCTGCTCCCTCGACTTCCCTTACCCACAAGGACCAAACAGCCCCCAGACCCTCCTCACAGGACAGAACAAACTAATCTGAAACACCACCCACCAATGCAAAGTCTTCTGCACTTTTGCAAGTTCTCCATTGCTGAGCTACAACCCAGCTGCAATGGTTTATTTTTTGGAAGGAGGAAGAGACAGACAGGGAGACAGAGAGATGGAGAGGCAGAGAGACAAAAAGAGAATCCATCCACTTTACCCCAGTTCTCACATTGGAACCACCAGCAGGAAGTCTTTGCACATATGAAAAACAAAAGTAAAAAACAAAAATTCAAGCACATGCAATTTTATCACAGCTAAAAGTAGCAATTAGTTAAACTCTATAATCTTAGAGTCTAAAGATTTTCATTTCACTTTTAGCAATGCTGACACTTTCATGGTGAAATTTGTATACATAAAACACTGCCCCTTGGGGATGAAGAGTTGGCTCAGCAGCAAAGAGCCTTTACTGATTTGCAAAGGACTAGAATTTGATTCACAGGATCCATAATGTAGCTCATAATTGCCTGTAACTTCCTGTCCCAAGGGATATCAAACTCTCCTCTGATCTCCTCAGAGAACTGCACACACATGGTACACATAAATGCATGCAAGCAAAGACACTTACACATAAAAGAAATAAATCTTAAAAACCAAAACCATGGTTGGGGATTTAGCTCAGTGGTAGAGTGCTTGCCTAGCAAGCCCAAGGCCCTGGGTTCAATCCTCAGCTACAAAAACAAAAACAAAGACAACAAAACAAAACAAAACAAAACAAACAAACAAACAAAAAAACAAAAAAACAAAAAAACAAAAAAACATTGCTCTAATCCCTGGTCTTGAATCTAGGTTACATAGAGACCTTCAGGCCTTGGCTTGGAAGAAGGGAACTAACCATGGGTCTTGCCCATCTCAACCAGGATTTGATTCTTCTTGTGCTGCGGATTGTTCCTTGAGCATTTGGTGAAAGCTTTCAAAGAAACCAAAAAGTGGACCTAGAAAGACTTCTTAAGTGGATCTGTGTCCTCTGAGCTGCTGGATGTCTGAATGTCTTGCTTCTTCCATCTTTGTCTAGAGCTGGCGCCTGAGGGGGGGAGGGGGGACAAGTGTTTATGGGAGGAAAGAAGGGTGAAAGAAAAGAAAGGCAAAGTTATGAGATGGAGAGAAAGGGAAAGGGACTTGACCATAATCCTAAATTTTCTCAGGATCACCTCCAATCAGCAGGAAGTAGCCTAAAAACTATGCCCACATTCCCAAAAAAATTGATTATGGATGTTTGTTGTTGCTTAAAATGTTGGTTACAAATTGTTATAAATAATGGTTAGGGAAAAAAGCTAAACAAAAGGAGATTAGATTCAGGGTTTTTGTTTTGAAAAGAAGAAAAGGGGAAGTGCTGTGGGATAATGCTCTTGTACACTGTAAAGATTTGTCACTGTTGTTGGTTTAATAAAACACTGATTGGTCAGTAGCCAGGCAGGAAGTGTAGGTGGAGTGACCAGACTAGAATAATTCTGGGAAGAAGTAAGGCAGAGATGGGTTGCCAACCAAACACAGAGGAAACAAGATGAGAATGCCATTTTGAGAAAAGGTACCAAGCCAGTGGATAAACATAGATAAGAATTATGGGTTAATTTAAATGTGAGAGCTAATTAGTAATAAGCCTGAGCTACCAGTTGAGCATTTACAAGAAATATTAAGCCTCAGAGTCAATTATTTAAAGAGTGGCTGCCAGGTATTTGGGAACAGGCAGATGGGAGAGAAACTTTCACCAACAGAGAGGGAAGAAAAGAAGGACAGAGAGGGTGTGAGGGAGGAAAGAAGAAAGAGAGAAGAGCTATTGAAAATGAAGAAGAGGAAGAAGAGATAATGACAAAGAGGAAGGACAAATTGAATAAGAGACAATGGTGGTGGGAACAGTTGTGTCCTGAAAGTGCAGATTCTAAAGGTTGAACCTCCCATGGTCCTTGGGCTCTCCATGTCTTCAATGGGGCCCTATCAGTTTATTACCCATGGCTGAGTGCTTAGCTGCTCCCATGGGGAGGATAGAGTGGGTGATCCCTAGCCATGGCCAGTTGGTTGTACTCCTCCATGCACTTGACTCAAGGTTTTGTCCTGTAATCTCTTTGTTGTTTTTACTGTATCACCTTCAAAGTCCTTCCTGGGGCACTGGCCCTGCCTTTATGCATCTGTCTGTTCCTTCCTCCATTTGTTCATTCCAAAGTGTCCTACACTTGAACCCCTGATCCTTTTGATAACTGTATATCAGCTCCTACTTTATGCTAAGTATTGTGTTGGAGTCAATGATGAAGTCTCTAAGTTCTTGTTCCTTAATGGTGGCCTTTCAGGACATTCCATGAGTCCTAATAGTTAGTTCACCACTGAAGAAAAGTTCCCTAGCCTATCTAGCACCATGTCTTCATGGAGGAGGAGCTCAGCAATAGAGAAGGGTCATTGTGTAGAGGTAAACAGCCAGACAGAAAGAAAATTGCTGTGTGACCTTGCATACAGATAAGATCTAACTATGACAGCACTCAAATATACAGAGAACAAAATGGTAGTCACCATGGCAGAGGAGAAAATGGTAGATACCAGGGCAGAGGTGGGGATGTAGGGATTGGAAATGGAGATTAGGAGACAAAGTTCTAGGTCTGTGGGATGAACAGGTCTAGATATGTATTGTACCATGGAAGATAGGAGGTAACCAAGTTCTATTCCAGGTGAGAGTTGTATAGGACAAAATTTCCTCACACTCATGGCAGTAGAGAAGCCAGATATGTTAAACATATAGTCTTTTCTCTATAAAAGATTTATACCTGTTTTTTTTTTTCAGAAAGCTGGGAATGGGTATAGTTTATAACCTGGTGATCTTTGCTATCTGTAGGACCAGACTGAAACTCAAATCCCCAGACTATTACATTTATTCCAGACTCTTCTCAGTCTCCAGAGCATTGTTTCTCAGTCAATAGAACCCATTCTTATGAAAGAGGTCCCATGCATTTTGCAAAAGAGTTTAGTATTATGCTTATCCCAGACCCTTCCTCCCTAGATATTTATCCTGAGCACTCTCTCTCAGTCAATTTTCTTGTGGAAAACACCATATGTAATTTGCAAAGGAGTTTCAATGTAATCATGCCTCAAGCTTTATTGTGACAATTGTCATGAGAAAACTTTATTATAAAGTTGTACTGTGCTTAAATATATCAAAAATAAACTGCCTGTGGTCAGACTCTAGAAGTTTGAACTAACACCAATTAACTAAGCCATGTTGAACTGGATTTATTTCTTGCCTCACACAGGTTGTTACTCTGCCAACCATGGCACTTGCAGGGATCCCCACAGGGAGTCATAACATGTGAGTAAATTTTAGCTATCTCATATATATGTGATAAAATATATGCTGTGGAATAATCCTTCTATACATTGTGAAAATGTGCTGCTCTCATTGTTAATAAGAAGCTGATTGGTCAAAGGATTGGCAGGATTTGGGAGGCAAAGAGAATGCTGGGAAGAAGAAGAAGGAGGAGGAGGAGGGAAGAGGAAGGGGAAGGGGAAGGGGGAGGGGAAGTGGAAGGAGGAGGTCAGAGTCAGAGGAATCACCAGCCAGACACAGAGAGGAAACAGGAGGTGCAAGATGAAAGAGAGGCAACACCACATGGCAGAATGTAGATTAATATAAATGAGTTCATTTAAGTTGTAAGAGTTAGCTAGTAACAAGTCTGAGCTATTGGCTGATCATTTATAATTAATAAATGGACTTTTATTTTGAAGTCAGTAGTCCCAACAAAATCTCCACCTACATATGGTGCCCAAACATCTGGCACCTACATCCACATAAAACCTGAGAAAACTTTTTTTATAAGTTCTTAACACAAAAAAATGGAGCCAAACATGGCTCCCTAGTTTTGTGTCTCTTATGCCAGCCACAGTACTGAGACACATCTCCCAGCAGCTGCCCTTAGGAGAAGCCAGCTGCCAGCCACTACCTACCATGCACTACTACCATGCACTAAGCTAAGCTACACTGTCAGTGGCTGACATAGCATATTAAGACTCATCTCATACAATCAAAAAGCAAGACAGATGCTCAGTAAAGATAGATCCAGATAGAAAAAAAACTCTAAATGTGTTACAATGTGTTAAAATATATATATATAGGCTTGTGGGGGAAAAGAGAAAGGATAGAGACAGTCATAGATTAAAAAATAGTTTAAAAAAATAAAATCCTTAAAAAGAAGTATATATAGGGGTTGAGGATTTAGCTCAGTGGTAGAGCGCTTGCCTAGCAAGCACAAGGCCCTGGGTTCGATCCTCAGCTCTGAAAAAGGAAAAAAAAGAAGTATATATAACATATAATATAATAATAAGAATATATATATAATGAGCCACACACAGAAATCTGGATAATGTATGTTATTGTGTTGTCTTTAAATTTTTTGACTGCTAACAAACAAGCAATAACTGCTAAGAAACATTGGATTATGGGAACTGCTAGATTAAACCAACTGATATACTTTTAAAATACCTTGACTTCAAAATGGAAATCAAAAGGTGTGTTGCTCTGGGAAAGAGATTATGCTTTTATTTAATTTTTTTTAACCAGAGCTGAGGACCAAACCCAGGGCCTTATGCTTGCTAGGCAAGCATTCTACCGCTGAGCTAAATCCCTAACCCCTATGCTTTTATTTCCACAGAAAATGAGAGGCTGTAGATTCATTCCAAGTTAAAGATGACCAGGTTTGATTAAGGAAAGCCCCCTGAAAATCCTGACTACAGGCATAAAGAAATAAACCTTAAAAAACTACAAAACATATAACATATGTTTTACCTGCTCAAACATAAAACAAAAAGTCATCTTTGGCTAACTTGTGTACAACACAGTCTATACTTGTACTAATTCAGATATGTATGTTACCTTTAAAAGTTTGTGTATTTTCAGAGCAAGGTGGACAGACACCAGTGAAAACAAATGGCCAGTGATCCAGCATCTCAAAATGCCTTGTTGCAATGTCCTCTGAGTTATGCATCCAGAACAGCTTCAAAGCTGCTGGCTGAGATGGTCCAGCCTCACAAACTATGCCAGCCAAGACTTAACCATTATCCTGAATCTTCTCATGGTTCCCAAAAATGTCAGTGCCCCCAATCAACAGGAAGTAGTCTAGAGAATGATGTCCATATTACCAAAAGATGGGTTATGAACGTTTATTAATATTTAAGATAGATTGGTTACAAATTGTTATTGGTTTTAGTAAAAAAAAAAAAGACTAAACAAAGGAGTTGAATGCAAATATATCTTTCTAAAGGAAAAGGGGGGATATAATGTAGAAATGATGAATAAAAGGGTAGATTAATGAATCTACTTTAATCAAAAAAACTATTAATCTTAAAATATTTATATTGGTATGGATTTTGGTATAAAGCTAATTTTGTTATACTGCATATATGTTTCTACTCTTGTTTGGGGTATTGTGCTTATGCAGCTCATTTTAAAATGTAATATATAATTAAGAAATACAATTAGTAGTCAGTCACCTATAATAAGCTTATAGTCATATTAGGTATGTTTTCAATGTTAAGCAGATATATTTAGATAGATAGATAGTCTTCAAACGGTTCAAAGAATGACAGAATGTGGCATTAATACATTTAGTAACCTAAGGCTTTTCATGACAGTGATCTGCTCCTGACAGCACCAATTTGCTTCAAAAGAGGATGATAGGCATCAAAGAAATCCATATGGAGTTTGCTTTCTTTATGGCAAAGGCTAGCCATGTTGGCAAAGAAACTGCTCTTGCATCAATTGCTGACAGTATATTGTCCAAACTGGACCACCAGGGTGCAAAGAAAGTGACTGCCAAACTTTGCCAAGACAAGGGAGGACAGTCTCTCAAAATTTCCTGCTTCTCAAAAATGTCTGTCATGTATACTAGGCCTATAAGCCAAAGTAGGATGCCCCAATGTTACAGAAGAACCTCAAGTGACTATCCAGGCGGCCAGATGTCCCTGTCATTAGGTAGCATTACACCCCTCTGGAGTCTTTAATGAAGTTAAAGACTAAATAATTAGACTGAAAGTTTTCTATAGTTATGATAAAAAGGTAAATTAAGTATAAAACTTTAGACCCACAAAGATAAGATAAATAATAGAGTATTTTCTCTAAGTTTGCCAAATAAAAATGGACTGGATATTGTAACTGTAATTCTTTTTTTAACTTTTTTTTATAATTTAATTTAATTTTACACATCAGCCATGGGTTCCTATATCCTCCCCCCTCCCGCATCCACTCCCACCTTTCCCCCAACCTATACCCCCATTACCATCTCCTCCAAGGCAAAGACTCCCCTGGGGGATTCAGCTCAACCTGGTAGATTCAGTCCAGGCAGGTCCAGTCCCCTCCTCCCAGGCTGAGCAAAGTGCCCCTGCATAAGCCCTAGGTTCCAAACAGCCAGCTCATGCACTAAAGACAGGTACAGATCCCACTGGGTGCCTCCCAAACAGTTCAAGCTATTCAACTGTCTCACTTATCCAGACGGCCTGATCCAGTTGGGGGCTCCTCAGCTTTTGGTTCATAGTTCATGTGTTTCCATTAGTTTGGCTATTTGTCCCTGTGCTTTTTCCAATCTTGGTCTCAACAATTCTCGTTCATACAATCCCTCCTCTTTCTTGCCAATTGGACTCCTGGAGCTTCACCTGGGGCCTAGCCAAGGATCTCTGCATCCAGTTCCATCAGTTTTTGGATGAGAGTTCTAGCAAGCCAGTTAGGGTGTTTCGTCATCCGATCACCAGACTAGGTCAGTTCAGGCTTTCTCTCGACCAAATGGTGCTGGCATAACTTGATGTCAATGTGTAGAAGGCTGCAAATAGATCCATATCTGTCACCATGCACAAAACTTAAGTCCAAGTGGACCAAAGACCTCAACATAAATCCAGTTACTCTGAACCTGATAGAAGAGAAAGTAGGAAGTAGTCTTGAACACATTGGCATAGGAGATCACTTGCTAAATATAACACCAGTAGCACAGACACTGAGAGAAACAATCAATCAATGGGACCTGTTGAAACTGAGAAGCTTTTATAGAACAAAGGATATGGTCAACAAGACAAAGCAACAGCCTACAGAATGGGAAAAGGTCTTCACCAACCCCACATCTAATAGAGGGCTGATATCCAAAATATATAAAGAACTCAAAAAATCAGACATCAAAATGCCCAACAGTCCAATTAAGAAATGGGTTATAGAACTAAACAGAGAATTCTCAACAGAGGAAGCTCAAATGGCTGAAAGACATTTAAGGAATTGCTCAACATCCCTAATTATCCAGGAAATACAAATCAAAATGATTCTGAGATACCACCTTACACCTGTCAAAATGGCTAAGATCAAAAACACAGAAGACAGCTTATGCTGGAGAGGATGTGGAGCAAGGGGAACTCTCCTCCACTGCTGGTGGAAATGCAAGCTTGTACAGCCACTTTGGAAATCAATATGGTGCTTCCTTAGAAAACTGGGAATCCATCTCCCCCAAGACCCAGCTGTAGCACTCTTGGGCATATACCCAAGGAATGCTCAATCATACCAAAAGGGCATTTTCTCAGCTATGTTCATATCAGCATTGTTTGTAATAGCCAGAACCTGGAAACAACCTAGATGCCCATCAACTGAAGAATGGATAAAGAAAGTGTGGTACATATACACAATGGAGTACTACTCAGCAGAGAAAAACAATGACATCATGAGGTTTGCAGGCAAATGGATGGATCTAGAAAACATCATCCTGAGTGAGGTAACCCAGACTCAGAAAGACAAACATGGTATGTACTCACTCATAGGAGGATACTAGATGTAAAACAAAGATGACTAGACTACTACTCACAACTCCAGGGAGGCTACCTAGAAAATAGGACCCTAAGGAAAACACAGGGATCTCCCAATGACAGAGAAATGGATGAGATCTACATGAACAACCTGGACATGAGTCAGGGTACTGAAGGGCAAGGTTCGAGGGAAAGAGAGCATAGGGGAGCAGAAGATCTCAGCTGGATCAAGAACAAAGAGGGAGAACAAGGAATAACAGATCATGATAAATGAAGACCACATGAGAATAGGAAGAAGCAAAGTGCTAGAGAGGTCCCAGTAACTGTAATTCTTTTTTTTTTTTCCCAAGACAGGGTTTCTCTGTGTAGTTTTGTGCCTTTCCTGGAACTCACTTTGGAGACCAGGCTGGCCTTGAACTCACAAAGATCCTCCTGGCTATGCCTCCCAAGTGCTGGGATTAAAGGCATGTGCCACCAATGCCTGGCATAACTGTAATTCTTGCTTGATAATTGTTTTTGTTGTGTGTAATTTTACTATGTTAAAGTTAAGACCTTCATTTTTATTTAGACAAAAGGGGAGAAATGCTGTTGGAATAATCTGTGAAATTGTGTTGCTCTCATTGTTAATAAGAAGCTGATTGGCCAATGGCTAGGCAAAATTTTCAGGACAGAGAGAATGCTTGAAATAAGAAGAGCAGAGTCAGAGGATTCACCAGTCAGACACAGAGAGGAAACAGGAGGTGTAAGATGAAAGAGAGGTAGTGCCATGTGGCAGAATGTAGATTAATATAAATGGGTTAATTTAAGTTGTAAGAGTTAACTAGTAAAAAGCCTGAGCTATTGGCAAAACATTTATAATTAATAATAAGTTTCTGAGTGGTTATTTAGAAAGTGGCTAGAGGAACAGAGATAATCACCATCTCAATGAAAAGCTCTGCCTACAAATATATTTCTTTAAGATTTGGTTGGTTGAAGGAATGTATGCTCTTCTGCTATCTTGAGACCCCTTCAGGTTGAGGACCCTCATTCTGCCCTTTTATGTCCACAGCTATCAGCCTGGGGCTGACTTCTGGTAAGACCCAATAAACACCACACTTGGTAAATGTGAAAAGAGAAAGCTTCTGAATAAGATGATGAGCTGACTGGATTGATGGGAGCTGGAGATGAGACCCAGAACCCTCCCTCCTATGAACCTTCATTTATCCATCCTAAGACTTCTGTTCCATCTACAGAGAGCATGTGTCCATCCTCAGAGAGGCAGGCATCAGGCACCCTGGCAATCACTTCTCATGGAGGAGAGAACACATTTGAAGATCTTCTCCACAGTGACAGCCTCCAGGAACTGGCTTCTCACTCTTTCTGCATCAGTTCCTCCCGGCACCAGAGCAAGGCCTGAGGTTGTCACATGTCACACCTGCAAATCCTCTCTGTCCTTTAGAGTACCTCATTTGCAGTCACCTCACTCTCTGCTATACATACCATGCTGAACTATAACCTAAACACAGCAGCCAGGATGAGGAAAACACTTGTGGTTCAATACAAAGACATTGTTCTTGCAGAGAAATCTGGGGCAGGAGGGCAGAGTGAATCAATAGCAGAGAACACAGCTAGGGGTAAAATGGCCAGGTATTCCCATCTACTGCCTCCCTCTATGTGCTGTCCATGGAAGACTCACTGGGGCCTGTCTGCAGGAGTGACAATGGGAGCCCCTGGTGAAAAGGAATTGTACCCAAAACGAGCATTTTTCTCCTGTACCACTAGTCTCTCCCCACCTCGGGGCCTCTGCCCAAAGCTGTAGTTTGTGTGGGTGGTCAAGGCTTAGTGGGGAGCTTGGCTGAACTGGGGACAGAGGTAGGAGGACGCTGGAGGGCACACATCCAGGGTGACCTTTATTCTTCCTGAATTGAGAGACACTTGAGCCTATTTCTGCTTTATTCTTAGCAGCAGCACACAGGGGAGGGGACTTGCTTTATTTAACTTTCTGTTCACAGCGTGACACTTTATTAAAATGTGCAGGACACCATGACAGATCTGCAAAAACAAAGTCTTGTCAAGTGTGACCTGCAGGAAGAAAACAAGTCATGGTAGAGGGGTTCCCAGGAGCCTCTCCTGGAAGATCCCTGAGTGCTGCAGGCCTTTCCTTCCATGTGAGCCTTCATGTCTGGGCTTGGAGACCTTGAGGCTGACTCCACTTGCCCCTTCTCTGTCCTTGCCCAGTTGTCTGGCTTCAGGAGTATCCCTCAGGTCATCAGGGTGTCTGCAGCCACTTTCAAAGAGAACACTGACAAGAGAAGGTTGGACAAACCAATGTTGTCGCCTGCTGACCAAGCATGGCTCTGCTATCCTCAAAAGCTTTGGTGGCTTTGTGCAGGTTGAGAGACTCCAGAGACTCAGGTTGCCCCTCAGTGCAGAGCGTGATCTCTGGGCCGTAGCAGTGCATTTTCCTCAAGGCAGAGTCAGAGAGCCAGGGAATGATAAAGGAGTCCCACTTTATACCCAAGCCATTGAGGTACTGTGGGGGAACTGAAGCAAAAGCCTCTAGCTGGTTATCTGGGTACCGGTGAGCCAGAAGAAAACTTTCGGTTACACACTCTACTAGGATATAACAGGGCATCCTTCACACTTCCTCCAGCTTCTGCCTTCTGAAGAAGACCTGGGCTTGAGCCTCAGTTCTCCTTCCTTTTGGCTGTGTGGAAATAACAGAACAGTTAATCTCTCTGAGCCTTAGTTTCCAGATTTGTAATCCAAAAATGGCAACAGCTGCCTGCTGGGGCAGCTCTAAGCACTGAATAAAATGATTCATGGCCAAAGCAATCCTGAGTAAAAAAGCAATGCTGGAGTTATCACAGTACCTACCTCAAACTACACAACAGAACCATAGTAACAAAAGCATCATGATTCCGACATAAAACCAGAAATGGAGACCACTGGGGTAGAATAGATGACAAAGACACAAATCCACACTGCTACAGTCACCTGATGTTTGACAATACATTATTTAAAAATAAAATAAGTAAAATAAAAAATTAAAATGAAAAATCCTCAACAAATGATGCTGAGTAAACTAGGTATCCACGTGTAGAGGGATGAACTAGATCCTTATTTCCCACACCACTCCAAAATCTGTCCAAAGTGGATCAAAGATTTAAATGTAAGAAATGAAACTTTGAAACTGCCAGAGGAAGATACAGGCATAGGCCAGGACTGTCTGGAAACCATTCCAGTAGCATAGGGCACAAGAGTGAAACTGTCGAATGGGATTCCATGAAGTCACGAGCTTCTGCAACACAAAGGAAATGGTCATCAGAGTGAGGGGACAGCCCACAGGACAGGAGAGAATCCTTAACCGGGGTCAACATTTCGAATGCACAAGAACTCAAGGATCAAAGAAACAACATCTAGTCAATACAAGAGCACATGTCAGGAACAGACAGTGTTCAAAAGGAGAAACACAAATGACCAAGAAATACTTGGAAAAGAAGTTATATACTTCCTTACACTGAGGTTACATCCTACCTCAGTCAGAAAGGGTGTCATCAGGAAAAGCAATGTCACCCGGGATGTGGGTAGGGAGAGAAGTAGAGCTGGTGGAAGTGTAAACTAAGGGAATCACTGTAGAGTGTCTTCAGAAGACCAAAACTAGAACTATCATGTGACTCCTGGGTGGACACCTGATTAAAAAAATGAATAAACAAAATATGGGACATATACACAACAGAATTTTATTCAGATCAAAGGATAATTATCCATTCACCTATTATGGATACCCAGGCTTGTCCCACATCCTGGCTGTTGTGAATAGTGTAGCAATGAATATGGCTGACCAGGTATCTGTGTGGTGTGCTGACTTAGCTTCCTTCAGGTATGTATCTAGGAGTGAATAGATGGGTCATATGGAAGTTCTATCTTCAGTTTTTTATTTTGGTTTGGTTTGGTTTGGTTTTTTTTTCAAGACAGGGTTTCTCTGTATAGCCCTGGCTGCCCTGAAACTTACTCTGTAGCCCAGGCTGGCCTCAAACTCAGAGATCCATCTGCCTCCCCAGTGCTGGGATTAAAGGCGTGTGCCACCATGTCCAGATCTGTCTTCAGTTCTTTGAGGACACTTCATACTGATTATCATGGTGGCTGCACATATATAAGGAGGGAGAGTTCCCCTTTCATTAAATCTTTATAGCCATCTGTCTGGATTGTGTTGCAGCCTTGGTGTAGTTTTGATTTGAATATTTCTCTGACAGCTAAGTATACTAAACATTTTTCTCCAAATATTTGTTGGCCATTGTACTATTTTTTCCTCCATTTTAAACAAAATAAAAATTATTTAAACAAGACACTTGATCTGAAGGGAGAATTATCTAAGACTCATTTTTTTTTATTTTTATAGGATGTCACACAATGAACTTTGATCATGTTCACCCAAACTCCTGATGGGAGGATTTTTTAATTTAATTTTATTTTACATATCAGGCATGGGTTCCCCTGTCCTCCCCCCTCCCAAATCCAACCCTGCCTTCCCCCCAGCCTCACCCCATCCCCATCTCCTCCAGGGCAAAGACTCCCCAGGGGATTCAGCTCAACCTGGTAGATTCAGTCCAGGCAGGTCCAGTCCCCTCCTTCCAGGCTGAGCAAAGTGTCCCTACATAAGCCCCAGGTTCCACTAAGACTCATTTTTTATAGAGTACTTTACCCCTACTTAAAGATGCGTTGCCCCACATGTAACAGCTTTGTACAACAAAAACTATAAAATTGTCCCTTTACAGTACTAAATAAAACATACTAAAGTTCTCCAATCAAAGTATGCAAGGGTAATTATGCTATTGGGTCTTGTTATTATTGAGACAATGAGAACAAAACAACTTACTGGAATCTACAAGCTGAAGGGGTGTGCCATTAATAATGAAGGGGTTCCACAGAACCAGAACTTCTCCATTCCAGCTTATTTAATGTCAACAGAAACAGAAGACTGGCCATTTAGTTTCGTTTTTGTTTTTTAAGAATAATATGATTGTGCACATATGACAGTTACTTTCTGTCTAATCAAATGGGAGGGAGACAGAAACAGTAAGACAGAGAAAGAAATTGTCCTGTAGTGGTGAGGACAGGGTAGAGCTGACCATCATTGTTAACTGAGATGATTGTATTGGAGTGAGGTGACAGGTTTGCATATTAGTAGATACCTCCTGCTTGCTGCAGGCCTCCTCCTCCTCCTCCTCCTCCTCCTCCTCCTCCTCCTCCTCCTCTTCCTCCTCCTCCTCCTCCTCTTCCTCTTCTTCCTCTTCTTCTTCCTCTTCCTCCTCCTCCTCTTCTTCCTCCTTTTCCTCCTCTTCCTCCCCCTTCTCCTTCTCTTCCCATCCTCCTCTTTCACTTCCAAATGTGCAGGTGTGTCTGTCTCACTATCTGGCTGCCCATCAAATTGGAAACTTATCAGCCTTGTTGGCAATCCCTGACTCCCATCAGTTTGCTAAGTAGACCATTCCTCTCAATCTTCCACAGCCCCACTGAACCATCTGCTCCACACCATTCAACTAATGTGGTTGCTTTTCTCAGCTGAGTACAGGAGTCTTCTCAACAGCCACTCTATAGAAAGGTACCAGGTCCACCCTAAAGGAGCCCCTCTGTATTTCTTCTTTTGAGAGCTGCTCGTTCAATAATTTTCATTTAGTGACTGAAAAATTTCAGGGAGGGGGAGATTAATTTTTTAGGTCTTTCTACATGCTCGACATTAATCCTTTGTTGGAGGTATAGCTGGCAGAGATTCTCTCCCATCCTGTCTGGTGTCTCTTCACTCTGGTGACCTTTTCCTTTGCTATGCAAACACTTTTAAATTTTCTGTTCTTTTAGAAAGTGTGTGTGTGTGTGTGTGTGTGTGTGTGTGTGTGTGTGTGTGTGTGTGTGTGTGTGTGTGTGTGTGTGTGTGTGTCCTGTACATGATGTAAGAGTAAAAATGGAAAGAAAGGGGCTGGTGGTGGGTGAAGAAAAGGACAGTGTGTGTGTGGGGGGTGATGGAGGGTAATATGGTCAAAGCACCTGAATGGGGATGCCATTATGAAATTTCCATATTTTTACAATCAATATATGCTAATAAAAATGATCTGGCTTGAAAGAGTAAAAGTGAATGAACTACTTCTATTATGAGTTCTTAGTGGAGAGAATGAGACACAGTGAGGTTAAATATTTTACTCTCTGAAGAGCTGGGATTGGAAACTAGGAATTCTGACTCCAGCCCACAGATTTGGTTGTAAACTAAGAAACATGTTAACAGTATCATGGCTTCCCCCAGTGGCCTATCTGGGAACTGACCAGCCCTGGCCAGTCCAGCACAGGCCTGGTGCCTTGCCTGGGCCAGGCATCCTTTCTTCCTGGCCAGGAAAAAAGGCAGCCCAAATGCACAAACTGTCCAGTCTCTGCTAATTCAGGGTCTGTCAGTGGGGGTAGGAGAAAGGTGCATGGTCTCACAGCCCCCAAGGCTCCCCATCTCAGCCTCTGAGGCTCCCCTCTCAGCCCCCAAGGCTCCCCATCTCAGCCTCTGAGGCTCCCCTCTCTTCTCATCTTTGCTCTAGCCTTTCCCTTATCCTGGTGGGTTAGACAATCTGGCTCTGGAGGAAGTTTGCTGCACTGCCCAAGTTCTGAACTTAGATTTGTCCAGCATTTTTTATGGTCACCCAGTGAGGCAAGTACTATCCTTATTCTCAGACTTCAACAGTATAGAACCATAGGCTTAGCATGCCTGCTCATGACGGCCTCTTCAGCCTCTAAAGTCAGGAATTTGAACCTCCTGGAATTCAAAAAGTGTTTTGATAGTGTTAACTGTCAACTCAACAGAATTTATGACCACCCAGTCTAGTCATGCCTGTAGGGGGTTGTCTTGATTGTTAACTGAGATGAGAGGAACACACACACACACACACACACACACACACACACACACACACACTATGGGTGGTATCATTCCCTGGGCTACAAAAGAAGGCTAGCCAAGCACCAGCATGCATTCACCATCTTGCTTCTTGAGAGTGGATGCAATGTGACGACAGGCTGCTGCTTCTATGACTTCCCATCAAGATAGAAGGTCATTGTGACATTTGACCTAAATAAGCCCTTTCTCCCTTAATTTACATTTGTCAGGATGTTTTATCACAACAATAGGAAGAATGACTAAGACAAGCACATTATCTTGGCCTTCTACTTGTCCCTAGGCAGACCCCAAAATGAACCTTATATACAGAGAAAATGGCTTAGGAGCATATTTCTCACACAAGAGAAATATGTGCAGAGGCACAGCTAATTGGGGTTCAGTGTCAGGGCTCCGTGTGGCATTTCCCCCAGCATCTGTTTCAAACATGGGGTGCACCTCTTGACTAACAAATCTTACTGGAATGCCACTTGTCTTGATGGATCCAGCATCAGTTTCAAATGGTCCCAACAGTTATCAGGACTGTAAGTCCTGCCCACTGTCTGAACTGAAAGGCCATTCGCTGTCCTATCCCTTCTCAAGCACATGCCTTTGGTTGGTTCTTACAGATGGGTCTTCCCGAAGCAGCACCATGCTGACATGGTCTGTGAATGCTTTCCACTGGTCAGCTTTAATGAGTGAAAGCCCATGCTCTAGAGAAAGAAGCGGTAGGGGAAGCTGTGGATAAACACTGGAGAGGAGATCAAGGCCAGAGCCACCCCAGCTGGGGTCAGAGAGTTCCATGGAGACACTCAGTTGATTAGCATTCTTACGATCATCCTGCTTGGTCCCATCAACATCCTACAGGCAATGGGGGTCACTGAGCATCTGTACCTCACACCAAAGAGACGAGAAGACTTAAGTGAGGGACTTCAGCCCTTAGAGGACACTAGCAACCATTAGGAAGACTTGTCACAGCTTAGATTTTTCTGGAGACTCCTCTGTTCTCTGATCTTGTTCCCCTTTCCATGTCCCGATACTCTCAATTAGATAAAAGTTGTCAGAGACTGAGGGTTCGGAACAGATGGAAAAAGAGGCCAGAGAGAGGGAGAATGGGAGGGTGGGAGGGCCACAAAGAGTTGGTGGCTGTGATGATTAATACTGATCATCAACATGACAGAGTGTAGAGCTACCTCTGGGCCTATTGAGTAGGTAGTTTATATGTTGAATTAATGGAGATGTGAAGACCCACCCTGAGTGTGTCATACATCATTCCACAGGCTAGGATCCAAGGCTTATTCAGGACAAAGTAAGACACCACTAGCATTCACCTATGCTTCCTGCTTACAGACATACGTGACCCCATGCTCTTGCTGCGTGCATTCCCCCACCATAATGGATGGTACCCTCTAACCAAAATAAACCCTTGCTTCCTTTAGTTGCTTCTTCTCAGGTATTTGGTCACAGCATTAAGGAAAGTAACTAACATATTTGCTGAACTGGGATTTATGCCTATTTTAACCTGCCCAGTTCAAGTTCCTTCTGTTCTGTGAAGTGGACTATTCCAGAAACTCCATTCTAGCACTTACCACTATGGAAAAAAAAAACTACTTCAGGAATCCCTCAATAACAAGAATCACCGTGAAGAGGAATGTCATTGTAATCATAATTGCTATGAATTGGGCTATCTCAGGAACCTCAGTGTAACATTGGTCACTGCAGAGGCTATCCCACAATCATAGAAACCTTAAGGCCTGAAGTATAAGGTAACTTAGAAACTTTGCTCAAAGCACCAACTACCTAGGAATGGACAACTCCAATAATTTCTTTTTAACATAGATCAGTGAACTGTCCTAGAGACCCATTTATAACCTAACCCCTCTAGAATGGGCTATCTGTGGATATTGCTCTGTGTAAATAAAATTCTGATTGGCCAGTGGCCAAGCAGTAAGTATAGGCGGGACAAGAGAGAAGAGAATGCTGGGAAGTAGAAGGCTGGAGGAGACACTGCCAGCCACCACCATGAAAAGCAACATGTAAAGACACTGGTAAGCCACAAGCCATGTGGCAAAGTATAGACTAACAGAAATGGGTTAATTTAAGAGAGAAGAAGTAGATAACAAGCATCCTGCCATGGCCATACAGTTTCTAAACAATGTAAGTCTCTATGTGCTTTCTTGGTTGGGTCTGAGCGACTGTGGGACTGGCGGGTAAGAGAGATTTGTCCTGACTGGGCCAGGCAGGAAAACTCTAGCTACAATGGCGCCCAACGTGTTGGCAAGAATTTCCACCTAAAATCTGAGAAAAAAGATTCTAAAACAGAGCTAAAAAGAACTTCCTAGTTGTCTCTCTCAAGTTAGTGGCAGCCTGCCGGTTTGAGCTACTATGGTGAGTTCCTGGCGTGATCGTCTGACCTGCAGTGTGGCGGGAATGAGGAATCTATAAGCGACACTTTGCTCTGCTGCATGGTGGATTTAGCCTTTGCTAGTTTAAAAAAAAAAAAAAAAAAAAGATTTCTGGGCTATGCGCTGCTTTGATAGAACTGCTTCTGAGAGTTGATGGTACACATGGCTCCAGACCCAGAGCTGGTGGTAAACTGTACCACCGCCATGTTGGGAAGCTGAGGTAGGTGGAGCCAGCAGCCACAGAGGCATTTCAATCTTACAAAGACGGATATTACACAGAGAATCTGGTTTGTCTTGTCTTTGGGACTTTTATCTGCAGAAAAAGATTTGATCGTAAAAGCTGTTGAGTTAAATAAATACGTAAATTGTAAAGGTAACTTGACTTCAAAATTTGGATATAAGGATATGTTGCTTTGGAAAAGAGTCTCTGCTTTTGTTTCCACAGAAAGCCAGAGGCTGTGGATTTGTTCCAGATTTTAAGATACATCAGGTTTGATCAGCCAAGACCACCTGAAAGGTCTCTGATGACACCATGGCCCAGATGATCCAACATCCAGAATGGTTTCAAGGCAACTGGCTCAGAGGTTCACCCTAATGGACTACTCCATAATCCTAAAATTTTCTTTGTGTCCCCATAAGATACAGTGCCCCCCATCCAGCAGGAAGTAGTAAGAGAAACTACGCCCACATTCCCAAAATTATCAAGCTGGCTTTGGAGATGGAATTGGCTCACTCCTTCTCTAAACCCAGACATATTGCTAAAAGAAAAGGTTAAGAGATTCTTGTGTCCCAAATCAGAAGAGCCCTCTGGTGTGGGACAGAGAAAAAGCAATATTTTTATCTAAAGCAGTTTGATTATAAATGAGATCTCTTTCTAAAGAAGAAAAGGGGATATGATACAGATATAATAGGATGAAAGGGTAGATTGAGGAACTTACTTCTAAAGAGCAACAACTTGTTTAAAATGTTTTACATTGGTATAGATTTTAGTCTATTGATACAAACTTAAAGTTAATTTTGTTATACTGTGTTTCTAATCGTGTTTAAGGTATTATGTTTGTATAGCTCATTTTAAATTGAAATGGATAATTAAAAATAGATTAATAATTAGTCATCTATGATAATCATACTTGTAGCCATGTTAGTTAAGTCTTCTAGATATACATAGACATATTTCAGATAGATAGGTAATCTTCAAATACTTCAAAGACCTACAGAATATGGCATTTAAAATACTTTTAAAATTTAGACTTTCTGGACAGTGAGACATGTCTGCTCCTGGCAGCACCAATTTACTTCAGAGAGGAGGATGGGCATTGAAGACACTTCATATGGAGTTTATCTTCACCTTGGCGAAAATAGCCATTTGGGCAGGAAACTGTTCTTGCCTGGACTGCTTGATCAACTGGACATGCAGGACCCATAGAAAGGTGACCACTAAATTTTGCTTGACAAAATGGTCCTTCAGTTTCCTGCTTCATAGAGGACACTGGCAGACATTCTACAGGACACTGAGAGAAGTGACCGAGAGACTCTAGCCCTGTGGGCTGAAGACAAATGCCCCAACTTTACAAAGGAACATTAGGTGACTGTCCAGACTGCCAGCTGTCTCTGTCTACCCTGCAAGACTCCCAAAAGTTGCTTGCATCCTTCTCCCGGTTCTCAGGTAATATTATATCCTTCTGAGGTCTTTGATGTGGTTGAAGACTAGATAGTTATAATTTCCTCAGTTATGACAAAAGATAAGTTAGATATAAAACCTTAGACTCACAAATATAAGATAAATAGGATATCTTCTTTAATATTGTAACTGTAATTCTTGCTTGATAATTGTTTTGTTATATGTAATTGTACTATGTAAAAGTTAAAACCTTCCTTTAAAAAAAAAGAAAAGGGGAAGTGCTGTGGATATCGCTCTGTGTAAATAAAGTTCTGATTGGCCAGTGGCCAGGCAGTAAGTATAGGCGGGACAAGAGAGAAGAGAATGCTGGGAAGTAGAAGGCTGGAGGAGACACTGCCAGCCGCCACCATGAAAAGCAACATGTAAAGACACTGGTAAGCCACAAGCCATGTGGCAAAGTATAGACTAACAGAAATGGGTTAATTTAAGAGAGAAGTAGATAACAAGCATCCTGCCATGGCCATACAGTTTCTAAACAATGTAAGTCTCTGTGTGCTTTCTTGGTTGGGTCTGAGCGACTGTGGGACTGGTGGGTGAGAGAGATTTGTCCTGACTGGGCCAGGCAGGAAAACTCTAGCTACACCTCACTATAATACTACAGAATAGACTTTCCAGGAACCCAGCTTCAGTAAGCATTGGTTCTATGGCTCCATGATTTCATATCTGTTTTCAGTATCCTTCCCACAGGATGTTCAACACTGAATAGGAAGGTAGGATTGGAGGATTCTGTGATGGATGTGAGAAAGAAAACTTACCTTTAATCAGCCAATTGATGAAAGAGGATGGGAAGCTTTTGTCCTGGAGAAACAAAGCAAATTGTAAAAAATAACTCAGTAAGTGTATACCTATTGTGTGTCAGGCTCTGTGTTACATGTAAACCTGACACCAACTTTGCAACATGAGACAACAGACAAAGAAAGGAGGCTTGGAGATGGGAATGGCTTTGCCCAGGTCAAACACTGAGCTGTCACAACACTGTTCCTAAATTCCAAAATTCAGACGTGCCCTTGGACAGCTGAGGGCTGACAGGCAGTGGACTGTTGACCCCAAGATTCTACCTTGTGGAAGGATCCAGGAACTGGCCCACGCTCCTGGCCATGTCCCAGCCTGGAAAGAGCAAGGGTGGGGAGGATATAGCCAAGACCACCAGGATGACTGCCCCAGTACCCTGAAGGCTCTGTGTATAACAATTCTAAGAAATAAACTTGATTGGTTATTTAAGTCCTTTTAAATCATGGGCAAAACAGAATAAGTCAATAGTTTTTTGAGTCCCTACTCTTCTCCATGTATGCCAGGCCCTTCCTCACCTAATCATATTCACAGTACTGAACACCATCAATTCAAGTATGCATTACTTAATGGACCAGTAAGACACTGTAAATCTTGCCAGTTAAACTCTGATATCCCCTTAAATAGAAGACACCAGCTCCAGGTATGTTATGACATAGGGACACATGTATCCTGGAAGAGACGTGCAGTGATAACTGTGTATGGCTATGAAAATCACCCCTACCTAAAACAAGAAAACTGGACTTCAGAGGTGAGGGCATGGTGCTTGTGGCTACACAGTCATTCAAAATCAAAGATCATTCTGGCTGTCATGGTGGTACAGCTTGGACACATATCCCAGCCAAGATCTCAAGTGCAGAGACCTGGCTCCTCTGAGTCCTCAAGAGGCTGTTTGTACCTTAAAGTCCATGTGATAAGATCGTTGGAACAAAATGGGCTGTGGGGTACTGGGCAAGTTGTTGTCTGCCAACATCCCAAGTGAGGCAATATCTGATGGAGAGAAAGAGACAGGAAACAATGGGAAGAACATAGAATATAGGAGACATTCAAATGATGGAAACAGAGGCTCATAAGCAGGTGTGTCTAGAAGAGAGATGATTCCCCAACTGTTGAGTACACACTGAGGACACAGAACCCCACCATCATCCAGGAAGTGTTGTGGGTGCTCTCAGCCTGGTAAAAGCAACCCACCTCTCCTCCAAAGTAGACCTCTGCTTTCCCAGGCCCACCAGACTCCTTCCTTCCATCTTACAGAACTTGCCATCTCCCTTCCACTCCTCTTTCCATTCATCTGCCCATTTTCCTTCCCCCTTTATCCATCTCAGTAGCTTACTTTCCCCTTGACTTGGCCACAGTCCATCTCACCTCCTCTTGTCTTCCTACACATCTGCTAACCGACCCGTCTTTCCATTCATCACTTATTCATCATTGATATATCATACATGCACACTGCAACACTATCACTCTTTGTCCATCGATCCTTCCTCCTCCTGTCCTCAAATTCTTTTATTTGTGTTTTCTTTTTCCTTCCATTTCCATTTGTCTATCTTTCATATCCCTTTATCACTCCTTCTGCTTTCCACTATCCACCTCAACCCCACCCTGTCCTCCTTCTAAGTGGCCATCACTCCTCCATCATCCTCCCACTGTTTTCTATCTCTCATTCCATATTTCTGCTTTTCCCACTCACTGTGTCTACCACATCCCTTCCTTCCCTTTTCATTTCACATACCAGTAGAGTTTATTTGGGAAAAGTTCTACTCTGTACCCAATCTGGACTTGAGACAAATGGAAAGGCAAATGTAACTGAGTCTCCCTCAATGAGCTCCAGGCTACTGGAAGAGACAGCCAGGAGGTAGACATCTCACACAATTCACTGAGTGGTGATAGGGTGCACCCAAAGGCTATTGGGGTCCTGAGGAGGGAGCTCTGCTGGGAGAGAGTTTCAAAGGCTTTGAGAAGGACCAAAATGGTGATTACCCTGGAGGACAAAGGGATATTTTAGGCATAGATAGCTGGAGGGAGAAGTCTGCAGAGCTCAGCCTTTATGTCCCCAAACCTTGTGGAGGATATGGAGATGGCTTAGGTACTCCACTAAAGGAAGATGGGAGAACACTGGAGACTCAGTGTTAGGAAAGTCCTTGACAACATACCCTGAGGTCTGCAGTTGATACCCTAGGAAATGGGGGATCTGATTTGTGACTCAGAAAGGTCTCTCTGGCAGCTGTATAGGCATAGGTATGGTGGCTACTGCAGCAGTTGATGCAACAAAGCAATATGGAGGCAACAGCTTTACTTACTTTTCAGAATGGTCAACTGTTGGTTGATGATGTAGAACCAGAATCTGACCACAGGGCACAACTGCAATACAAAGAATCAGAGGCCTTGCTAAGATGGTACTTGTATGTACTTGACCAGTATATATATGCTGAATCCTTTGTAATCTAAGATGCTTTGCAGGACAAGACTTTCACATAAGATGGAGAAAGTCTACCATAAACCTGTCACAACCTCCCTCTTACCCAGGCCTATGCTGCCTGCTACAGTCATCCCTCAACCACTGTCTTTTTCTCTCTCCCTTCTTCAGAAGCAGGGGCCTTGACAAAGGGCAGGAAAGAGATTCTGCACAGCTTAGGGATGAAGCTGTCCTCTACCAAAATGGGCTGGTCCTCTCTCATCGCTAGCTACAGAGCCTACTGCACAGCTCATGTTCAGGATCTGTCAGGGCCATGTTGTCAGACTTACTATGTTGGGCAAGGAAATATTCAAGGACCATTTCATCATTGATTCCATCATTGTGGAGAACATGCTGCAGAGGGAAAAGGAAATCGTTGGCAATGATCATTACCACTAAGGGCTTTGAAGTAATCTGCTATACAATCTGAATAATGGTTATGTCTCTGCTGTTAAATCAGTGGTTCTCAATCTGTGTGCTGTGATCCCTTTGGTGGTTGAACTACCTTTTCAGAGGGGTCACAGATCACATATCCTGCTATCAGATATTGATTCATTAACAGTAGCAAAATTACAATTGTTAAGTAGTAATGAAAATAATTTTATGGCTGGAGGTTACCACATGAGAAACTATATTAAAAGGTTAAAGCATTAGGAAGATTGGGAACCACTGTGTTAAATTAAGCAAGTATGCATTTTTCAAACCTACCCAGTGAACCTAGCTTAGACCTCTCAGGTAGACTATAATGTACTTTTTTTACTTCATACTATTTTAATTTGGGTTTGTTTAATACAAGGGTGATACATGTGTCAATTCTTTTTTCTCTGAACGTCTAGTTGATGAGAAATGTCAAGATATTTTACAACTAGGAAAAATACAAGTATTATAGGTTTCCTTGCATATCAATAAAATTAGGAGACAACAGCTTTCCAAACATACCTTATACATTTTCTGCAAAGACAGAAGAAGATAAAGTGGGGGCTGAAGAAATTGCACAAGTGATGAGGACCACTTGATGCTCTTCCAGAGGCTTTGAGTTTCTCAGAACATGTCTTGTGGCTTAACCGTCACCTGACACTCTTTTTTTTCTCCTTTTTTTATTTATTATATTTGTGTTTTAATTTTACACATCAGCCATGGGTTCCCCTGTCCTCCCCCTCCTGCCCCTTTCCCGAGCCCCTCCCCTCCATTCCTATCTCCTCCAGGGTCAAGACTCCCCTGGGAATTCAATTCAACCTGGTGGATTAAGTACAGGCAGGTCCAGTACCCTCCTTCCAGGCTGAGCAAAGTGTCCCTGTGTAAGCCCAAGGTTCCAAACAGGCAGCTCATGCACTAAGGATAGGTCCCACTGCCTGGGTGCCTCCCAAACAGTTCAAGCTATTCAATTGTCTCACTTATCCAGAGGGCCTAATCCAGGTGGGGGCTCCATAGCTTTTGATTCATAATTCATGTGTTTCCATTAGGTTGGCTATTTGTCCCTGTGCTTTTCCAATCTTGGTCTCAACAATTCACACTCTTACAGTCCCTCCTCTTTCTTGACAATTGGACTCCTGGAGCTCCACCTGGGGCCTGGCCAAGGATCTCTGCATCCACTTCCATCAGTTATTGGATGAGAGTTCCACACAACAGTTAGGGTGTTTGGCCATCTGATCACCAGACTAGATCAGATGAGGCTTTCTCTCGACCATTGCCAGTAGTCTACAGTGGATGTATCATTGTGGATTTCTGGGGACCTTTCTAGCACTTTGCTTCTTCCTATTCTCATGTGGTGTTCATTTATCATGGTCTATTATTCCTTGTTCTCCCTTTCTGTTCTTGATCCAGCTAGGATCTCCTGCTCTCCTAAGCTCTCTTTCCCTCAAACCTTGTCCTTCATTATTCCCACTGTGGTCCAGGTTGTTCATGTAGATCTCATCCATTTCTCTGTCATTGGGTGATCCCTGGGTCTTTCCTAGGGTCCCGTTTTCTAGGTAGCCTCCCTAGAGTTGTGTAGCAGTCTAGTCATCTTTGTGTTACATCTAGTATCCTCCTATGAGTGAGTACATACCATGTTTGTCTTTCTGAGTCTGGGTTACCTCACTCAAGATGATTTTTCTAGATCCATCCATTTGCCTGCAAACCTCATGATGTCATTGTTTTTCTCTGCTGAGTAGTACTCCATTGTGTATATGTACCACATTTTCTTTATCCATTCTTCAGTGAAGGGCATCTTGGTTGTTTCCAGGTTCTGGCTATTACAAACAATGCTGATATGAACATAGCTGAGCAAATGCCCTTTTGGTATAATTGAGCATTCCTTGGGTATATGCCCAAGAGTGCTACAGCTGGGTCTTGAGGGAGATGGATTCCCAATTTTCTAAGAAAGTGCCATATTGATTTCCAAAGTGGCTGTACAAACTTGCATTTCCACCAACAGTGGAGGAGAGTTCCCCTTGCTCCACATCCTCTCCAGCATAAGCTGTCTTCTGTGTTTTTGATCTTAGCAATTCTGACAGGTGTAAGGTGGTATGTCAGAGTCGTTTTGATTTGTATTTCCTGGATAATTAGGGATGTTGAGCAATTCCTTAAATGTCTTTCAGTCATTTGAGCTTCCTCTGTTGAGAATTCTCTGTTTAGTTCTATAACCTATTTCTTAATTGGACTGTTGGGCATTTTGATGTCTTATTTCTGGAGTACTTTATATATTTTGGATATCAGCCCTCTGTCAGATGTGGGGTTGATGAAGACCTTTTCCCATTCTGTAGGCTGTTGCTTTGTCTTGTTGACCATGTTTAACATACCATTTTTCTACTCTTTCTTTAATTCACCCCTGAATACATGTCCATCCATCCATGCATGTTTGCACTCACTTATCTTCCTTCCATACATCTATCCATCCATCTGTCTATCCACTTCTCATCCAACCAGCATTCCATTCATTCACCCTTCATTTTCACTCACATATCTCCCATGGACTTGTTCCCTATATGTCTCCAGGAATAGTATCTATTAGCTCAATATGTGCTGGATAAATGAATGATAAATATAAGGCAACTTCTCCCCTAAAGAGCTCATACAGACACATCAGGAGATGACAGGCTAGCATGAAAAGTGATGTTATAAAACTCCTACACAGGATCTCTCCATGAGAGCTTGGAAAAAAGGAACACCCAATATTCTTGATAAGTGGGTACTGCCAAGGAGATCTGGGCTTCTGGTCCAAAGGCATCTCCTTCTGCTTGTGATTCCAAGCTCCTTGAGACAGAAGCTTGACAGGAAGGAGGGCATTAAAAATAGAGAACACGCCGGGCAGTGGTGGCGCATGCCTTTAATCCCAGCACTTGGGAGGCAGAGACAGGTGGATCTCTGTGAGTTCGAGGCCAGCCTGGGCTACCAAGTGAGTTCCAGGAAAGGTGCTATGCAGGAAGAGTGGTAACTACTCTGTGCATCGCACCATCCCACACCATGCCCTGTTTGGTGGTGCCCAGTTTTCCTGGGTTTATACCTACCCTGTATTCACTTGGATCCCATTGACTATTGCCTGGCAGCTCTTCACAGAAAATGAGAATTGGCCAGGCTCAATCTGGTGCAAATCCAAGGGGATCACAATGTCCACATCCACTGTAGAGCCATTGAGAAATGAGATCATCCTGGGATTTATGGGAGAGGGCTGTTAGATGCTGCATGCATGTCTGGAAGCACTCTAAAGGTTTCACTGTAACTTGTAACTTGCAAACAGGTATACGTACTTGTGGGTGAGAGGTAATTATGGAAAAGGGGCTGGCCAAAGAAATTCAGTGAGATCAGAGCTATCTTTGTCCCTGGCCAACTGACCTGTGAAACCAACCAATCACAGAGCAGGAAAGTATCACCCTAGCCTTGGAACCCAGAACCAGGGAAAGAAACACAGCCTGGGTTTGGGACCTGAGCCAGAGAAAGGAACACTTTATCCCCAAACCCAGAACCAAGGAAATATGCCCTGACTCTGAAACCAGTACCAAAGAAATACTCTTGGTCCCTAGAATCTTCCTTAAAGAAATATGCCCTGTAACTGGATGTCAACATGCAGAAGATTGCAAATAGATCCATATCTGTCACCATGCACAAAACTCAAGTTCAAGTAGACCAAAGACCTCAACATAAATCCAGTTACACTGAACTTGATAGAAGAGACAGTAGGAAGTAGTCTGGAATGAATTGACACAGGAAACCGCTTCCTAAATATAACACCAGTAGCACAGACACTGAGAGCGACAATTAATAAATAGGACCTCCTAAAACTGAGAAGCTTTTGCAGGGCAAAGGACATGGTCAATAAGAACAAACAACAGCCTACAGAATGGGAAAAGATCTTCACCAACCCCACATCTGACAGAGGGCTGATCTCCAAAATATATAAAGAACTCAAAAAGCTAAACATCAAAATACTGAACAATCCAATTAAAAAATGGGCTACAGATCTTAACAGAGAACTCTCAAGAGAAGAATCTGAAATGGCTGAAAGGCATTTAAGGAATTGCTCAACATCCTTAGTCATCAGGGAAATGCAAATAAAAACAGCTCTGAGATACCATCTTACACCTGTCAGAATGGCTAAGATCAAAAACACTGAAGACAGCTTATGTTGGACAGGATGTGGAGAAAGGGAACACTCCTCCACTGTTGGTGGGAATGCAAACTTGTACAGACACTCTGGAAATCAGTATGGTGGTTTCTCAGAAAATTGGGAATAAGTCTTCCTCAAGACCCAGTTATACTACTGTTGGGCATATACCCAAGGAATGCTCAATCTTACCACAAGGACACATGCTCAACTATGTTCATATCAGCATTATTTGTAATAGCAAGAACCTGGAAACAACCTAGATGCCTCTCAACTGAAGAATGGATAAAGAAAATATGGCACATATACACAATGGAGTACTATTCAGCAGTAAAAAAACAATGATATCATGAAATTTGCAGGCAAGTGGATGGATCTAGAAAATATCATCTTGAGTGAGATAACCCAGACTCAGAATGACAAACATAGTATGTACTCACTCATAAGTGGATACTAAATGGGAGGGAAGGGGTGGCCATACTGCAATCCACAACTCCAGAGAGGCTAGCTAACAGGAAAAGACCCTAGGAGGGACATATGGATGATCCTGTGAAGGACAAGTGGAAGAGATCTACATGAGTGGGCTGGGTGACTGGGGTTGGGGGTGGCAGAGAGTGAGGAGTGGGGATGAGAACATAGGGAAATGGGAGGGTCAAGCTGGAACAGGGACAGAGTAGGAGGGCAGGGAGAAAGATACCATGATAGATGAGGACATCATATAGGAATAGGAAGAGGAAGGGTGCTGGGGAGGCTCTCAGGAATCCACAAGGTTGACCTCACCTTGGTCTGCTGGCAGTGGTCCAGAGGGTGCCTAAACTAGTCTACTCTGGTGACCAGCCTAGCAAATAACCTAGCTGTCATCATAGAGCCTTTGTCCAGTGACAGATGGAGGCAGATACAGAGATCCACAGCCAGGCACCAGGCTGAGCTTTGGGAATCCAATTGATGAGAAAGAGGAGAGATTCTGCAGGTGAGGGATGTCAAGATCATGATGGGAGGATGTACAGAGATGACCGGCCACACTAGTAAAAGCCCATGAACTGCAGACTGGTGGCTGTGGAGCCCCCATGGGACTGGACTAGGCCCTCTGGATATGGAAGACGATTGTTTGGCTCAAACTGTTTGGGGGCACCCAGGCAGGGGATCAGGATCTGTCCCTGGTCTATGGGCAGGCTTCTGGAATCCAGTGCCTGTGGTATGACACCTTGCACAGCCTTGGTGCAGTGGGAAGGGGCTTGGACCTGCCTAGGCTCAGTGTGCTAGGCTCTGCTGACTCCCCATGAGAGACCTCAATTTGCAGCTTGTGGGGATGCAAGGTAGCTTGGGAAAGAGCAAGATGCTGGGGGTTTGGAGGAGGGAGGAGGGGGGTCTGTGGATAGCATTGGAGTGAGTAGAAATTTTCTTAATAAAGAAAAATGAAAAAAAAAGGAATATGCCCTGGCCTTAGAATTAGTATCAAAAAGCCAAGAAAGGCCATTGAAAGAAACAGTTTGGCTCTGAAATCAGGTCCATCTATGCCCCTAGCCCACAAAACTGACCAATCCCTGGGCAGAAAAAACTAACCAATCCCTGGTTGACTCTGCCCCCAAGACATCCTGTGTAAACCACCCTGCCTGGTCAGTTGTAGGCTGTTCTCTCCACCCTGGTAGAGGCAGCTACTCTTCTGGACTCCTCCTTCCCAAATAAATCTCTTTCTCAGGAGAGTTTTGGGTGTGAAGATCTTCATTCACTGGCACAGAGAAGAACCTTGCTGAGACGTCCCTCAGTGGACAGAGCAAAGGGGAGCTGAAAAACAACAATTTTTCTCCAGAGCCAGAAGAGATTTCTACATTTCTGCAGTGATTTCTCCTTTTTGCAGAGTGAAGCAAAAGAAGCAACATCTCAGGCCAGAGAAGAAGCAGAGCTCTGCTAGGAAGCCCCCTTAAGTGGGGGCTGAGCAAAGTTCAGCTGTAACAGCTCTCCAGGAGAGGAGACCATCCCCAACCACACCAGGTATAGCCTGACTCCTGAACAGTCAGGATACCCTTCTCATACTGAGCTGTCCTAGCAGCTCCAAGCCTGACTCTCCCAACAGTCAGAATACCTTCCCTTCCCAGGGCAGAGCTGTTCTAAGAAGCTCAAGGTATCTGGGATACCTCCAGGGCTGAGCTGTCTCATCACAGCTCCAGCTGTCAGAGCAGTCTTAGCAGCTCAAGGTGTCGCCTGACTTCCCAAGTAGTCAGGACACCTTTCTCCAGAGTTGCAAAACTCACAGGTAACTGATACATATACCTCAAAAGTATTCCTGTTTTCCTATATATGCTTCTAATTTGTTTTATTATATGTATATATAAAGTCAATAAAATAGTTTATTGTGATAGGCAATGCTTATTCATAGCTCAAGACTCAAAGATAAAAAGTGGTAGTGAAAGACTGCCCCCTGCCCTGTCCATCTGGAGCTCTGCTGAACTCGTGCACATCACCAGTATTAGTATCTCCTCCTAGAGTTATATGTGTACTCACAACCACCCGTGTGCAATGTGTGTGTGTGATCTGTGTGTAATGGTGTGTATGTGTGATGGTGTGTATGTATGATGGTGATGATGATGTGTGAAAGAAAAAGATGGTGTATGTGATGGTGTATGTGTATGTGATTGAGTGTGTGGTGTGGTGTGGTGGTGTATGTGTGTGATTATGTGTATGTATGTGTGATGGTATGTGCCTGAAACTCATCTATTTGGATAGGCCCACCAGCCAATAAGCTTCAGGGATCCCTCTATCTCTGTCCTTACCAGCACTTTAGTGACAGCACAGATCCTGAAGCTGATCTGAACTCATGTCATCAAGCTTGTGTCGTGGGCACTTTTCCAACTGAGCTCTCTCCCTGTTTTCATGTGTAATCTGAATTTCTCTGAGGTTCTATCGAATGTTTGATAAAATGGATGTAATCGCTCCCTCCCTTAGAAACCTACAGTAAGGATTGAGAAGAGCACTCAAAAGAACCGCTGCCCAGAACCTGGACTCTGTGAAGTACTCAAGAATGTTAGGTCTTATCACCATTGCCAGGTCTCTGTAAGAGACTTTTGAAATGTTTGTCAAAGGTGATGTAGCTCAGTAATTGAATGCCTACCTGGTACATGTGAGATCCTGGGTTCAACACCCAGCACAGCAAACAAACGAATGAATGAATGAATGAATGAATGAATGACAAGCTATGAATTGTGCTCATGAGACTTTCTGATAATCAGAGAACTGGCAGATTCATTCCTTGTATCAATCACAGAGTTATTTAAAAGAGTGGTGTGGTAAATAATCCTGGTGTTCAGTCACAGAATAGCTCACAAGTACCATGGTATATATGTATCATGGAGCATTTATTACCTTTCAGAATGGTGGTGGTCAAATAATTGAAAAGACGCCAGCTGAGATCTTAAAGGCCACTGCCTCTCTGTTGTAGGATTGGAGGCTGTTTTCTTTTGCATTTTAATGTTCTCCCCAAGCTTGTTTCAACACAGCCTCAGAATGTGGCAGAAAAGCAAAAAGCTTGACTCCCATTCCTGTCCTGCCATCCTAAGAAACTGTGCCCTTTTTCAGACAATATCAAGATCTTGGGAAAATGCTAAGAAAAGCCAAAGCCATCTTGTCTGTTGAAAGAAAGGAAACCACTCGCTATCTCTAGGAATTTCCTCTGCTGGCTTCTCTCACAATATTAGTTATTTTGCACCACTGTAATCAAGGGCCCAACAGAAACAGCTTAGATAAATGGTTCTTTAGATCTCACAATTTCAGAGACATTGCAATTCTTCTGCTAGGGAAGGCATGGCAATGGGATCATATGGTGGAGGGCACCTGCTCACATCATAGCAGAGAAGGAAGCTGAGGCAGCTGGAGCTCAAGGACAGGCTATGATCTTCCGAGGCCTGCTTCTAGTGACACTTCAACCATCCAAAGCTCTACTTCCTAAAGGCTACACAGCACCCCAAAACAGCACCAGAGTTCAAAGAATGAGCCCACAGAGGGCAGTTCAGATTCAAACCATAACATTCCTCAAATTGCTCACCCTGAAAAGTTGATAGTCAGCTTGGTCTGAAGTTTAAGTTCAAGACGAGATGAGGCAAAGACATTCCATGACAACCGGACAATATCAAAGTGGGTGACATTGAGCCTACAGAAGAGGAAGAGCATGGCAACGTGAAAAAGTCAATTTCCTGGTCTCCTTGGCTCTCCACCCAGTAGTGGCTCCCCTTCCCTCTGTCCCATGCCTGTCCCTCCCTAACCTTGATTTCTATTCTGAGTCCCATTTCTACAAATCCTAGACCAGGAAAGCTTCAGCTAGTATCTGACTTTGCGGTTGATTAAGATGGCAAGTGAAAATGCAGATACCATATTGAAAGCCTCAGCTGGTAACTATGGGATTAGCTTGGAACAAAAGGGTTCTTTTACTCACTGGGGGACAGATGATAACTAAGGGATAAGTGGTCAGAGCATCTGCAATATGCTTTCCTGGTGTAACTTATAATGTAGCAGAGCTCAGAGATGCCCACATAAACCAGAGGGATAGACCATGTTAGAGAAACACTAGGTAGTAACTGAGGCTTTGGAAGAGGAGGTGGTGACTTCTCAGTGTCAACTTTTTAAAGAGACTCAGACCGATGTCTTTCAGGTACCTAGAACCTTCTCTGATCAATGCTTTATAGAATTGTTTTATTGCTAAAGAACTTGAACTCACCGGCTATTGGGTTGCCCAGAATTCATGTTCTTCAGAACATCATTCATGCCAGAGAGACTCCCATGGCCACAAAGGCCACCCAGGGAGCCCTTGCAGATCAGGCCTTCCACAGCTTTGGTCCCTGCTGCCTCCAGGAGGTCATTCTTGATACCAAATGATAGACTGCCACCCAGGAGAAGCCTCTGTAGCTCTTCTCTCTTCCTGGCTAGATTCTGGCTGTTGAGGATAATAGGGCTCAGAAGCCCTTCCTGGCTCAGGATGTCCTGGTTGAGAACAAGTGTTGACAGCTGTTCGTTAAGGAGGTTGCCAGCTCTCTTATGGTGCCATCACATGAATTGTGATGAACTGATGGAGGCAGCCCCATAGTCCACTGGAGCCCCGATATGAACCAGACCTTCAGGTGATACTTCCCCAGTGAGACCATGGCAGTGAGGGATACCAAGCCTTGATCTAAGGTGGCAGGTTACAGCTCTCTCCAAACAGAGGTCAGAAGAGAGCATACTGAACCTCCTACACATTCAGTTCTCTTCTTCCCACAGCTGTGAGCCCACCCACACCACCCGATATCTAGACCAAAGACAATCTTGAATTGTAACTTTACTTTTATCAATATCTTCCAGACTCTGGAACATAGATAGGCCAGGATAGGTCACATGGTATGGAATTTGCCCACCCACTCCTGGAAACATACAAGAGTCAGAAAACACTCTTGTCTTATCATTTTTAAGGAAAGGCCCTCTCTCCCTTCAAGGCCAAATTATGGCTGGTTATGGGCATAATGATACCTCTAAAATGTTTTCCCATATCAGAGACTTAATATGGCTGCTTTGGTGATGAGCCTGCAACTCTCCTTATAAAACCCATCTAAAGGTAGTTTCCTGTCAGCACCTTTCAATGAGCCTGCTTTAATTTCTAACACAAGGATGACCTTGCCTTAAATTTCACATAATCATTATGTAACCTAGAGCCAGAGGGACCAGAGCCAAAAGATACCCTAAGCCCAAACTAACCATTACTACTGAATGGTCATGGTCAAGATTGGTCATGGCCGCCAGGCAGTAGTGTTGCATGTTTTTAATCCCAGCACTCAGGAGGCAGAGCCAAGTGGATCTCTGTGAGTTTGAGGCCAGCCTGATCTACAGAGAGAGATCCAGGACAGGCACCAAAACTACACAGAGAAACCCTGTCTCAAAAAACACTGGTCATGGCCATTGGATGAACTAAACCTTGGGTAGACCTCTCCTCTCACTAATCTTGTTGCAAAATGACTAAATCCCCAGAAAACCCAGCTCCAAACTGACCATCACTTGGCTCTCCATCCAAACCATTAGATGACCTAAAGCCACAGTGGACATTTATTGGTCCTGCCCCAGACTGACAAAATCTTTCAGAAAACTGATCCAACATCACCTTTACCACAGCAATCAGAATGACCTATCACCAGTCAGGCCATTTGTTAAAACTACTCAGACTGATCTATAGCACCAGATGACCCAGTCCCAGGATGGCCATTTGTTTGACCCAGTTGCCCAGAGGATACTTTGCTGGTGATGCCACTTGTGTCCAGGAAGTCCGAAGCATCCATCTTGGGTTGATCAAGTGTATCTACACTGTCCTGATTAATTTCAGAGGTCTTTATAGATGAAGTAACAGTCATAGAAGCCAGTTTTTCACTATCATCTTCCATGTGAGTGTATTCACCTTCATTACCATTCAGAAGTTCTGTATCCAACCCATCATCATCTCTATTTTCAACATCTGCTGAGAAAGAGACATATAGTTGAGTCCTGGGGCACAAGCTCCCATGGAGCCAGGAAATTAGGTGTTCAACCCATGGCCAGCTGTGGCCATACCCTGGAGCTAGGTTTCTTACAAATGGAAAACCAAGGTTCAGTCTTGCACTTGAGCTCAAGAAGCAATGAAAAGTCAGATACATGAGGACCACACTGGTCATCTATGGTGAAAAGAGAAAGTAACTGCTTTGGTTGCTCACAGCTTCTCTGATCTTGATTTATGATTTACACACACACACACACACACACACACACACACACACACACACACACACTATTCTTTTAGTTAGGTGCCAAGGGCTTTGTGAACATTGGGCGAGTACTCATTTCTAGCACTGAGCTATATCCTCCTACTTCTAGATTTTGGCTTTAGCACCCTAGGAGGCCCAGGGTACATCTGAACTTAAAGATAGCTCTTTTCCCCTTTTATCAATATTTTTCCTAACTATATATTTTCCTTTTGGCGCAAGAAGTTTCTGTTCTTTTACATCAAAATTAGTCCTAGGACAAAAATATGTCGCAGGAACATGACTCCAGGTGAGAACTCTTCAGAGATAATGGGGCAAGGCTGTAGACCTGGAAAGGAGGAGTTGTTTGTAAAGGGCTGGTCCTAAGACCAGAAGCTGTAAGTCTAGTGTGTGCTCCCCAAGCAGCTGCTTAAGCTCTTACCTGTGTACTTGTAACAGGCACTTAGAGATTGCTTTTGTTAAAAAGCATAGATGCCTCACTTGAGCCCATAAGCTAGAAGCCTGGCCTGGCATCTGGGCTTTTAGTTTGGCTCATACTCTTGACATGTAAGTTATCTGTCCCTCTAACTTACCTCTTTCCCCTGAAAGGTTGAAGGCACAGGGATTGGTCATTGTCTTAAACTGGCAGACATCTTGGATTTGAGGAAGAGCAAACCTCAAAAGACAGACCCCCTACAGATGAGAATAATTGTCTAAAAGTGGGAGGCCACACCCCAGAGCAGAAGTGATGTCTTGTTTGAACCAGATGAATCTGCTTGAGGGATGACACCAATAACAACTTCAGAACACCCTGCAGAACCAGGATAGAGACAATGACCAAGTAGACCACACCTTGACCCTGATTCTTCATTGTACAGACCTCTTGCTTCTTGCCCCAGTCTTACTCTACTGAACTCTAAAGTTAGAGCCCTAAAGATGAACTTTGGGGATCACCAGACCCCTTTATCTGTTCCTTTTGAAATATGTCAATTAAATCTTTTCTCTCTGCCTTGCTCACCATTGTTCACGTCTTTAATGAGCATATTGTGGCAGGTGGCTGAACCTATAATACTGGGGCTGCCAGAACTGAGGCTTTTGCTCCTCAGGGCAAAGTTGAATGAGACTTAGATCATCAGAGTTGAAGGCCAGAAAGACATCCCTGGGAAGTGGGTCTAAAAATGGAAGACTATGTTAAGACAGTCAATAATGGGAAGAAAGTAGTTTACATTAAATAGGTGTTCTGGATGAAAAGATGTGGTCTGAAAGGGACAGATATCTCTAGGAAAGAGTACGGTGCCTCCAGAAGCTTGCAGAGATACTGACAGATCTTGTTATTCTGATGAATCAGATATAAGGAGAGATGACAGTTGGTCTCTTTGGGGGTTTCCTTGGACAGAACTTCCAAGAAGGATAGGGTGGCTCACCTAACCCATGGCTGAAATCTTCTGATGAAACATAGATCTTGTTAAGCAGGCAGCCAAGGAAGAGAAATGTCCACAGGAGTCCCATGTTCATTGTAAGCACCTGTGGAGACAACAGTTGATGAGTTGGGTAACACTGATCTGTGTGACCCCAGAGTCCTGGGGTCTTCTGCCATTCTTACTATCACTCTCTATATAGATGAGCCAAGCCTATGTTTCCCTGTCTTCCATGAAAGTTCCTGGGACTGGGTGTGGAGGGAGGCTCCATCAGGCAGTGAGCTCCTCTGCATAAGTAGTTAAAACTGGGGAATTGTTTTCCTTCAACTTTTGTTATGTGGCCATTAAAATTAAGTCCTTTTAAGACAGAATTCACGTAAGAAATGAAGTATGGGAGGTAAAGTGGCCTGCCCAACGTCACACAGCTTGTGAGTGGTAGGGTGAAAATCCAAATCCAGGTAGGCTGAGCCTAGAGCCTAACTATGTTATAACAGGTGAATTGGCAGACGTGGATGGGCACAGATGCTTTCACTTACTGAGGACTTAATCTACACTATTTCCCATACTAAGTTCTTTTTATTCAGTGCTTAGCAGAATTAAATCCTCCTAAGAACCATAAGATGAAATGGGAGCAAAGTGGTCTGGCCACTGTGGGTCCCTCAGTGGCTAATGACAGAGCTATGACATAAGAGATGCTACTGTGTGAATTCATTCTTAGTTTCTTAGGCCAGAGGATGAGGGAGGGATGCTGAGGTAGGCTGAGCTTTTCAGAGATGGTCATATAGTAGTCATTTGTGTGTGTGTGTGTGTGTGTGTGTGTGTGTGTGTGTGTGTGTGTGTGTTTACAACATCACTGATGCTTTTTCCTCCAACAGGCAGGTGCTCTGTTCCCTACTCCTAAGTCTAGAGGGGTGGTGATTGTTGATTGCCTCCAAGAACAGAGCACACAAAAAAGAACATTGTGATTCTGCGGCTGTGCCATCAAACTGACATGGCTTCTGTTCTCTCTGTCTTTTCTTTTTCCTCTCACTCCCTGCTTGCCCTTCAAATTCCATATTGTGAGGAAGTATAGGCCATGAGGAAAGAGTCTTGGCCATGATGGCATTAAATGGTCAAGTGTCATAAGGAGATGGCAAGCCACCCACATAAAGGAAGGAGAGCATTAGGGCATCCCCCTTCTATTGCTTGGTGGGAAAGGGGGCCATTCTGCTCTCACTTTGCACTTTCAGGAGAAGCGGGTGCTTATATGCTAATGAAAATAAATATGGAGTTGCCTATCTAAGTGTCAGGTCCTTTTGACAAGGTTGATTTGCTCGCCTTTGTGTCTGCAGCCTCTGAAGCAAAGTCTATGTTATAGCTCTCAGAACAAGAGAAGAGACTGGAGCTCTTGAGTTTAATATGCTAGCAACTTGTTCAAGATTTAAAATTCAGTTAAAATGCTTTGTAAGACACACATGTCTTCACACTCATCTATCCTAGAACTGCCACCTATTCCTAGCCTCTGAGGGACTGCACCAGATGGAGGAGGAGGTAGCCTTAGTGAGCCTGGAGGGTAAAGGAATAGAGCAGAATTCACCCATCTGGTGATGATGGACATGGAACAGTGGGGTTAAGCATGCATCTGGCACTACTCAGAAGGCCCTGTACATGTGGTTTTGGTTGGGATGAATGGGTTGTGGAGCTCCTCCAGCCTAAAATGTCAAGGAAGTTGAGGGGCAAGAACATGACAAGTAACCCATTAGTCTCTCTTACAGACTAGACAAGTGGGTATGGCAGAGCAAGAGCCGGCCAGGAGGACTTATTTGATGCCATGGCCTCTGTAACAGACACTTAGACACTGATTTTGCTAAAATACTTTATCACTCACTTGGGCTCATGAGTTACTTAGGATTAAGAGAAAAGTCTTAGGGAAATGTCCACCTGCCAGGTAAGGGCAATTATCCATAAAGATAAGAAGTAGAAATTATAATTTTATGAGAACTAGTCTGATCACTTCACATGGTGGCAGATCAACTTTGACCAGATCAACTGTCAGAACCAGATCTGAGACAATGGTCAACCAGACCCCATCTTGACCAGGCCTGCTCAGTTGCGCATACCCCTTGCCTCATGCTTCACATTACGGATAGCATTAATTGCCAACTTGACATAGTCTAGAATCACCTAGGGAGTAAAGCCTAAATTGAGTAATTGTCTTTATCAGGTTAGCCTGTGGGCATGTCTATGAGAGAGTTGTCTTAATTATCAACTGATGCAGGAGGCCTAGTCTACTCTGGTTGGCATCATTCCTGGGCAGGTGGTCCTAGGCTATATAAGGAAGTTAGTGAGCAAGCCAGCCAACAGTATTTCTCCATTGGCACTTCTTGCCCAGACTTCCCTCAATGATGTATTGTGAGCTCACAGTATAAGCCAAATAAATCCCTTTCTTCCTAAACTGCTTTGATCACAGTTTTTTAACACAGAAAAATCATGAAACTAAGCTGTTAGTTGTACGTTTTCTCTAATCCCACCAGGCCCCCAGCTGTTCAGACCCAAATAAACACACAGAGGCTTATATTATTTTTAAACCATATGGCCTAATAGCTCAGGCTTCTCACTAGCTAGCTCTTACATCTTAAATTAACCCATTTATATAAATACTTTGCCACATGGCTTGTGGCTTACCAGTACTTTAAATCTTGCTTCTTCTGGCAGTGGCTAGCAGCATCTCTCAGCTCTGCCTTTTTTCCCCCCTCTCTCTCTCTAGTTGAAATGTCTTGCCTAATTTTATCCTGCCTCACCATTGGCCAAACAGTTTTATTTATCAACCAATCAGAGCAACACACATTCACAGCATACAGAATGACATTCCACAGAACTTCACCTTTTCTGTCTAATCAAAAAGGAAGGTTTTAACTTTAACAGTAAAATTACATATAACAAAAGAGTTATCAATCAAAAATTACAGTTACAATATCTAGTCTATTTGTATTTGGCAAAATTAAAGAAAATATTCTATCATCTATCCTATATTTGTGAGTCTATAAAGTTACAAGTCTAATTTATCTTTTATCATGACTAAGGAAAATTATAATTTTAACTATCTATTCTTCAACTACATCAAAGATATCAGAGGGATATAAAATTACCTAAGTAAACAGGAAGAGCATTGTAAGCAACTTTCAAAAATCTAGAATGACAGAGATAGCTGGATACCTGGACAGTTACCCAAAGTTCTTCTGCAATGTTGGGACATCCATTTTTCAGCCTACAGGCCTAAAGTCTCTCAGTCACTTCTCTCTGTGCCCTGTAGAATGTCTGGCTCTTTTAACTGTCCTACTAAGAGCAAGTGGCCAAACCTGGCTTGGAGCACAGACTGTGACTCCCAAGAGGTGCTAGCTGACTCATTTGTGACACTCCTGGAAGGACTTTCCATCACACAGCAATGATCTAAAACACTTCACTAGAATCAAGTCTTGCCACCAATATGAGTATCTAACCCAAGAGAACATGGTGGAACTCTTCCCCTCCTCCTAGAATTCTTTAAAATAACTAAATTGCAAACATATGGTTTTTTGCATATTTTCAACTTATGCTTGTCATGATTAATTAAAGCATGTATTATGAAGTAACATAAATATTTTGGGCATGGTTTTGTGTCTTCCTCATAGCATTAATACATAGGGGCTGTTTCCTCTATGTTTTTGTCCATCCCCTCTCACTTCTGAGTCTGCCTATTACTCAAGGTCTTAACCAGAGCCTCACTCTTCAGGGATTTCTCTGTTAGTATGGAGTTAAAGGATAAAGAATAAAACTGATCATTTTAAAGCCAAGTTGTTGTTGACTACTTAAAGGTTTACAACAGGCATCTTAAAGCTTGCCTGTGTAGATGGGTGACCTTAACATGTCCCATTCCATCATAAATTTCATCTGGGTTCATCTCTGCTTTGTAGCGTATTTGGGATTATTAACAAATATGTTTTTATAAATTACTAATGCATAGAGAAATGGGTTCTAAGAGTGCTTTATTTCTGCAACTTCCCTAAGACTAGGATTATTGAGGTAAATACTAATTAGCAGAGCTGGTGAAATGGCTCAGTGTTAAGAGTACTGGCTGCTCTTCCAGAGGGCCAGAGTTTGATTCCCAGCAACCACATGGTGGCTTCCAACCATCTGTAACTCCAGTTTCAGGGGATCTAACACCCTTTGCTTGGCTCTGTGGGCACTATTCATGTGTGGTATATATAAACACACAGAGATAAAACACTCATACACATGACATAAAATAAAAATTCAAAAATATAATTAACATATTTAGAAAATATGAAGAATTAAGGTGTGTTTATGAGAAAACTATAAACTATAAAGTATATAATAAAAATTCTAAATTCAATTGTTATAAAGGTATTTATTTCAAAATGAATTTAAGTTTTCTAAGGGGTTTGTTTTTTTTGTTTTTTTTTTTTTTTTGAGCTGAGGGTCAAACCCAGGGCCTTGTGCTTGCTAGGCAAGCGCTCTACCCCTCAGCTAAATCCCCAACCCAAGTTTTCTAAGGTTAAGATTCAATGCACTGGTACAAACCTGGGGTAGATAATTATTTGTCTAAAGTAACGAAGTGTTCTCAAGAATATTGCTTTGCTCTTAGTAACATTTGTGACAAAGGTTTATACTTTATCAAGATAATTGTGGGTTTTTTCTCACTTCATCAACCTTTGAACTGCTCAGGAAATCAAGTCTTAACAAAGTCAAGAGCCACTTAAGTGTCTGTTTATGCTAGTGTTTCAAACAACGACCTTGTAACCACTTACTCAGATTTTTAATATAATCAATATCATATGTATATGTTACTAAAAGTATATAGAACCCTATGACTAAACTTTGTTCAAGTATTCTGCAAAAGTTTACAGAATGAAAAGCATGTCACTTAAGTATACACAAAGTAGCCAACAAATGCTCATTATTTACAGTATTCATACCATCAGGACTTTCAATACATGGAATGACAAGAAAAGAAGAATGAAGGGAGGGAGAGAGGGAGGGAGGGAGGGAGAGAGGGAGGGAGGGAAGGAGAGAGGAAGGAGACGGTGTCACTCATGACCCCTTAAAAGAGAGGAGGTTGGTCACCTCTACCATCATGGTTTTCATTGCCACATCTCGTTAGCTCAGAGACATATTTTGTCCTTATTTTATTCTCAAATAGGAGTGCATTTCACAGATGGATACATATGTGGGAGCACAGCAGCTATGCAATTGATGGCATTTCAGTCCCCGCTGAAGGACCTTGTAGATAAAGTAGATGGAAATGATCCCTCCTATTAACTGGACAGATAGGTGGAGCTCATGCAGCTATTACTGTTGTTAAAGACCCAACTTAGTAATCGCCCCATTGTCAGCTCTTGGCTCCTGACTCAGCTTTCTCCGCCCACCGCTGGAGCTTGCGCGCTCAGTTCTGCAAATGACTTTGAGCAGCTGGTACTTGTGCAGAAGTAGCAAGAAGAAGCCTTGTTCCCACTGGACCCACTGGACAATGACAGTGATGTCAAGAATGCCATTTAAGTGTCAGGCCTTGTGCTGGCACTTGGCTCACACCAGGCTTTGTCCCCTTCTTGCCAGAAGAACTCTGTCCTCAGTCTGTTCAACAGAGTTAGTCTGGCTGTTTGTCACTTATGGGATCGTTATTTTTGACTATCAGAGAAAGAAACTTAGTCTCAACAATATTAGGTGCCAGCAATTTCAGGGAAATAAGTGTCTGTACCCTGGAAATACGTGCACAGGGATGACTGAGATGGGCACAAGAGTCTTGAGCTAACCAGATTTTGTCTCCCTCAACTATGGTGTCAGCTGCTTTGATAGGCGTGGTATAAAAAAGGTGAGCGTTGCCCCTCTGAGGCCTCAGGGTGGCCTGGAAGGTCAGTGACAGAGGCAGGATGGACCCCATTACTCAGTCCTTCCTCACCTAGATACTCCCTTGCCTTGATAGTTGGGGTGTAAAGACCTTACCTGGGTCTCAGCTCTGGCCACCCAGAACTCGTGGTTCTCCTGCACCTGCCTCCAGAGTGACGAGAGAGAGAAGTAGGGCATTTAAGTAGCAGGTGGATCAGTCCAAGGGATTGGCCAAGAACAGGGGAGGGGCAGGTCAGAGTACCAGAGACCTGGGCAGGCTGCTGGAAGATGGGCCACTTCTGCTAATACAGAACAGAGGTGAGGCAGGTAGGGCTGTGCATTGGGGACCTGAGGAGAATGAGATCATAAGTCATGCATATCAGTGACTTGCACAGGAGTATGACTTCCTGAAACTAGAAAAATACATGCATGCTTGAACAATTCTGTATGCCCAAAGGTGAGTAAATGCCTGTGTCTCTGTGTGGGAAAGTTGGGCTGGAGTGGAGTGCCTCTGCTCTGTGGAAGGTGTTAAGACAAGAAGATGGGTCCTTCTGTCACCTCTCAAGTGTGGCTCTCCTTGTGCCTGTCCTGGAGTGAGAGAAATGTCAGAGCAGGGGGAGGCAGCAGCCCAGAGAGCTGTTGAGTCACACAGTGAGGGTTTTAGGCCCAGATGGACCCTCCCTACTCTACCTATTTGTCTCTTCCAGACACTCTAGCCCCAGTACTTCAGATTGCTGAGGACACATTAATCATAAGGTATTCCAGGCCACAGGGTGTAAGACCAGACAGGGCTGGCAGGCCTCTGGATGCCCATGGTCCTATCTCACCATTTAACCTACACAAGGAAGAAAAGCATCTCTGCTACATTGGGTGGCACCTGCCCTGGGGGACTGGATATCATGAGTCTTGCTGAGTTAGGCCTGAGGATGGTCATAGCTGAGGAAGCAGGCCATGATGGTTGAGGCCTCCTGAGAGACAGCCTCTGGGGTACTGCCTATGTTCTGTGGCTACAGCAGCCTCTGCCGGAGTTGCCATCATACCTTCATCAAGCAGAGCACACAAAGACATACACACAAACACACACACACACACACACACACACACACACACACACACACAATTAAGAAGAGCAGAGACAGAGGAACTCATGCAAGGATGCCCCACATATTGAACACACAGTAATGTAACACCAGATTATTAAATTGGAGTTCCTACACCTATATCTCAGAGTGCTACTATTCAGAGTGAGGGACAATCCCATCCCCACCCTCTCAGGTCCTCTACACAGTCAGAGAAATGTCTCTAGTAATGAAATATAGTCCCTGGAAGTATAGTCTTGAAAGAGGGGTGTTTTGTTGTTGTTTTTGAGACAAGGTCTCTCTACATACCCCTGGCTGTCATGGAACTCACTATGTAGACCAGGCTGTCCTTGAACTCACAGAGATCTGCCTGCCTCTGTCTCCCAAGTGCTTGGATTGAAAGCATATGCCACCATATCCTAATTGAAAGAAGATTTTTAAAGAAATAATTCATTTCAAATGAGGCCCTTGTGATAAAAGGCTTGCTGCACACTCAAGATGACCTGAGTTTGAATCTCCAGCATCCACATACAAAACTTTCCATGGCTACCCAAGCCTGTATTCCCAATGCTAGGTGCCAAAAACAAATGGATCCCAGGTGTTCTCTGACCAGTCTAGCCTAGATGGCAAGTATCAGGTTCAGTTAGAGACTTTGTCTCAAGAACTAAGGTGGAAAACTGTTGTTGGGGTTTTTTGCCTTTTTAAGCGGGGAGGAGACTCCCAGCTCCCAAATAAATCACTCACAGAGGCTTATTATTACTTATGAATGCCTGGCCTTAGCTTGGCTTAGTTTCTAGCCAGCTTTTTTTACTTAATTTATCCTGACTACCTTTTACCTCTGGGCTTTTCCCATTCTCTTCTGTAAATCTTACTCTTACTCCGTGTCTTGCTGTGTAACTGGGTGGCTGGCCTCTGGAGTCCTCCTTCTCTTCTGGCTGCTAGATCTATTTCCCTTTCCAGATTTCTCCCTCTATATATTCTCTATGCCTGCCAGCCCCACCTATCCATTCTCCTGCTTTGCTATTCGCCAGTTCTTTATTAAGCCATCAGGTGTCTTACACAGACACAATAACACAGCTCCACAGAATTAAACAAATACAACATAAACAAAAGTAAAACACCTTAAAATATTCTACCACAGAAAACAATTAAGGAAGACACTAGCCTCAAACTCTGGCCTCTTCACACACACACACACACACACACACACACACACACACACACACACACACGCTCGCACGCACACAAGCCCTTCCCCCTGCCTCAAGACTGCAAGAGGTGTCCCATCATAGGTAGTGGGCTCCAAAAAGCCCGCTCTTGCACCAGGGGTGGATTCTGATCCTACCACCAGTTGGCACCCCAGCAGATCAAGCTACACAATTGTCTCACCATGCAGAGGGCCTAGTCCAGTCCCATGCAGGCTCCATAGCCATTGATCCAACTTTCATGAGTTCCCACCTTTTTGGTTTGGTCATCTCTGCAGGTTTCCCCATCATGATCCTGATGCACTTGCTCATAGAATCCCTCTTCTTTCTCTTTAACTGGACTGCTGTAGCTCTGCCTGGCTGTGGATCTCTGCATCTGCTTCCATCAGTCACTGGAGAAAAGCTTTGTGATGACAGTTAGGGTATTCACTGATCTGATCACTGAGGTAAGCCAGGGAACTAGCACCCTTTTGAAAATATGCTGGCAGATCCTTTGCAGTTGGAAAGGCTGTGGCTTTCCTGTCTTTCTGGAATTGCTTGGCCTTCTAGCTCCCTACAGACTTTCAGTCCTAGTAATGTATGTTTGTCCACAAAAGCTTGCTGCTGGGGAAGCTCACTCCTTATTCCTCCTTTGTTCTTCCTTCAGTTCATTTCATTACAGTCTATTGAGTAAACCAGGCATGGTATTGGGGACACAGGTGAACTACACTGATTATAAAACTCCTATCCCCACAAAACTGACATTCTGGCTTAGTTATAAACAAAATAAATAGATATTGCATGTGTCTGGTGTTAAGTGGAGAAAAAGACAACACAAAGTGTTGGAAGGGCTGAGGGAAGGGAGAGATGCTTGAGATACAGAAGTCAGAGAAATCTTCAATTTGGGAGTGACTGGTGGCTTCAGGAGACAAGAGACCAACATAAAGCTATGAAGAAGGAGAACAAGCAATCCAGATGTGTGCAAAGATCCTGAGGTAGGAAAGATACCTCCTGTGTTAGAGGGATAAACAGTGAGGAAACAACAAAGTGGGTATAAAACAACACAGCAGAAAAGAACAAAGGATGAGATTAGACAGGCAAAGACCTTCCTGCACCAAAAATATACATGTTGTGGGGTAGAGATATGGGAGAGAGTCATAGATAGATAGATAGATAGATAGATACATACATACATACATACATACATACATACATATACATAAACATATATACACATATACATATACATACATATAGACTTCTTGAGCTAAGCTTGGTGACACTACTGAAACCTAGCACCCTGGAAGCTGAGACAGGAGCATTGAGAATTTGAAGCCAGCCTGAGCTACACAGGAAGACCCTAGGAAGGAAAGAAGGACAGGAAGGGGAGGAAATGGAGAAGAAATTATATATCTTGATTAAATTTTTCTTAACCTTGTCCTTATCCTTAAGATATTCAGTATCTAAACAGTCTTTAGACCAGTGAGATGGCTCAGTGGATAAGGGTGCTTGCCACCAAGCCTGGCTATATGAGTTCAATCCTCAGAACCCACATAGTGGAAGAAGGAAACCAATCTGTAAGTCATCCTCTGATCTCCAAATGAGTGCCATAGCACGTGGGCTTCTCTACACTCATCCCCTCCACCTACAAAATAAATTAATTTTGAAAATGAAAAATTATTACAATCTTTTAGATTGTTGGTGTTGTCATTAGAAGCACATATAATAAATCAATACACTTTTAATACCACTTAAGCACAAAGGAATCTGTCGGAGCTCTCTCTCTCCCCCATCCACTCTTTTATCTGTGAATTAATTTATATTATATTAGACATAGTGGGCCCTCAGCACCCATCATAGACCCAACTGTCATTATTAGTGATATACTGTTCTCAGAAATGTCTGTCTGTTCAGCATGTTGACAGGTGGGAACAGCAGGATTGCCTTTGAACAGAGTTGCTCAACACTCTGGGCTGTTCCAGCATCTTCACCAGGAAGCACATGATAGGGTGTTATCAGAACCCATCTCTCAACCACAGATCAACAGCAGCCATAATCACAATGCTCCTCTTTGTTTGAAATCAAACTGGAAGCCACTTGGCAGGTCTTCTTAACCACAGAGGGCTAATGGCAGCCCAGAGCATGAATGCCAGTGTTCCCAGCCATGAACTTGCATAGGGATAAGAGACAAGAAGAACTCTGAAGTGTTAAGACTCTGAAACCAGTTTCCCTTAAGTTATTCTGTGTGAAGCCCCAGAAAGTGTTGTGCATCCATCCCTGCTTGACCAGACTTCATTTCCATCACTGTGATACATCATGCCAATCAAAAGCAACATTGGGAAGGAAAGGGTTTATTTGGCTCACAATTCTAGGTTACAGTCCATCACTGAAGGGAAGTCAAGGCAGGAACTTAGACAACAGTCAAGAGCAGAGCAAAAGGAATGCAGCCATGTTCCCTGCTTATTTGTAAGCCTGCTATTTTCTGTCCTGTATACTTCAGGACTCCCAGCTTAGGAAATTGCGCCTCTCACCATGAGCTGTCACTTCCTACATCAATTAACAATCAACAATCACCCAAAGACATGCACACAGGCCAATCTGATAAAAACAGTTACTTGAGACAGGCTCACTATCAGGGGATACTCAGTTGTGGCAAGCTGACAATAAGAACCAATCATCATGCTGCTCCAACCTGCCATGGGCTTCATGGCATAATGTGGAAGAAGTTTCAGTGGGTACTGTCTTGCCTACTTCTTATTAGTGTTAACTGATTTGTGTTGTGGAATATTCCATTACACTGTGAGGAGATATGTCACTGTGATTGCTTTAATAAAAAAATTGAATGGCCAATAGCTAGGCAGGATTCCCAGGCACAAAGGATTCTGGGAAGAAGAAAGATGGACAAGCCAGCCAAACACAGAAAGTCAGACACACAAAATGGGATAGAAGTAAAAATCACCTGGTAGAACATAGATTAATAAAAATATGGGTTAATTTAAGTTATAAGAGCTAGCTAAAAACAAACCTAAGCTATTGGACAAGCTTTCATAATTAATAAGAAGCTTCCATGTGATTATTGAAGAGCCGGTAAGCAGGACAAAAGGCACAAAACATCTGGCTATGTATATCCACTTAAGACCTGAGAAAGCTTTTTAGAAAGGCTCTAAGCACACAAAACGGAGCTGCTTCCTAGTTTTCCATGTCTCTCATGTCAGCCATGGTACAGAGACATGTCTCCCAGCAGCCTTCATGCTTAAGCTTCCAGTATGCCATGAGCTAAGCCACATGGTGAATTTAAGGACTTGCTCATCCTGACAGAAAAGGTTGCAGATACACAGTAAAGCAGGCTCAGATGAAAAAAAAAAAACTCTAAACAGATTACAGTGTATTTAACAACGTACATAGGCTTAAGAAAGAAAAAAATGGGTATAGGCAGTCATAGAAAAAACTAAATAGTTTAAAAATAATAAAGTAAAGTCTTTATACAGAAAGTAAAGTAATAAAAAGAAAATAAGCCATATGAGGATGGAAAGCACACAGGGAGTGTAGATCCTATATGGTGTTTTGTTAACTCTGATTTTTTTAAAATACTAATCTGCAGAAAACAAGAGCTTCTGAGAAACATTGGATTATGGAAACTCCAAAATTAAACTAACCTATATATTTTTAGGGAGAAATAGCCAAACGAATGGAAGCACATGAATTATGAACCAAAGGCTGTGGAGCCCCCCGCTGGATCGGGCCCTCTGGATAAGTCAGACAATTGAATAGCTTGAACTGTTTGGGAGGCATCCAGGCAGTGGGACTGGGACCTGTCCTTAGTGCATGAGCTGGCTGTTTGTAACCTTGGGCTTACACAGGGACACATGCTCAGCCTGGAAGGAGGGGACTGGACCTGCCTGTACTGAATCCACCAGGTTAAAATGAATCCACAGGGGAGTCTTGGCCCTGGAGGAGATGGGAATGGAGGGGAGGGGCTGGGGGGAAGGTGGGGGTGGGGGCAGGAGGGGGGAGGACAGGGGAACCCATGGCTGATGTGTAAAATTAAGACACAAATATAATAAATTTTAAAAAAGGAAAAAAAAGTCTTAACTTCAAAATGAAAGTCAGATAATGTGTTACATTGGGAAAGAGGTTATGCTTTTGTTTCCACAGGAAATGAAAGGCTGTGGATTCTTTCCAGAGTAATAGAGATCGGATTTGATCAGGGGAGAGTATCCTGAGTATCTTGGCTATAGACATTGGAGAGGAAGTCAAAAAAGACTACAGGACAAATGATGTGTAAGCTGATCCCTTGACATGAGTACAGCTCTGAGATGAAATGAGACATGACAAATCTTGTTGACTTCAGATTCCTCATGACTTATTACATCCTATTCTTTCATATGGCATGGATAGAGAAATATTACAGTTTGATTGTACAGTCTAAACAGACTTATAAAGGTGACAGATGCCTTTTACCAGCTCAAACATAGAACAAAAATTCATTTTTAACTGACTTGTGTACACCACACATTGCATATTTGTGTTAATGCAGATATGTAAGTTATCTTTGAAAGTCTGTGTATTTTCAGAACAAAGGCATCAAACACCAATGAAAATGGGTGATCCAGCTGATCCAGCCTCTCAGAGTGCTGCTGTTGAACTTTCCTCAGAGTTCTGTATCCAGAACAACTTCAAGGCTGCTGGCTGAGATGGTCCAGCTTCACAGACCACTCAGCCAGGACTTCAGATAAGCCTTGCACTTTCCCATTGCACAGAGACTGGACAACAAATACCGCTAACTCTTTCATGACTTGACCATTATCCCAATTTTACCAGGGTCTCCTAAAGATTCCAGTGCCCCCAGACAAAAAGGAAGCAGTCTAGAGAACATGATGCCCACATTTCCAAAAGGTGAGATGGGTGCCTTTTGGTCATTAGATGGGTTATAGATGTTTGTCATTGTTGATGAGGTTTGGTTACAAGTTGTTATTTGTCATGGACAGGAAAAAAAGGTAAACAAAAGAGTTAGATTTAAGAATCTCTTTCTGAAGGAAAAATAATGCAATAAAGGATGGATTGCTCAGTCTACTTTTAAACAACCACTAGTCTCAAATATTTTACAATGGTATGGATTTTTGTATATTGATACAAACTTAAGTTATTTTTGGTATACCATATGTATGTTTCTATTCTTGTTTAAGGTATTATACCTATGCAGCTCATTTTTAAAAGGTTATGTAAAGTTTTAGTTTTTGAAAGCTATTAAGGATAATAAACACAGGTTAATAGTCATCTATAACTATCAAACTTATAATCATGTTAGCTATGTTTTCAAGGTCATACAAATATATTTTAGATAGATAGGTTATCTTCAAACAATTCAAAGACTTACAAAATATGACTTTTAAGATGTTTTAATAACATAAGGCTTTTCTTGATAATGAGACATACCTGCTCCTGGCAGCACCAATCTACTTCAAAAAAGGATGATGGGCATCAAAGAACCTCCATATGGAATTTGCTTTCTTTAGGACAAAACTAGCCATTTGGGCAAGAAACTGCTTTTGCCTCAACTGTTGATAGTATACTGTCCAAACTGGACAAATAAGACACAAAAAAAGTGTGGTGATATTTTATTTGTGCTGGAATGTGATATTTTATTTGTATGTTAATAAAGTTTGCCTGGAGATCAGAGGTCACATAGCAAGCCATAAACAGAAGTCAGGTGGAAGTAGCACATGCCCTTAATCCAATCACATGTCAGGTAGAGTCTCTGTGTGGTCAAGGACACAGCCAAGCATGGTGACACACACCTTTAATCCCAGTATCAACCACAGAGACCTAGAGATCTGTATAGACAGGCAGTGATGAGGAAGTGATGTGGCTGGGCTTAGAGCCAATGAGAATGCAGAATAGGAAGTCAATAAAAGTGCAGGCTAGACAGGAAGAAGGTCTCTCTCACTGGGGAAGCTACAGTGTGGTGGTAAGTTAAGGCTAGTCTTAGCTATTTGGTATTTCTCTGACCTCTTTGGCTATTATCTCTGTATTTGGCTCTGTGATTCTTATTTAATAAGACTGTTTAGAAATTTGTCTACAAGAAAGCAGCTGCCAAACTTTGCCAAGACAGGATAGGACAGTACTACAAAATTCCTGCCTTATAAAAGAGTCTGCCAGATATTCTAGGCCTATAGGCTGAAGATTTGAATGTGCCAGTGTTGCAGATGAACCTTGGAGTGACTGTCCAGGCAGCCAGATATCTCTGTCTTTTCTTAGTTTTGGAAGTGGCTGTGGTGATATTGTGTTCCCCAAAATATTGTGCACCCTAATAAACTTATCTGGGGTGAGAGAAATGAACAGCCACTAGATATAGAGGCCAGAAAATGATGGCACACACACCTTTAATCCTAGCATTCCAGAGGCAGAGATCTGTCTGGATCTCTGTGAGTTCAAAGCCACACTGGAAACAGCTAGGCATGGTAACAAGGGCCTTTAATCCTAGGAAGTGATGGCAGGAAACAGAAAGGTATTTAAGGCATGAGGATGAGGAACTAGAGCCTGGTTAAGATTTTAGACTTTTGAGCAGCAGTTCAGCTGAGACCCATTTGGATGAGGACACAGACGCTTCCAGTTTGAGGGAACAAGATCAGCTGAAGAACTGGCAAGGTGAGGTAGCTGTGGCCTGTTCTGTCTCTCTGATCTTCCAGCTTTCACCCTAATACCTTGCTTCAGGTTTGACTTCATTAATAAGACCTGTTAAGATTCATGCTACAAGTGGCTTGTTCTGCGCTCCCTGTTTACTCAGTTTAATTCTGGGTCTTTGATAGGGTTGAAGACTAGGTAATTATACTTGCAGTTTTCCTTAGTTATGATAGAAGGTAAATTAGATACAGGACTTTGGACTCATCAAGATATAATAAATAATGGAGTATTTTCTCCAAATATGCCAAATACAAAGAGACTGGAAATTGATAATGTAATTCTTACATGATAATTGTTATTACATATAATTGTATAATGTTAGAGTTAAAGCCTTTCCTTTTTATTTAGAATAAAGTGGGGAAATGTTGTGGAATAGTGCTGTGGTATATCTTTCTATACTCTGTGAATATGTGTTGCTCTCACTGGTTGATAAATAAAGCTGTTTAGTCAATGGTGAGGCAGAATAAGGTTAGGCAGTACATTCAAACTGAAGGCAGAGATGAAGAAAGAGGGAAAGAAAAAGGGTAGAAAATTTTCTTGAAAAATAGAGTAATAAAAAATATAATGAGTCATATAAAGATGGAATATACAGAGAGAGTCTGGATACTGCATGTTATTGTGTTGTCTTTGAATTTTTTGACTGCAGAGAAAACAAGCAAGAGCTGTTAAGAGACATTGGATTATAAATGTTGCTGGATTAATCCAATGTATATATTTTGAATGCCTTGGCTTCAAAATTTAAGTCAAAGATACATTACTTTGGAGAAGAGGTTATGCTTTTGTTTCCATAGATGAGTCTATGGATTCATTCCAAGTTGGAATAGATCAGGTTTAATAGGGAAGACCCCCTGAAAATCCTGACTACAGACTTGGAAAAATAAACTTAAAGTACTACAAGATACATAATCTATATTCTACCTGCCCAAACTTAAAACAAAAAATTATCCTTGGCTGGCTTATGTACAATAAGAGTTTATATTTGTATTAATACACATATGTATGTTAGCTTTAAAAGTTTATATATTTTCAGAACAAGGAACCAGACACCAATAAAAACAATGGCCCAGATGATCCAGCATCCAAATACCTTCAAGGCTACTGACCAGCATGACAAAATACCCTAGTCAGAACATGACCACAATTCTAAATTTTCTCAGGGTCCCCAAAAGATTACCAGCACCTCCAATCAGCAGGAAGTAGTCTAGAAAACTATGTCCAAATTCCCAAAATATTGTCTATGAGTATCTGTTTTCATCTAAGAGGGGAGTTATAAATTGTTAATGATCATAGTCAATCTCTTTCTAAAAGTAAAAAAGGTAGATTATTATAATGGGAAAAGAAGATAGATTATTGAATCTACCTTAATCCAAAAAACAATGGTTCATCTTACATATTTTACATTGGTATGGATTTTAGTTTATTGATACAAATTTAAAGTCAATTTTGTAACACTGTATGTGCATTTCTACATCTACCTATTGTTTAAGGTATTGTGTTTATGCAGATTATTTAAAAATATAATGTATAATTTAAAATGCAGATTAATAATCATCTGTAATAGTCAAACTTACAGTCATATAAGTTAGGTTTTCTAGGTATAAAAAGATATATTTCAATTAGATAGGTAATCTTCAAACACTTCAAAGATCTATAGAATATGGCATTTAAAATGTTTTAATAACAGAATTCTTTTGATGTGAGACATGTCTGTTCCTGGCAGCACCAATTACTTCAATGAGGATAATGAGCATCAAAGAAACTTCTTACAGAATTTGCTTTCAATGTAGCAAGGCTAGCCATTTGGACAAGAAACTGTTCTTGCCTGGACTGCTTGACAGTATGCTGTATAAAGTTGACATACAGGACCCACAGAAAAGTGAATACTAATCTTTGCCAAAACAAGGCAGGATGGTCCTTCAGGTTCCTGCTTCACAGAAGAAACTGTCAGACATTCTGCAAGACACAAAGGAAAGTAACTGGTGAACTTTTCCAGTATAGGTGGGACAGTCCTTCAAATTTCCTGCTTCACTGAAAAGTCTGCCAGATACTCTAGACATATAGGCTGAAGATGGATGCCCCAATGTTACAAAAGAACTTTAAGTGACTGTCCAGGCAGCCAAATGTTTCTATCATTTCTAGAGTTTTAGAAGTTGCTTGTAATGCACTACCTGTTTACTCAGGTAATATTATATCCTTCTGGGGTCTTTGTGGTGTTGAAGACTAAATAGTTATAATTGCAGTTTTCCTTAGTTGTGATAAAAGGTAAATTGGATATAAAACTTTAGGCTCACAAAGATAGGATAGATTATGAAGTACTTTCTTTAATTTTGTCAAATACAAATAGACTAGATATTGTAATTGTAATTTTTACTTGATAATTTTTTTGTTGTATGTAATTTGGGGGCTATGTAATTTTACTACATTAAAGTAAAAACCTTCCTTTTTGATTAGACAGAAAAGGGGAAATATTGTAGGATTTCTTTCTGTATGCTGTGAATATGTGTTGCTCTCGTTACTTGATAAATAAAGCTGTTTGGCCATTGGCAATGCATAATAAGGTTAGGCAGTGTATTCAAACTGAAGATGGAGGTGAAGAAGGGCAAAGTCAGGGCAGATGCTGTGAACTGCCCAAGAAGCAAGATGTGAAAGAACTGGTAAGCCACAAACCATGTGGTGATACATAGATTAACAGAAAAGGGTTAATTTAAATTAAGAGCTAGCTAGTAATACGAAGCCTGAACCATTGGCCAAGCATTTATAATTAATATAAGCCTCTGAGTGATTATTTAAAAGCAGCTACAAGATGGGCAAGACAAAGAAAATACTCTGGTTACAGAATATTTACACTGTGTGAAGATATGTCACTGTGATTGGTTTAATAAAAAGTTGAATAGCCAAGAGCTAGGCAGGATTTCCAGGCACAGAGGATTCTGGGGAAAAGAAGGATAGAGAAGGCAGCCAACATGGAATGAGTTGGACACATAAATAGAATGGAGGAAAAAGTCACATGCTATAACATAGATTAATAAATATATGGGTTAATTTAAGTTATAAGAGCTAGCTAAAAACAAGTTTAAGCTATCGGCCAAGCTTTCATAATTAATAAGAAGTCTCCATGTGTTTATTTGGGACCTGGTAGGTGGGACAGAGAAATACTTACTACATATTTGATGAAGCCTCAGTGCCACATCTGTAAATTGGGGACAAGAGTAAGAAAATACATCCTCACCTATACACACACACATGCATGCATAAAAATATTGAAAGAATAAAGAATAGTCAGAAGTGGCAGTACACACCTATAATCCTAGCACTGTGGACTATGAGACAGGATAATCAATGTCATCTTGGGTTACTCAGTAAGATCCTATCTTAAGAAATATAAGAAAATGAAATGGGTCTTAATCAACACAATGATGAGTCCTGACTCTTCACTGCTACCCTGACAGCACCTCATCTTCTGCTAAGGAAGCATCATGAACATGCTTGTTATGACAATCCTCATTCACTAGGGACCAGGAAGACCTCTAGGAGCAGGATCTCCAAACCCCACAGTCCTGCAGCACATTATCCTGCAATATCACACTATCATCTGGTTCTCCATTGCTACAAGGAGGCTTGATTTGAGGACCACTAATGGGACAGGAACTGCTGGTTCCCAGAGTCCCTGTCCCAGCTCCACATTGGTGCATCTACATTCCATTCCTAGTGTTTGTGTCTTATGATGGAAGCAAATGCTGGGAAGTCAGGGCAACCACTTCAAATCTCAAGTTTACCCCTGTTACATGGAGGAAGCTCAAGTCACCTCTGGCCATGATTTCCTCCCTGTGAAGTGGAGACAGTGGCTACATGTGTTCTGAAGAGTTGTTGAGGTGGCCAAGTCATATGCCAGCACTCAATGCAAGCAAAGCCTGCCCATTGCTACTCAAGGAGTGAATGTAAAAGCCTGCCACTGAGGTCAGGAGGCTTGACTGGCATCCAGCACCACCTTTCCTACCAAGTAGTCATGAAAACTATGGCTTTCTCGTGCCTCCATTTCCCCTTTGTGACATGGGAGTCTTAATTTCTCCCTGGAAACAGTAAAATGACAGGATGCTTTGGAGCCATTTCCCAGGCCAACTGAACTTTCAGGGACAACAACAAAGCACCTATGTCACTCCTCCATGAGAACTTCTGGAATTATTGCTCAACCTGGGACTGGTGAGAAGGGGTCTACGGCCCAAGGAACGGGGAGAATTGTGCAAGAATATGGTCTAGGAGGCCACACAGGGCTAGAGACCATGGCCAGAGGTCAGAACAAGGATACTAACAACCAAGTGGCTTGAGTGGTCACCTATAGAAGGAATGAGTGACATGGGATGATGGCAAGTTGGGGAGACTGAGAGACCTGAGGGTGGACAGACAGAATAGCAGGAAGAAAATCCAGAATTCCAAGGATCCAGGGGGATGGCAAGCTTAGCAGGTACAGCAAGAAGGGTATCAGAATTCAGGTAGGGAAGGGAAAGAGGCAGCTGGTAGTGTCAGCTAAAGAATAAGGAGTCCTTAGAGTTGGCCCTGCCACTCCCTAGGGGCACTGGCTGGCTGGGTCTTATCAAGCCCAGCCTGTGTTTATCATTTCCAGAGTCACATCTTACCTGAAAAGTGGCCAGGCTGCTGACTGACAGGGAGCTGACCCTCTGTCTCTTTACAATCAGCCCCTACTTAGGTACAGTGGGTAGATGAATGGGGTATACGGGTGGGGAAGAACTCCCTAAAACATCTTTACAAGCCAGTGAGTCACTCCGAGCTAGGTTCACAGGTGGTCAGCAAATACCTGAATTCTTAACCATATCTGTCAGCTGACTGATGTATCCCCCATACTCACCCCAAGCCTCAGTTTCTCCAACTATACCTAGGATTGGATAGACAGGGCTTTGGTTCTCTGTTTTCCCCTGTCTCTCTGCATCCAAACAACATGGACACTCATTAAGTCAGTTTCCAGGTCCCCACTTTGGATCCAGGAATGCTAAAGAGACCTTTGGAAATCTGATCTTACCATCTGCTATGGCTTCCACAATGATGAAGAGCCCCTGGCTCACTCCACTTGCCTCTAGAGTCTCCCTCTCACATGTCTAAAATAGGAAGGGTTAAAACTGAAGAATACAGGTGTGACACATTTCTTGATTCCCTAATAGGTGGCCCACTCTATGTCAAGGACTTCCAGGTGGGCTGTGACATGCAACCACAGACTGAGACTCCATTCTAGAATTATGTACAAGATGGTAGGATGTCTTATTGTAGTTGGAAAAGGTGGCAGCTGCCTGCCTCAATTTTTTTAAAGTTACAATACTTCCAATAAACAATGTCATAGAATAGATTTCTCCATCCTAAAGGGAAAGAACACAAAGAAAGGAAAGACTGGACAAAACAAGACCAAATCCCAGCAAGACAAACATAAAATCCTGTAGCTACATGCCCTATATTTGGGGCTCATGATAGAATCTTTTGGGCTCAACAGCCTTGTGAAACCAAATGTTCTAGGTCTATCACTGTAGTGTATTTAGCCTCACTCTTGGATTGGCACCACTCTATGCCTGTAACTTTATTTAGTGAGTGTCCCAAATTTATGGCATCTCCAGTGTCTTAAAGCTTCTACTGAAACTAAGACTTCACCTTCACAACCACACAAAATGACCTTTCCCAGCATCCATGTGTAGAGGACACAAGGTCCTTTTGCACATAGATATGTTCTTTTATCACTAGCACTGCAGCTGGACCTGTATCAACTGCTATTTCAGCTACCGACTAAGGTTTCACAATCACTGCCCCACTGCTCAGGCCAAGACCCAGCAGGACACAAAAGTCCCATTGGAACCACATCTTACCTGCTGCCTCCAAATGTAGTTTTTCACTAAATCTCTATTATTCTATTTACCAATAAAGGAATAAGATGTTTGGGTGAAAACCTGCTAGCCAGAGAGGCCTTCAGAAGCAACTAGCCAACCTTCCTCTTCTTTTTTTCTGGTGATTTTTGAGACCTATTGGGCCTTTGTGAAAAACTCTCCCCTCCTGATGCCAATGGGGATTGAAAGCCCAATATGGCCAGCTTTGGCAAGCATTAATGTAAGCCTAGGAACTGCAGCCATGTGGTTGGATTCTCCATAAGGTAACTTCTTTTTCAAGTATGTTTGAGAATGTGTCACCCAGACACCTAGGAGATTAAGGATAACATTGAAGATCACTGACCTCCATTTATTAACAGTAGCATGCCAGCTAAGCATTTTCATTCTCACAATCCTATTCAAGCTGGAGTAGTACCTACTTCTCAGGAGTGGCTCTGTGCAACATTTTTTGGCCTCCTGAAATTCATTTAGCCCCCTTTGAAGATACCTTAAATTTTGTGAGTCTGAATGTAGCCATTATGAGACCATTAGTTCTGCTTCTTGTAAGCTGCCTATTTTTTATTTATGGTTCTTAGTTGTTCTTTTGCAGAGCTGCCATCTTAAGTCATGCTGGGATCAAGAATAATGGGCCTCGGTGGTTCGTGTTCCTGGAGTTGTGTCCATGCCAATGGATACCCACATGCTCCAGAAGAGAATTTGACATCACTGCTGCCGTTGTTGCTGTTATAACAGCGGCAACCACCACTACTACTGTTTCTGTGTTGCCATTTCATAATTGGTTACTACAGCTAGCACAGTGGAGACCCTGGCAGCAAAAGTAGCTACCACAGTTAACTAATCTTTCATTCTATTGGGCATGACAAATTTAAATCAATAGTTATATACATTTCAATTGGCTCTGAAAGCTATAAATTTACAAGTTCCATTTGCTCTCAGGATACCATCTTACAAAGTCTCCAATTTGCAGTAAGGCTCGTTAAGGAAGGGAATGGCTCAGTTGCCTTTAACTTACTGGATATGGGTGGGTTAAGACTTCTGTTGGTCTTTTCTGAGTCGAGCACACAGATTGCAAGCCCAGCGCCACTTAGAGATCTTTGGCAACAGTTAACTCTGCAGCGCTCACACAACTGAGCCTATAAGATAATGAGTATTCGGAGATGGTTGATACCTGGGAGGGTCTTACCAACCTAAGACAGAACACCTGTGTGGCCTGGACAGGTGTCTCCATGATGGGTAAGGTGACCTGCTGACATCCCATGCAACCTAAGTCAGAAGCCCATTTTTTTAGTAAAGGGGGGATCTGTAGGGCTCTGGCATCCATTTTGGGTAACTATTGCATTGCTTGCTGACCTTGACCTTGATATCCTCCCTATGCTAGTTCCCTGTGAGATTCCACCCTCCTGAATGCTTAAGGGAAGCTCCTTGTCTGTGTATCCAGCATATTGGGCATTAACAGCTTAGATGCAAGAATGTAAAACATCAGAAGCAGGGCTGGGGACTTAGGTCAGTGGTAGAGCACTTGCCTAGCAAGTGCAAAGCCTAGGGTTCGATCCTCAGCTCAAAAAAAAAAAATCAGGAGTGAGCTTCTGCCACCCAGGGTTCTCCCATTGTGCTGTAAAGCCTGTATTTAAGACCTCCTCCCTCCTTCAATAAATTACATTCAACATTCAAAAAAGAAGAAGGAGAAGGAGGGGGAGAAGGAGGAGGAGGAGGAGGAGGAGGAGGAGGAGGAGGAGGAGAAGGAGGAGGAGAAGAAGAAGAAGAAGAAGAAGAAGAAGAAGAAGAAGAAGAAGAAGAAGAAGAGGGGATCAAGATCATGATGGGGAAACCCACAGAGACAGCTGACTGGTGCTAGTTGGAGCTCACTGACTCTGGACTGACAACTCGGGAACCTGCATGGGACTGAACTAGGCCCACTGAATGTGGGTGACAGCTATGTGGTTTGATCTGTTTGTGGGGTCCCTGGCAGTAGGACCAGGACTTATCCCAGGTGCATGAACTGGCTTTGTGGAGCCCATTCCCTGTGGTGGGATACCTTGCTCAGCCTTGATACAATGGAGAGGGGCTAGGCTCTCCTTCAACTTGGTATGCCAGACTTCATTGACTACCATGGGAGGCCCTACCCACTCTGAGGAGTGGATGGGGGTAGAGTGGGAGGGAGGTGAGGAGGTGGGAGAAGGGGAGGGAGGGGGAACTGGAGTTGATATGTAAAATGGAAAAATTTTAATAAATAAATATATTTTAATTTTTTTTAAAAAAAGAAGGAACTAGCCAACCTTCCTTTCTTTCTTTCTTTCTTTCTTTCTTTTTTTTTTTTTTTTTTTGGTGATTTTGAAGCCTGTCCTGGATCTTGCTCTGTAGACCAGGCTGGCCTTTAACTCACAGAGCTCCACCTGGTTCTGCCTCCCAAGTGCTGGGATTAAAGGCATGCATCACCACTGCCTGGCACCAACCTTCCTCTTTAGCCAGCTATCCAGCAAGAAAGCACCCTACTGCTGCCCCAAACTAAAAAAAAAAAAAAAAAAAAAAAAAGACTGCCACACTCAAAGTTCCTCCTTACTACTTCCTATGTGTCTCTGGATCCATCTTCTGTACTTCCTCTGATTCTCTATGACTACTTTCTGTCAACTAGTTGCTGACTCCACTGCCTGACACAAGGTTGAATTTATTTAATTAACATAGTCTTGTGGTTCACATTGTGATCTAATACCCCTCAATATTTCCCTATTTTGTCTAAATAAAAAGGAAAGGTTTTAACTAACACAGTACTATTATATACAATAACAATTATGAGGTAAAATTACATTCACAATGTCCAGTCCATTTGTATTTGGCAACTTTGGAGAAACTATTATCTATCCTATCTTGGTGAGTTCAAAGATTTGTACCTAAATCACTTTCTATCATAACTTGTATTACCAACCTAAAATACATTTTTAGATCTTAAAATATTTTCTTAGATAAACAATTTAAGCTTTTATGTCTCTTAACATTTATAAACTTTACATTCTTTTGTGAGTTTCTTATTTGACTTTGGTAACAAAAAAATGGTAAAGCTATAACTATCTAGTCTTCAACCCCATCAGAGACCTGAAAAGGATAAAATATTACCTGAGTAAACAGGAAGTGCAGAAAAACAACTTCCAGAGCTATAAAAATGATAGAGACATCTGGCTGCCTGGACAGCCATCCAAGGTTCCTCTTTATCATTGGAGCATCCATCTTTGGCCTACAGGCCCAGAATATCTGACAAACTTTTCTTTGATGTAGGAATTTTAAAGGACTGCCCTGCCTTGTCTTGGCAAAGTTCAGAAATGGACTCATTTTGTGTCCTGATTATCCAATCTGGAAAGCAGACTGTCAGCAGTCAAATCAAGTGCAGTTTCCTGCCCAGTAGCTAGCATTGTCACATTTGAAGCAAACTCCATGTGGAAGTTTGTTGATGCCCATCATCTTCTCTAAAGTAGATTGGTGCTGCCAGGAGCAGATGTGTCTCACTGTCATAAAAAGCCTTGTATGATTAAAACATCTTAAGTGCCATATTCTGTATATCTCTGAAGTATTTGAAGACCACCTATTTATCTCAAATGTACCTCTGTTGAACTTTGAAAACATACCTAACATGACTACAAGTTTGAGTATTATAGGTGACTAACTACTAACCTAAATTTCTTAATTATCCTAAGCAGTTTGTAATAGTATCTTTCAAGGACTATAACTTTACATTACATTTTTATATGAGCTGCATATGTTCAATACCTAAACAAGAGTAGAAGCATATACAAAGTATGTTATAACAAAAATAACCTTATACAAAAATCCACCCCAATGTAAAATATTTGAGACTATAGTTGCTTTTTAGTTTAAAATTATATTCAAAAATCTACCCTTTTATCCTATCATTCTTATACCCCCTTTGTTTTCCATTTCATCAACAATCCCCCTTTTTATAAACATTAGATAGAAGAGAAAGAAGAATAGAGACAGGAAAAAGAAAGAGATACCTAAATCTAACCTCATTTGCATAGTTTTTTTTCTCTGATCATGATCAATAACAAATTGCAACCAACCCCCCTAAATGATGAAAAAATCAAAATCTGCTGAATGATAAAAAATAACCACCCACCCTACCTCTTGGGAATGTGAGCATTGTGTTCTATAGACTGCTTCCTGTTGTCTGGGGTGGTGGCATCTTTAGGGGACCCTGAGAAGATTGGGATAATGGTCAAGTCCTGGAAAAGCTAGCCATATCACTTGTTGTCAAGTCTCTGTGTGGTGGGAAAGTGCAGGGCTTAACTGAAGTCCTGGCTGAAGTAGCATGTGAGGATGGACCATCTCAGCTAACTGCTTTGAAGTTGTCCTGAGTGGTTTGTCGTCCAAAGCTGATCTTTGGCTAGTGTTTGTCAGCTTAGTGACATTACCACAATCCAGGTGAATCTGTCATTGCAGAGCCTCATCATCTTCTTGGAGACCTCAAAGGTTACTATTAGGAATGGCCATGGTTCACTGTAGAAAACTTAAACATTCTAAATGTCATATACAGCAAGAGATCTCCAAAAGGTTAGAGGACTACAATCTGTTAAGTACATCTGATATACACAAACCTAGTTCCTAGTTACCTGTTTCAGACTCACACCCAAAAATAGATACAGGACGCTAGACAAAGATTATTTCTACAAATAGTTAATACTCTTTATGACTATTAATATCCAAACAAAATGTTTAAATATATATAATAATCTTCTAGATATTGAGAAAATATTTATACCTTAGAAAAAGTTTTAAAGAGTCAAAATAAAACCAAAGGATTGTAAGATTAGTAGCAACAAAATAGTCCCTTATTTTTGGTTTTCTTCTGTCCCACACCAGATGGCTCTTCTGACATGAGACAGAGACTTTGAATTTTTCTTTAATAAGCATTCATGAGTATAGAGAGGGAGAGAGCCATGCTCCCACTCCAAAGCCAACTTTGATTTTTAATTGAATTGGATCACAAAAATGTAATTTGCCTTTTATGTTCACAGAGAGAAGCAAAAACAAGCATTGGGAAAATTTATAAAATTCTACCCTGTTTGAGGTACCCTATACCAACAGGCCAATTTACTTCTTTGTGAGACATTTTCTCTTGATGATTTGTCCTTCTTCTTCAGATGTCTCACTTGTCCAGTGGTCTCTGGATTCCTTAGCTAGATGCTTTTATTCTCCTGGAAATACAAAAACAAAACATTACCCCAACCCTAACTTTGGGAAGTTCCTTTTTTTGGCAAGTTATATCTTTGTTAAGGTTAAATGTTTTTGACAATAGAAAAAGTATTGTATTTTAATTTAAATTTTTTTTTGAAATTTTGAAATTAAATATACCTTGGTATGTGTGAATAAATATACCTGTATTTACCTTTCTTTTTATAGATATAAATTTAAGGTTAAGGTATATTTATTTTTAAATCACAAAAGACATTCATTTTTAATTTTAGCCCATCTTTTTAGTAACCCTGTAGAGGGTTTTATAACAATCTATAAATATGGCATGTGTGTGATTTCCCTAGTATGCAAACATACCTATTAAGAGCCATATCTGAATTTTGTCTCTGGGTGGAAGGATTAAAGGCATACAAAACCATCACCTTATTTGTAGGAACTCTAGAATTTAGAAAACAACTAACTTATAGAAATCCATCTGTCTTTATTGTGATTGATTAAAGGCATGGGCTACCATTGCCTTCCTCAAATATTTTATCTAGGCTACTAATCATTCTAACTCCTAGATATTTAAAAAAAACACAAGCTTAAACTGTAGTAACTGTGGTGAAATACTATGTATCCTAATAAACTTGCCTGAGGATCAGCGAACAGAGCCAGCCACTAGATTAGACATAGAGGTCAGGCAGTGGTGGCACACACCTTTAATCTTAGCACTTGAAATCTCATGCCTTTGCTTGGGAAGCACACATGCCTTTAATCCTAGGAAGTAATATGGCAGTGCAGAGAAAGGTATATAAGGCATGAGGAAACAGGAACTCACTCTCTTTGGGCCAAAGATTTCATAGAGGTAAGGACTAGTGGCTGGCTGCTCTGCTTCTCTGATCTTTCAGCTTTCACCCTGATATCTGGGTCTAGGTTTTTTATTAAAAGATCATCTAAGATTCAAACAACAAGTAACACTTTGAATTTACTTAAAACATTTTAAATCTCTTAACTGGGTCTTTAATATCAAACAACAAAAATATTATTTTTATTTAAGAAGAAAACTCAAAAGCTGATGTCCAAGATGGTGTTGGTAATGTGGTAATCTCATTCTAACATTCTAACATGGAATTAAGACATGCGGTTTAACAAACCCCATTTTTTTTTCATTACAAGCCAGTAAGGCAATTATGCCTTCAGTATATCACCATTCAAAGATATTTTATCCTTAGCTGATCAAATTAAAGGCATTTGTTAGTCTTATAAGTTAGTTTAGATTGAATGACTAAGCTATTTGGTGAATTTTTGAGATCTCCTAATCAAGAGATCTCTCCTGTTCTAATCAAAACTTTATCAATCTTGTTGTTTTTCATAGTTTTCCTTATCCTCTGGAAATAAAAACAAAACCTCTTCCCCAATGTAACACATATCTAGGTTTCCATTCTTAGGTCAACACATCTGTAAAACATACAGGCTGATTTAATTCATTAGGTTGTTCTACTATCCAATGTCTATGCAGAGCCATTGCTCCTTTTTCATCAGCATTTAAAAATTCTAAAGTTAATAAAGCACTGTGTAATCTATCTCTGGGAGTCTTTATTACCCCTTTCTATTTATTAAAAATATATTTTAAAGTGCAATTATATTTTTCTATTACTTCTTGTTCAGTAGGATTATGTGGAATATCTGTAATACCCTTTATGTTGTGAAAAACTGTTTCATTTTATTAGAAACATATGCTGAGGCATTGTTAGTCTTAATTTGTAAAGGTATTCCCATAATCACCATAACTTCTAATAAAAGTGTAATTATAGAATTGGCCTTTTCAGAACTTAAAGCAGTTGCCCATTAAAATCTTGAATATATATCTATGCTATGGTACACACACTTTAATTTTCCAAAATATACAAAATAAAACACATCCATTTGCCAAATTTCATTTCTTTGAGTACCTTTTAGGTTACTTCCTGCAGGTAATGGAGTGTGGCTATACAAAGAACAAGTAGGACACTTCCTTATAATTTCCTTTGCTTGTTGCCAAGTGATGGAAAAATGTCCCTTCAAACCTTTGTTATTAACATGTTTATTATAAAATTCTGAGGCTTCTAGCACATTTCCTACAAATAACTGATTGATTTCATCATTACCTTGTGCTGGAGGGCCTGGTAGACCAAATGAGATCTGAATGTGTTATATATATGGGATGATTTCCATTTCTGATTACTTGTTGTAATTGAATAAATAAAGCTAATTCTGAATCATCTGGAATAAGTTCAGTAGTTTCAATATGTAAAACAACTCTTTCTGCATAGTGAGAGTCAGAAATTATATTAAGAGGTTCTGGAAAATCTAATAATACCATGAAAATAGCATATAATTCTTATTTTTGAACAGAATCATAAGGGCTTTGAGACACTTTACTTATTTTTCCTGACTTATAACCTGCACTCTCTGATTTATTTGCATTAGTATACAATGTAGGGGCCCCAGAAATGGTTTTTCCTTTTACTATATAGAAAGAGGAGGAAAAAGATGCTGCGAGCCACCAGCAGGAGAAGCAAGATGTAAAAATACCAATAAGCCATGGCCACGTGGCAACTAGATTAATAGAAATGGATTAATTTAAGATATAAGAGCTAGCTAGCAAGAAGCTTGAGCCGTAGGCCATCCAGTTCATAATTGGTGTAAGCCCCTATGTGCTTACTTGAGTCTGAGTGGATGCAGGACCAGGCAGGACACAGGAAAACTTCTGACTACCTATATGAAGGAGAAACCAATTAATTATTTCTATAAAGTGAAGTATCTTGCTTTGGGGATATTTGTTGTTAATATCTCCCAAAAAATTACCATAAGATCTTTGCTAATTTTTGTTTCCTGCTGATAATGAGGCAATTTCAGCCTTAGTAAAAGGTACTACAATTTTTGCTGGTCTATTCCTGCTAGTTGACAAAGTCTGTTTTCCTTTAAGAATCAATTCAGAAAACTTTTCTACATAGGTCTGTAATTTTTAATCTGTTTGTGTGCTAAAACTATCCGTTTATTGAAGATATTATCTTCCCTCTGCATAAGAACTCCTGTGGGGAAATGAGTAGAAGGTAGAATGACTAGAACACAATCAAGCTCTTGATCCAGGCAATCCACATTTGCATCTTGAAATTTCTTTTCTACCAGAACCAATTATCTCTCAGCCTCAGCAGATAATGTTCTTAGACTCCTTATTACTGTGTAAGTTTTTAATAAATTACTTAGCTCTTGAGTAGTTAATCCAATTAATTGGGCTGTAGCCTGTTAATATCTCCCAACAATTTTTGAAAATCATTAAACATTTTTAATTGATTTCTACTGATTTATACTTTCTGTGGTTGAATTTTCTGTAAATCTATCTTATAACCTACTTAATTGATAGAATCTCCTTTTCGTGATTTTGCAGGAGCAATTTGTAATCCCCATCAAGGTAAAATTCTCTTTACTTAATCAAACATATTTTTTAGGGTATCTGCATCTAAATCAGCCAATAAGATATCATCCATATAGTGGTAAATTATAGATTGAGGAAATTATTTATGTATTATTTGTAATAGCAGTTATACAAAATATTGACACAAGGTTGGACTGTTTAACATTCTTTAGAAGAATTTTCCAATGGTACCTTCTAACAGATTGAGAATTATTATAGGTAGGCACCACGAAGGCAATTTTTTCTCTATCCTGTTCTTGTAAAGGAATAATTTTTAAAAATCAGTTTTGTTTTAAATTATTCACTGTAATAGACATTCCTTAGGTAATAAAGAAGGCAAGGGAATTCTGGGCTGTAAAGAGCTCATTGGCCGAATCATCTAATTTATAGCTCTCAGATCTGTTACCATTCTCCATTTTCCAGATTTCCTTCTAGTGACAAATATAGAATTCCAAGTACTGGTCTTTTAATTGCTCCTTGGATGAGTTTCTCCAATATTGACAGGGAATGATTGAACTAGATTTAATATCAGGTCCTGCACAAGGTGCCCTAAGCCATTTTCTGATGGCAAAAGTTTGCCTTGCCTGTCCCTTGCTGATCTGCATTAATTAGCCCAATGTTGGCCTTTGCCACACCTTCTTCATACTCCAGAAGGCATGGATCTTCTGTTTGAATTATTTCTAGGAATACCTTGACTACAATGCCTTTTCTGATAACAATACTTATCATGATTAAAACATTGGACATTTTAACTTTTCTTAAAACTTTTAGAAATCATTTCTCCTATCAAAGTAGCATCATAAGCATAGGATCTAATATCAGTTGCATTTCTTTTTGGGGGGCATTTTTATTATTATATTTGTGTTTTAATTTTACACATCAGCCATGGGTTCCCCTGTCCCCCTTCCTGCCCCCATTCCCATCTTCCCCCCAGCCCCTCCCCTCCATTCCCATCTCCTCCAGGGCCAAGACTACCCTGGGGATTCATTTAAACCTGGTGGATACAGTACAGGCAGGTCCAGTCCCCTCCTTCCAGGCTGAGCAAAGTGTCCCTGTGTAAGTCCAAGGTTCCAAACAGCCAGCTCATGCACTAAGGACAGGTCCTGGTCCCACAGACTAGGTGCCTCCCAAACAGATCAAGCTATTCAATTGTCTGACTTATCCAGAGAACCTGATCCAGCTGGGGGCTCCACAGCCTTTGGTTCATAATCCATGTGCTTCCATTCATTTGGCTATTTGTCCCTGTGCTTTTCCAATCTTGGGCTCAACAATTCACATTCTTACAGTCCCTCCTCTTTCTCGACAATTGGACACCTGGAGCTCCACCTGGGGCCTGGCCAAGGATCTCTGCATCCACTTCCATCAGGTATTGGATGAGAGTTCCAGCTCGACTGGTAGGGTATTTGGCCATCTGATCACCAGACTAGGTCAGATCAGGCTTTCTCTCGACCATTGCCAGCAGTCTACAGAGGATGTATCATTGTGGATTTAAGGGGACCTCTCCAGCACTCTGCCTATTGCATTTCCAATCCATTCGTCTGTTGATGCTATCTTGCTTTCAAAGGACTCATCGCCATTTTACATTCTGACTACAAATTTGATTGTTATAGATAACTAATTACTTACTTGCATTTCTTAATTATCTTAAGTAGTTTCTAAAAATATCTTTCAAGGTCTAGAACTTTACATTACATTTTTAAATGAGCCTCCTAGTTACAATATCTTAAACAAAAGTAGGAACATATGTACAGTACATTCAAACAAAAATAACTTTAAATTTGTATCAATAAACAAAAATACCTTAAACAAGAGTAAATATATATATAGTATATATAGTATGCTATAATAAAAATAACCTTAAATTTTTATCAATATGGCTGAATTCATACCTATGTAAAATATGAGATTAATAGTTCCTTTCAGTTTAAAAGAGATTCAATTATCTACCCTTTTATTCCATCATTCTTTTACCCCCTTTTTTTCTTCTCAGAAAGAGATCCCTGAATGTAACCTCCTTTGCTTAGTTTCCTCCCTTATTGTGACCTTACCGTGACTTGGAACCAACCCTCTTAAATGATAACAAACATCTGTAATCCACCAAATGACCAACACCATCCACCCTGCCTCTTGGCAGGCAAGATTTTCAAGTGGTCTCCCCAAATCAAATCTTGTCTTTATTAACTTTGAAAGAATCCAGAGCTTTTTATTTCCAGTGGAAACAAAGGCATTCTCTCTCTCTCTCTCTCTCTCTCTCTCTCTCTCTCTCTCTCTTTTACATAATCCATTATCTCTCAACTTCATTTTTTTTTTGCTCATTGGTGTTTAAAAAATGTAATGTCAACAAAGCACTATACAGGATCCAGACACCCTGTGTATTTCCCATCCTTATACGACTTATTCTTTTTATATTACTTTACTCTTTCTTTAAAGACTTTTTTATTTTTAAACTATTTTCTATAACTATCTATACTCATTTTCTTTCCTTCCTTCAGCACCTAAGCACATATTTTATTAAATATGTTTATTTATTAAAATTTTTTCCATTTTACATACCAACCCCAGTTCCCCCTCCCTCCTCTTCTCCTGCCTCCTCACTTCCCTCCCACTCTGCCCCCATCCACTCCTCAGAGTGGGTAAGGCCTCCCATGGTAGTCAACAAAGTCTGGCATACCAAGTTGAAGGAGAGCCTAGCCCCTCTCCATTGTATCAAGGCTGAGCAAGGTATCCCACCACAGGGAATGGGCTCCAAAAAGTCAGTTCATGCACCTGGGATAAGTCCTGGTCCTATTGCAAGGGACCCCACAAACAGATCAAACCACACAACTGTCACCCACATTCAGCAGGCATAGTTCGGTCCCATGTAGGTTCCTGAGCTGTCAGTCCAGAGTCAGTGAGATCCAACTAGCACCGGTCAGCTGTCTCTGTGGGTTTCCCCATCATGATCTTGACCCCCTCTTCTTTTTTTTTTTTTTTTTTTGAATGTTGAATGCCATTTATTGAAGAAGGGAGGAGGTCTTAAATGCAGGCTTACAGCACAATGGGGGAACCCTGGATGGCAGAAGTTCACTTCTGATTTTTTTTTAAGCTGAGGATCAAATCCCAGGCCTTGCACTTGCTAGGCAAGTGCTCTACCATTGAGCTAAATCCCACCCTTGCTCCTGATGTTTTACATTCTTGCATCTAAGCAGTTAACACCCAATATGCTAGATACACAGACAAGAAGCTTCCCTTAAGCATTCAGGAGGATGGAATCTCACAGAGAATTAGCATAGGGAGGATATCAAGGTCAAGGTCAGCAAGCAATGCAATAGTTACCCAAAACAGGGGCCAAGGACCTACAGGTCCCCCCCTTTTACTAAAAAATGAGCTTCTGACTTAGGTTGCATGGGACATCAGGTCACCTTACCTGTCATGGAGACACCTATTCAGGCCACACAGGTGTTCTGTCCCTAAGCACATTTTTAAGCATACTGTACCTGTTCATAGGTTTCCTTAGCCTGAACCTAGATTTTTTTTTGGGGGGGAGGCATATTTGCAGTGTTTCTCTGACCACGTGAGCCAAACTTTAAATAGCTAGGGCAACTGCTGTGCAGCTCCACTTAGCACAGAACACTGTCAGCTGGCTCCACAACTTTCAGATTGGTGATAGCTGAGCCTCATTTCTGCAGGCCCTGACCTGGAGCCATGTTTATCCCCACCAGTCCTGGGAAGTTCCTAGGCCTGCAGTGTGGCGGTGGTTTCAAACTGTCTCCCACTGGTAACTTGCTATTCAAGTGCTCTGCTGCATAGCAAGGCCTCTTAAAAGAGCTGTGCCTCTGTACACTGCAAGCACCAAGCCAAATCATGAAACCACAGTCACCAGGAGGCCATGTTCAAATCTGTGTTTGGAACTTTTCTTCAGCTTTCTCAGTCCCTATGTGGATATAAGTGCTGGGCATTGGGCACCAAATGTAGTTGGACTTTTTTTTGGACTGCTAGCCCCCAAATGCCGATGTGGAGACCAATTATTAATTATGAAAGCTTAGCATTTAGCTTAGGCTTGTTCCCAACTAGCTCCTACAACTTAATTTAACCTACTTCTACCTATCTATGCTCTGCCACATGACTCCTTACCTCTCCTCCATTTTGCATATCCAACTCCCTCTTTGTCTTGCTGGCATCTCTCACACACCTAGATTCTAACCCTGAGTCCTCTCTCTCCCCAGAAGTCCTGCCTATACTCTCCTGCCAAGCTATTGGCTATTAGCTCTTTATTAAAACCATCAGAATAAAACAACAACACATTTGTACACATGTGATCAAAATTGATAGATAATTACATGTTCACACGGTTGGGCTTGCCCGGCGGACCGCCTAACTATTTCCGGTTCAGAATAGCCATCTCCGGGTCAGACATCTCGCGGGACCGGGACTCTGTGGCTTTACGTGGTTGCGTAAAGCACGCGCGCAGCCATGTAATCTACGCGCATGCGTGGAGTACCCACAGGAGTTCCTGTACGCATGCGCGGCCCAACCTTTAAAAAGCCGGTGCCATCTTACGTGAGTCTCTCAGTCTCTCTCTCTCTCTCCTTATCTCCTCACCCATGTGTGTTTCACACAGGCCTGTCACCTCTATCCTCTTTAATAAAACTCTTCCGTGGTCTTGTCGTGTTCGGGACGTGTTCCCATCGCCAAATAAATACTAACAAAAATATCCTGCAACACTCTCCTTTCTGTAACTCCCTTGATCCAGAGTCCCCTCCTCCAATAGCTGTTTACTCCTGTAGTACAGCTGGGGGTGGAGCTTGGAAGATCTTCCAGGTTGGGATTCCTCAAAGAGATCTTTTTTTGACCCTGGGAGTTTGTGAGCTTCCCCCATTGCCCTGGAGGGAATGTCTCCATTGAGAGGAAATGGCCATGCAGCATCAGGCTACCCTGCTAAAACAAGATGATAAAGCAGGGCTCCCCTGGCAAACAGACAATTGCAGCTCTGGTGAAAGTGGGGCTGGCTACAGCTTGAGCTGGCAGCAGACCTGGGAGTCATCTGCATCTTGCTGGTTTTGAAGCATGCAGAATGGAAGAGTCAAGAAGACTGGAGGCTTGTGCCAATGTTCCTGGAAGCCAGGAAACTTGTGTCCATTCACGCTCTCATCAGGAGGGACTGAGTGTGGAAATGAATCTTCAGTTCTTATTGAGCCCACAGGACAGTGAAGTGCCAGAAATGGAGAACATTGCCAAAGAAAGCTCAAGACATTTGCAGGGAGCAGAGCCAAGAAAGAGGCCGTGTTTGCAATAGATGGCAGGGCCATGGGAACGGTGCTCTTCAAGACCTTTTGGAGCCCAGATGAGGCCAGCGCATGCCTCAAATGCTGGACATGGAGCTGGGGTTTAACTTCTTCCTACTACGGTTGAGTCTTGCTCTAGATCAGTCTTTCCTTGCTGTTCTCCTTCCCTTGCTTTTGGAATGAATGGGAATGTTTGTTCTGTGCTTTGTATGCTGGAATTGTGTGACTCTTGTTTAAATGGAAGTTCATAACTAAGAATTTGTCTAAGACACTGGGCTTTTCAAGGATATTTGGAACTGACAAGGGTCTCTGGGCTCTTGAAGTTAGACCTAATGCGTTTTTCTCTATGAGATGGTCATAAACCTCCAGGAACCAAAAGAAGACTGTTATAGTTTGAACCTGAAATGTCCCCCCACATGCTCATGTTATGTCCAGGTAGTGGTACTGTTTGGGGATGCTGTGGGGCCTTTACCAGCCTTAGCTGGTAGAAACAGGACACTGGGTTTGAGCCCTTCAAAGTTCTAGCCTTACTCTACTATCAGTCCAGCTTCTGCTTCCCGTTCTGCCCAGATCTGAACATCATGCCACAGGCTCCCACCAGCACGGACTCCACGCACTATGCCTGCCCACCACAATGGACTGAAACTGAGCCAAGAAAACCCCTCCTCCCTTAGGGTATTTCTGTTTACTTACAGGGATGGGAGAAGCACCTAATACAGTTAGTTCAGCTCTTCTAATAGCTTCCTGCTTTAGGATTCACCAGGGTTGGAGAGGTGGGCAGTGGTTAAGCCAGAGGACCTGGTTTGGATTCCCTGTACCCATAAGGCAAATAACAACCCTCTGTAGTTCCAGGGAATCCAATGCCCTCTTCTGGCCTCTACAGGTACTGCACAAACATGCACAGGCATACATGCAGGCAAAACAGTCACATAAAATAAAGGAATCTTTAAAAAGAATTTGCCAAATCTGTTTCTAACCACAGTGAATATAGGTTGAGTACCTACTATGTGCCAGCCTCAATGCTAAACATCTCAGGAAAAAATGATAATTTTATTTAGTAGCCTCACATCCACAAGCACATGAGAAAATTGAGTTTCAGGAAGGCTGAAAATTTTACCAAGTGTCAGAGGTAGGATTGGAGTCTTCTTTTTCTTTTAATTAATACTTTTATTAATTCTTTGAGCATAATTATTTTTCATACACCTATACAGCGCATTTTTAGCTGAGGACCTTTTGAATGTTTATATAAAGTATTTTTTCATGTATTGTTTTATATGTATGGGCATTTTAGTATGTACCACTTGTCAATGCCTACAAAGACCAGAAGAGGTGTTGAATCTCCTGGGCCTGGAATTACAGACAGTTGTCAGTTGCGATATGAGTGCTGGGAATTGAGCCTGGGTCCTCAGGAAGACAGCAGTGCTCTTAACTGCTGAGCTATATCTCTCCAGTACCTATTTTTAATTCTTACCAAAAAAACTATGTATATGTGTGTATATGTTTCAGGGTGTATGCACATGTGAACAGATGCCCATGAAGGCCAGGAGAGGGTAAAGATGCCAGATCTTCTTGGAGCTGGAGTCCAAGGTGGTTATGTGCTACTCAGCATTGGCACTGGAGTCTGACCTCAGGTCCTCTGCAAACACAATATGCTCTCCTAATCCCTGAGACATCCCTCCAGCCTCTAGAGTCTCCTTTTTCTAATTCCAAACTCTTTTGTCTCAGTGAGCTCCTGATGTAATGAGTACAAAGCTGTCTGTCTGTGGGTTGCCTGCTACAGAACACTGCGTGGCTATTTTAAATGATGAAGAGATGGTTATTGCCCTCCAGTGTTTCTAGAAGTTTGGGAGTGTGTCAGCTGTGAGGGGATAATTCTGTGGCCAGAGCCCAGAGTTCGTTGAATGTGCCACCATTGGCTGTGTGTTTAGAAGCCAATGACTGGTACCCACAGGACTGCTTTGGGAACCTGCTTGTCCTCAGAGATATTGCCCTTCCTGTGAGGATTGTAAAACTTTAAGCCTACATGAAACCTTGTACAACCAACAACTTTGGACTGGAGGCAACAGAGCAGTGAACAGTTAAGGCATAGGTCCCAGAGCCAAGCCACAAAGTCCAAGCCTCAGCTGTGTGACATTGGTCAAGTCCCCGAATTTCTCAGTGCCTGTTTCATCACCTGTGAATGGGGGTCAGTCATCCTGGTTCCTGGCCCCTGATGCTCCCGTGGGGTTAAATGGCATCAAGTCCTAATAGCCCTGTACTGAATCTGCAGACTTAAGCTCTCAGAGGATGAGTCAGAAGGAAAGTGTGTGTGTGTGTTAGTTTGGGGAACCTGGGATACATCTGCCCACCCTTCTGTCCCTAGCAAGTCACAGCTGAAAACCAAGAGGAGGGAAGGAGAAACCAAAGGCACAGGCGACTGGGAACCCCGGTCATAATGGCACCAGGAGTTAGGCCGTGACGATCTTCTATAATGTGATCCCTGTTGGCTTTGAATTTATTATTTCTGGATCCAGACCCTTCCTGTGCATTGAGCAGTGATGGGGAAACAGGCAAGAGGGATGAGCCAAGGTGAGTGCAGAAGGAAGCCACTAAAAGCTGAATCCAAGTCCCTATCCTCACCCCCACTCCTCTGCGGGGTCCTCAGTATGTCAGATCCAGGCAGATAGAGCTTCACTGCCAATGTCCAAAGCACACTCAAGGACAGAGGAAATTCTGGGCCCCAGGAGGGTCCTTCATGGAGACACCCCAAATGCAGGGAAAGTGAAATGTTTTATTGAAAGCACAAGATCTCAGTCCCCATGCTGTCCTGAGCATGGCATTGTTGGCCAATGGGCAGTGGCTGGATCCTTTCCCAGGGTGGAGGCAGGAGGGGAGGAGGGTGGGAGAGTTGGGGGGAGACCTGTGGTGAAGACTGAAGGGACCTGGAACCAGGACAGTGTCCAGGCGATCCTCTTTGGAGCTGGTTCTGACTTCTTCTCACAGTATCTGCTTCTGTCACTCATGTGCTCAGCACCAGAAGGTCCTTCAGGGCAGAAGAGATAACCAGGTGAGCAGAGGGGGCACCAGCTGCATCTCATGGGATGAACAGTCGGTCAGCCTGTGGACCACCTGTGTGGACCTTATCTTGCCCTGAACAGAGGATCTTGGGCAAAGTAGGGGACACTTCACATTTTGTCCCTCATATTTTTCATCCAAATCAGAGAAGTGGGTCTCTGTATAACTTAAAGGATGTTATACAACAAAATAAATAGTTCATAGATTGTAACCTAACAAAATGCCCATTGTGAGTCTGTCTTAATACTGATAGTTGAATGAACACATAAATAATGAGAGTTGAGGGACAGCTTTTCTTACATAAGAATTCTGGTTAATAAGCATAAAGGGAATTACACATGCAGCAAACTGAAACAGACAACCCATGGCAATAATTATTGCTGACAGAAATCAAAGTGAGTGGAGATGCAATAGGAAGCTGGACATGTGGGTATCTGTGAATTCCCCCACAAGGTGTGTGTGAGTGTCACAATCCACCCACAAGGTGTGTGTGTGCCTGTCAGAGTGACAGAGGGTGGCTTCACACTGAGGAAGCCTAGCAGGAGCCAGGTAGTAACAACCAGGGAGACTGTCCAGGAGAAGCCAAGTGGATATACAGTGTCCTGAGAGGTGATGGTGGGAGAGACCACCCCAGCCTCATCACAAGGCCGTGTCTGCTCTGTCAAAGCTGAGGGCCCCCCCACAAACAGAAAATGCCACAGTTGTAAGGCCAAGGAAATGTGAGGCTGCATGAGATGGCAGAACGCAAAGGAGACCAGACAAGACAACACAATCTGGGACACTCCAGAGCAGATCCTGAGCAGCACAGAGGACATGTGGGTGGGCTGGTGGAGCCATGCACTGGCACTCACTGCTTGGCTTTGGGTGGCAAGCTCTAGTTATATAAGAAGCTAACACAAGGGGAAGCTGGGAAATAGCATGCTGGAACAATCTAGTCTCACTCTCTTTTCAAATTTTCCTGTAAATTTAAAATAATATCAAAACAAAAAGATAAAATAAATGCCTAGCTTTGTGTAAAAACGACAAGAAAAAACATCACAAGAGGCTGCAAGCCCAGGTCCAGAGCTGACCTTACCTTCAAACTTTCCACATGTGTTTACACCTCCTTACAGTACTGTGCTATTTCCTAATTATTCTGGATAAATTCAAATCATATAGTTTAATTTAGAGATCAACACAATTCCCTTACTGGGATCTGAAGGAGAACTAAAACACAAGTCATTAATATAAAATAATAGGTCTTTTGATGTGGAAATAATTTTTCAGGAAGGAAAAACTCATTGCTACTTTTTCATAAAAGCCTGGAGGGTAGGGACAGGCCCATAGAGGGGCAGTGTTTGGAGTCACCGCATATTATTTCCCCTTAAACTCCAGCAGAGTAACTTTGGGTAAGTAGCCTGCCCTGTTGATATTCATTCCTCCAAGTGTGTGAACTGTCCACCATGACCACTGCCACCACTGTATAGGTCCAAAAGTCAGCTGAATACTTTGCTGGGCCTGGGGCTGGGCTGTGACTGAACTCATGATCTGGTACATGGGACACATGCCCAGAAAATGGTGAAATGATGACAGGGAGACCAAATCCATGTCGGCCCTGTTCCTGTGTCGCAGCCCCTTGGTTACACTAGCCATTCTGCTAATGTGGAGTCACGTGATTTCTCCCTCAAACACCACGAGATGGGAACTGCTGTTCCCCATTGACTGACAAAGAAACAGGTTCAGATATTGCCAGTCCTGTAGACACTCAAAGGATGGGGCCAGGGCAGGCACCCCTGGGGATAGTTCCAGACATACACTGTCTGTCCAAGGTCACTATCATCTCCCTAATCTACTCTCCAGATGTGGAGGGAGTGTTGCTCCCCAGGCCAAGATCCAGTCACAATGTGTGTGTGTGCTTTGCACACCCAGAGCAGTGCAACTACATGAAGCATTCTGCAAGGCATAATTCCCCATGTGGAAGAAAGGGTCATTCAGTCCTTTCTGGGAGTATGTTCTGAGGATATAAACTCTGAGCTTAGGGTCTCAGATGTCCCTCCTGCAGCATTACACTGGTGGCGCTGGTAATGACAGACAGTTCCAGAAGGCCTACTGCATGCCAAGGGCTGTGCAAATCCCTTCCACATGAATCTCATTTTATTCTAAAAGTAGCCTGGTGACTAGTGACTCTGACCAGAGAGTGAAAACCAGAGAGGTTGTGTAACCTTCCCAAGGCAGAGGTTAGAGCCAGGCAGAGGTCCTCATTTAAGCCCAGTGCCCTGTGGATCGGAGCCATGACTGAAGTAGAAATTCTAGAAAGATCAGAATGAATGCCAGCAAGTATCTGATGGGATGACTTCTGGCTTGAATGTCCACCTAAGAGATACACAGACTGAACCATGCCTATACTTCCCACACACTGCATGCTGAGCATACATGTCTTTTATAATGAAAACAAAGCCCCTGAATTTGAACTTCAGGGCACCTGCCATCAGCAATTAGCCAATTACTTCATGAGTGTGGATCTCTGCTAGGCTGGGGTAGTCAGGTTGGAGCTAAGATTGAGCTTGCTTCCAGCCTCTGGTAGTGTGAGCACAGAGTAGGTGTTCAGTGAACTCAGTCACACTTCAACTTGGCATAGCTGCCGCTGCTTGGAGCCTCAGCTTTCCCAGCTGGAAAAGGGGGGCAGCAGGCACAGAAGTCTTCAGCTTTGTACCATGTTCTCTCACTTTGGTCCTGTGCTTTGAAAGGGAAAAACTCGAGTTGTCCCAACACACACACACACACACACACACACGCACACGCACACACACACACACACACACACACACACACACACACACACACACACACATTTTCTCTCAAAGTGGGCAAAGTTGATGGCAAGAGCCGAAAGCAAAACTGCCTTCATCTCTCCTTACCTCCAACACGTCAATGTCGGCGTTGCTGAAGTCAATGTTCAGGATTTTGGGCAGAGGGACTCCAGAACCCAGTAGAGCTGTAACAGGGGTGGGGGAGTCAAGTCAGGTATGGTCTATGTGGCCAAGAGGTGGCAGCCTGGCCAAAAGCAACCAGCATTTGCAAGACCATAGCTGCCTTTTCTGCCTCTCAAGCTTTGTCCTTGAGGTTCCTGCCCAGAAACCCAGGCTGGCCTCAGACTTGCTATGTAGCAGAGGTTGATTTGAACTTCTGATCCTCCTGCCTCTATCTCCAAGCACTGGAATTATAGGCATGCACTACCATGGCCACTTTATGGTGCTGGGGACTGAACACAGGACTTCATGAATACTAGGAAAGCACTCTATCAACTGAGCCACATCCCAGCCCCTCCCTGGTGGGTTCTGTGCCTCCCCTGAGACTGTTCCCAAGTCTTGTCATCTACAGTGCCTCCTAGACCTTAGGCCAGTAACTCCAGGCAGCTGCTACTTCTGCCCCATTCCTGACTTCTGCCATTAGAGAAACCAGAACGCATTAATTCTGCTTTTCTGTACTTGTCACACTTAACCCATATCAGTTCCTGAGGGACTATGTCCTTAGCATAAGAGAGCAGGAAAAAATATTTGCTGAGTGAAGAAACAGAATGATACATGTGGGTCCCCAACATGTGAGTCACCATGGAGTTTGGTTTGGTTTAAGATGTCAGAAGTGAAAAAGAAGGAAGAGGCTGGGATGACTCAGCCTGAGAAGGGGCTTGCTGGACAAACCTGGTGATATGAGTTCAATCAGAACCCATATAAAGGAAAAGAGAGAGAACCAACTCCACACAGTTGTCTCCACATATGCACTGTGGCACACACACACACACACACACACACACACACACACACACACACACACACATACACACCTCCTCCCATTATCATCATTATCATCATCATCAGAAATGAAACTTTAAAAACAAAGTCAGAGGCTATATAGATTTGCTGGTTAATGTTCTAGAAAGAAGAAAGGGAAAGAGGAAGGTGGAAGAAAGTGTAGTTAGCTTTCCTGAGGCCACTAGAACTTGAAGCTGGGGATGTGTGGTGCCTGACCTACACGGGTAACTACACTGTTTCCCAGTGTCCTTTGGCCACAGAATACTTTTAAGATTCTATTGTTTTGTGGACCTACTTTGGGAAGTGTATATCTAGTCAAATCTCTCACTTTTGAAGGGGATAGATTGTATTTGAACTTTCTAAGCCAAAAGGATTTTCCTCAAGGATACCATGGTGGTTTGAAAGAAAATGGCCCCAAAGGGAGTGGTACTGTTAGGAGGTGTGTCCTTGTTGGAGTGGGTGTGGTCTCATTGAAGAAGTGTGTCACTGTGGAGGTGGGCTTTGAGGTCTCATATATGCTCAAAATACCTACCTCACAGTGTTTTAGACTACTTTTTGTTGCCTGCAAGATGTGAGACCCTTGGCTACAGCTACAGCACCATGTCTGCCTACACTCTGCCATGTCCCACCATGATGATACTGGATTGGACCTCTGAACTGTAAGCAAGCCACCCCAATTAAATATTTTCCTTTATAAGAGTTGCTGTGGTCATGGTGTCTCTTCACAGCAATGAAAATTCTAACTAAAACAGAAGTTGGTATCAGGGACTGGGGTATTGTGATAAGCCTGACCATATTTTTGTTTGGAGGAATTTAGACTTTGGTATTTTGGGTTAGGAAAGCAATGACGTGCTTTAAGCACTGCTTAATGGACCATACCAGTAGGAGCATGGAAGACAGAAGTGCTAAATGTTATTTGAACTGTTGGGGGCTCACTCAAGAGGCTTCAGAGAAGAATATTACATGTGCCCTAGAGATCAACTTGTGATATTTTGGTGAAAGAATATAGCTACTTTTTGCCCTTGTCTTAAGAGTCTACCTAAGGCTAAAGTGAAGAGTTTTGGACTAATTCTGTTGGCAAAGGAAATCTCAAAACAGCCTAGTATAGACCCTGTCATGTGGTTATTAGAATTAACTCTAATGAAGATTTATAATGAAAAGGAGCAAACTGAGCAAATATAAGTACAAAATGTTCAGACTGAGAAAAGGGACCACCAGGAAATAGAATGGAGCTAAATCCTGTGAGGAAGTGTGTCACTGTGGAGGCAGGCTTTGAGGTCTCACACATGCTCAAGATACTGCCCAGTGTTTTAAACTGCTTCTCGTTGCCTGCAAGATGTAGGACTCTCACCTAGAGCTGCAGCACCGTGTCTGCCTGTCCTCTGCCATGTCCCATCATGCTGGTAATGGACTGAACCTCTGAACTGTCAGCTATGAAGTTAAATGTTTTCCTTTTTAAGACTTGCTGTTGTCATGGTGTCTCTTCACAACAATAGAAACCCTAACTAAGACAGATACCAAGCCAGGTCAAGAGCCTCTGGGGATACTTTACTCTATCCCTGCTGGATTTTTGTGGCACTTAAGGAGTCAGGAGGAACTTGAGGGTGTAAAAAACAAGAGAAAGAGAAAGAAAAGGAAATACTAAATATTTGGATGCTTAGATGACTTATCTCTGGGTGAAGCCTTCTAAAATTTATTCTGTGGTTCATAAAATTTACAGTTTTTATAGGAATCAAATAAATGAAGCCATCAGCCAAACATAAAGCAGATGTGGAAGCTGGGAACCATGCTGTTCCCTGTCAACAGAAATGTGGGCATTTGTTACTTGCTACATAAAGATAAATGTTAAAGTGAGCATGGTGGCATACAACTGTAATCCCAACATGTAAGAAGCCGAGGCAGGAGGATTGAATCTTGCTTGGGTGAGATCCTGTCTCAAAACAATCTAAGAATAATTCTTATTAACTTGTAAGCTTGAAGAGCATTTGCCTTCAGAAACTTATTCTATTTAATGAAGTCCTCAGAAATGGCACTGTACAATATAACTGTACACTCAATGTACCAAATAAGCCAGTCACTAGGTCCCTGACTCACATGCCCCAGAGAGGCTTGGATACCCACTCTTACCATTCATCGCTGGCATAAAAGCTAGGTCAAAGATCTTCTCAACCAGCATTTCCAAGATGAACACCTGAGGAAAAAGAACTGAGCTCAGACAGGCATGCAGCCAGCAATGACAGATCCTAGAGGACCTGGGGGACCTGGAGTCTAATGTGTAGGCCTAGTGCTGCTTGAGAGAACTCCAGAGACCCCAGATGGCAGCCCCTTGGTACCTTTGGTACACCTGATCACAGTACAGAAAGATGAGGATCAAGACTGCTAAGAGGCAAGTGGGAAAGGAGGCTTGGCCCTTCCCCCAGGAGGCTAAGGAGCCATAGCTAGCCTGCACATCCCAGCTCAGCCTCTAGGGGCCTGTGGAAAGGCTCTGTACCCCTCTGACCTTGAACTTCCTCAAATGTGCAGTAGATCCACCTGCAAGGACTCTGGGGATTATGTGGGAACCCTGTCACCTGCCTGGCCTTCAGCCATTAGTCACATAGGCCCCTGTGTCCATGAACCCTTGATTCTGAGGACTCCATCAATGTGCTTCAAAATGTTGGAAAACAGAATTACATCTACTCTGAGGCAAGAAGATTGCCATGAGTTCAAGGTAAGCCTTGGCTAGTAATATAAGACTGTCTCAACAACAAAAAAGAAAATTTATTTTTAATATGCACTAAATGTGTTTGAATTCATTCTTCTCATCATGATTCTCCAAGCAATGTAGATAATAATTAGTCACATATCACATCATCTAGATCAGATGGAAAGTTCGCAGAAAGATTGGATGGCCGCATGGAAACACTGCACCATTCATACACAGGGCATGAGCATCCTGGGGGCCCTGGAGCTGATCCCTCACTGCCCTTGGCTGCTCTAGGCTTCAGGTTCCCTGTCTGCAAACAGGAGTAGATGTGGACAATCCCTACTACATTATTGAAAATCAGAGCAAGTGAGGTGTGTAAACACACGCCACAGGACTCGGCACAAGCTGTGTGGTCACCCCTCCATGACTCTGCTACAAGTCACAGAAGTCTCTAAGTTTACAGTCCTTATTTAAAAGGGCAGTTTCCTAACTGCCACAAGAATGCTGCAAGAACCAATCGAGAAAAGCTCTGCAAGTTGGAAAAGGCTCATTTGCAGCTGTTGGCGTGCCTGGGGACTCTGCATTCCCATTATGCTCATGGTGTGGTACTCCTCCCCACCAGGAGTCGAGAGATGTCTGTTCTAGGTGGAGCTACACCCAGGCATCTGTGAAGATGGGGAGCGTTTCTCTGCCTAGCATTGAGCTGGTGACATTGATGTCACTGGTGACAGGGTTTGGGGGTGGAGAAAGCTGGAGAAGCTCAAAAACAAGGGACGGGATGATGGGTCTGCCTTTCTTATCATGTGCAGAAGAAACCCACCCAAGCCTGGCCAAAGCCAGTTATTTTGAGAGAGACTTGGGGGAGGGGCACCCTTAGGAAGCCTTAGTTAGGGAACCCAGGAGTAAAAAAAAAGCAATGTTGCTGGGAATCAGTCCTAACTCTGAATACCTCAGATTCATGGACCCTTAAAGGCAGCTCTCTAGGACCCAAAATTTAGAAGAGAAATGAATCCAAACCTATTTCTTTTCTGTAGGAGAAAATGGAGTCTCAGAATGTGTGGGTAATGTTCACAGTCACACATGGGTCAGCCCACAAATGTCAAGAGGAGAGAGGGACCCCAAGCACCTGGTTGCCCTGGGTCCTCCTTGTTCTGAAGAAAAGGGAGTTGGGTGAGGCCCTGGGTGTCAACTAAAATGAGCAGTGCCATTGGCAACAAGCAGGAGCTGTGAGTTCACACCTCGCCCCTTTCTCCATCCAGCCTCAGTCTCCCTCCATGAGAAGGGGTGACAGTGCAGTGCCAGCCCCCTGTGATGCCCACAACCAAGCTGGGCTCAGCTAGGTTCAGAAGACATGACCCCCTCAAAAGATCTTTTCTGATGCCTAAACCCGAAGTTTTTACTTACATCGAAGTTGCCCACATTTGAAGTTCTGAGGTTGAGGCTGGTCCTGCAGTGAAAGAAAGTAGCTCATTAAAAACAGCAATGGCCCAGGACTCATGACCACTGTCAGAAGCCTCCACGAGCACGCATGGGAAGACTCTCATCCTGTCAGGAATGATTACAGCAATTCACTCTCCTATACTGAGCACTGTGAACGTTTCAGACACCAGCCTAACAGCAGTAAGCCTGAAATTACAGCTTTGTCACAGACTGGCTATGCAATCTTAAGGACTTCACCTCTCTGTGCCTCAGTTTCCTCACTGTGAGAGTAGAGGTCTGCCAGGACTAGATGGGGGGAGGGTCCCTATGAAGTAGTTGGCACCATGTGCGTTATGTAGCCAGTGCCCTATGTGGATACCCACTGACTCTATCTCACTTAATCCTCCTTGCACCTCCATGCTGCTGGTTCTCTTGGCTCAGCCACAAAGCTAGGGAGGGGTAGCAGGATTCACCCTGAGCTCGTGCAATCCACGCCTGTGTTAAACTGGGAAGGGAGGCTTGGGTGTGAGCTCACACTCCACAACAAAGGGGTCTCTGTCTCACTGCACCCCACAGCCCTGCCTTAAGGGGACTCAGACTCTCCCCAGAGGCAGAGGAAAGAAGACTTTCCTGGCTGGACATCATGAGGTCCATACCCAGCCCGCTCCTCCCCACTCCACCCAAATGCCTTCTCACTGCAAAGTGTCCATGTCACTCTCCCCACAGAGAAGCCCAACTCTCCTCTCCAGAAGTCCTGGCTCTCCCATGGCTGTTCTTCTCACCAGACCTGGCTGGCCATCCCTGAACCATCCTGGGTGACCTGCTAGCACCACCTGTGAGTGTCTGGACTTCCTAAACACTGATTGTCAAAAGGAAAACTCACCCTGACCTAAGTGTGTGCTGAGGGTCCAAAGTGGGAACTCTTTAATCTTGAAATGGATGTGACAGTAACCCTTATTTCTGCAGAATTTGGTCAAGGTTAAATAGAGAAACTTCCCGAACCTTCCTCAGTCCTGCACCAGAGGCACCCAATGGATGGCAGCCTTTTGTCATGAATCTTATGAAGTAGAGGCTGTTGTCCTTATCTTCAGATGGGAAGCCTGGGGCTCAGAGAAGTCATCTGGCTGACATCACACAGTCAGTCAGTGATCACATCAGGATCTAAATGGTATTGCTGGACTCTAGACACAGTGCTCACCGTTCAGGACAGTGGGCACTGGACCTGCACTGGCTCCTGGCTCTACTCTGTGTAGCATTGAGCTAGCACATGCACCTCTCTGAACCCTAGTTTCTCGTCTCTAAAACAGGAGAATGAGGACCCTGATATCATGGGCCTTTAGGAAGGCCACAATATGTGGACTAAGGACTAAGAGCAATTTATTGCCACCAGCACTGTGGTGAGCCCTGAGGCACTTCTTGGCACAACAGGTGTTTTAGGCTCTATTTCTGCCTTTGGCCCATAGTGGTCTCAGCAGACAGGCTACGGTCACCTCTGTAGCCCCTTGAATTTAGTCAGCCCTCACAGCCACACAGGAGACCTCGACCCCAAGCCTGGTGGCCTTGCGTGAAGCAGCACCGCCAGCCTCAGTACAGAAGACACTCTCTGAGGAGCAGAAGCCCATGGCCACAGACTCTCTTACTTGTCCAGCTTGGCGTCAATCATGAGCTTGTCCCCCTCCACGGAAAATGAGGCCAAGAGGTCTGTGTCCTGGAGGGAGAGGAGGAGTATAAGCATCCTTGTGCTCATGCAGGCTGCTGCAGGCCGGGTGCTCACAGTGTTCAGAGCCCACTGGTGCCCCATTCACCTGCAGGCCAGATGCTCACAGTGTTCAGAGCCCACTGGTGCCCCATTCACCTGAGCATGGTGAGTCACTCCTTGGCCAAAAGGCCTGGCCTCCTCATAAGCACGAGACTACTAAGAGTACCCCAAAAGCTATGGCTTGCATTCAGGAGTCAGCAAGCACCCAGTACTGTTTCCACTTACGTCTCTGTACTGGCTGAGTGAACATTTCTCAGAGACATGCCCAAGACTTACACTGTGGGTGTTAACAGATACCCTCAAGATCCCTTCAGGAGAGGACTTGCAGCCTATTGAATTTGCTGGGAATGAGTCACTGAAGATGCAATTGGACAATATCCCTGCCAATCATAATCGCCCTGCCCCATAAGAGAGGCATAAAATGTCTAGTCTCCCCAGCCGGGCAGTGGTGGCACACGCCTTTAATCCCAGCACTTGGGAGGCAGAGGCAGGCTGATCTCTGTGAGTTCGAGCGAGATCCAGGAAAGGCACAAAGCTACACAGAGAAACCCTGTCTTGAAAAAAAAAAAAAAAAAAAAAAAGTCTTGTCTCCCCTCCCCAGCAAAAGTTGTCATAGGAAAATTTTTATTGTCCCCATAGCCTTCCCCTAATAAATAAAATAAAACAGCCTTCTGAAAATTAAAGTCTGCCTCCAACAAACTGAGGGAGCAGTGTTGGTAAGACATTAGTGGGGAAGACCTAGGGCCCCGGTGAGAGGCAGGGGTCTAAGCTGGCACAGGAAGCCATCCTGAGGAAGCAGTGTTTGTGCTGAGGACTGAAGGGTGTGTAGGGTTTGAGCAGATGAAAAGGGGTGGGAGAGTCATCCAGGCTATAGAAAGGGGGCACCTGCAAAGGTCCTGAGGCATGAAAGAGGGAAGTATTATATAACAGAAGTCTGAGCAACACGGAGATGAGAGGATTCGGAGGCTGAGGTAGAGTGATCTGGGCCAGGCCAGGCCGGACTGTGGGCCCAGGAAGCCAGGACTACAATCTCAGTGGTGTACCACTATGGCAGAGGGATTAGCTTGCTCACAAGGTAGGTAGAGCCCTTGTTCCCATTTCCAGATAAATGGCATCCAGATCAAATGGCCCCTCACTCCCTGTCCACTCCTTCCTCAGCCAAGGCAACCACCTTTCAGCCTAAAAGTAGCTCATTGGTCCCCAACCCTGGGAACAACCACTGTGAAGACACAGCAGATGGCACCAGAGCCCTGAGGGCCTGTCTGAAGCCTCCTTGGGAGGGAGTGGCCTCAGCACACATTCCTTTGCAAAATGGTGGCTCAGCAGCTACTATGTGTTGAGCCTGTGCCAGCCTCTGGGGACCTGACAGTGAGTGGGATCGATCTCTGCCCAGCAATAAACTTGCAAATTTATTTTGTAACATCAGGTTAAGGCTTCAAGCCTGGGAGACACAGTATGGGAGGGTTGTATTTCAGATGAGTGGTATGAAAAGAGAGGGGCTATGCCTAAGATGAGGAGTGTGAGAGACTCCTCTGAGAAGGTGGTATTTGGACAGAAACCTAGTGTAAGCAAGTGAATGAGCCATGCAGACATCAAGGAACAGCCCAAGCAAAGGCCTGTGGTTAGACTATGCCCGACTTTTCTGAAGAGTATTGTGGAGCCAAAACATGACCAAGAGGAGACCTTGCAGTACTTCAGGATGGGGGCAGTCATTTTTAGGAGATTTCTTTCTTCCAGAGGGTTAAGGAAAGCAGGAGAGAAGGATGGTTTTCATTTTTAGAAGACTCCTTGAGAAGTCTTTTGTAGTATGGCAAGGTGACAGGGGTTCACAAGATTTATCATACTTCAAAATAGATGGAGAAGAGAATGTTCAGTTTTTAAAATGCAAAGAAGTAAGTGTGTGAGGAAGATGATAGGGGTGTGAGGTAGGTAATGGGTGTGTGGGGTGATGGATGTGTGGGGTGATGGGTGTGTGGGGTGATGGATGTGTGGGGTGATGGGTGTGTGGGGTGATGGGTGTGTGGGGTGATGGATGGATGTAGTGATGGGTGTGTGGGGTGATGGGTGTGTGGGGTGATGCATGTGTGAGCTGATGGGTGTATGAGGTGATAGATGTATGAGATGATGTATGTATGTGTGATGATGATGGGTGTGTGAGGAGATGAGTGTGAGCTGATGGGTGTGTGAGCTAATGTGTGTGTGTGTCTGTGTCTGTGTGTGAGCTGATGGGTGTGTGAGATGATGTATGTATGTGTGATGATGATGGGTGTGTGAGGAGATGAGTGTGAGCTGATGGGTGTGTGAGCTAATGTGTGTGTGTCTGTGTGTGAGCTGATGGGTGTGTGAGATGATGTGTGTATGAGAGATGATGGGTGTGTAAGATGATGATGATGATGATGATGATGATGTGTGTGTGTGTGTGTGTGTGTGTGTGTGTGTGTGATGGGTGTATCAGCTGATGCCTATGTGAATAGATGAGTGTGCTGATGACCCTGGTTTTGTTACTGAAAACAATATATGTACATTGAAACATCTTATGTCCTATAAATATATCCCGTTATCAGGTAACAATTAAAATAAAGAGGGCTCTCTGCTGTGAAATAATTGTGGAGACCAGGGACTCTCTTCCTTGGCATCATGCAGAAGGTATAACACACAGTAGGGCCCAGAGTGCATTGTCTATGTGGTCTGTCTGAACACTGACAGCTACACTTTCATGATGTCCCCAAAACTGCTCTAAGCACCTTACTAAGGGCCAGCTGCCACTCCTCAAGGAGAAGGAAAAGGTCAGGTTCAGAGACAGAGAGCCTCTAACCCAAAGTCACACAGCCAGAGTGGTAATGGCTGGATGGGAGCCAACTCCCCTAGCCCCAAAGCTGGACAGCTCCTTAGTGAGGACCGTGGGGATGTGAAGAGGATGGAGCCTGCAGAGACTTTAGACCTCAGACACATACCACATCGATGAGGCAGATGGTGGTCTCTACATCATTGGGCTGGGAGACCACAACCTCAGAGGTGGCAAACACCTTCACCAGCGCCTTGTCCTTCTGCAGTGTCACAGATGGGGGATTGGGCACCTGGATCCTGATGGTGAGTGGGCGGGATTCGGGGTACTGCTGGAACACCTGTGGGCAGCATCAGATGGGTGGGCAGGGTCACCAGGAGTGGACTTTTGTCAGTCAACCTCCAAACAGAGTGGAACACATACACCCATCACCTCACACACCTATCACCCCACACACCCATCACCCCACACACCCATCAGCTCAGACTCCATCACAGGAGGCTTACACACTCCAGGAAAAAGCATGGACCCACTGTGGAGGCTGCCTGCCCTCTCTGATCCCCTCACATAGGACCACCATACTAACTACATGTGACAAGACAGAGCCTCAAGCTCAATGCCAGACACATGGAGATGCTCAGGAAATGGCTCAGATCCAAGTGAGGTCTCCTGAAGCCCTGAGCCAGGGGCTGAGCAACAGTCAAAATTTTGTTAATTCAACCACTCAAACTCTGGGACTAGAGGAGAAAGTAAAGGCCAGTGGCAGCTGTTACAGCACACAGTCTGTGGCCAATGAGGGGGCCCAGGGCCCTTTGCACCCTTCCAGGATTTGAAGGTAGCCCCAAGCCATCTCAAGGTAGAGTTCACCAGCAAGGACTGGCTAGGTCCCCTGAGAACCCCAATGCTCGCACTAGAATCTGTTTCTGTGAATCAGATCCCCAAAGCTAACTTGCTGAAAAGATTGGTTTATCACAGTTACTAAATGCTAAGCTAATTCCAGAGAAAACCCTTTCCTAAATGTGGAAAGCAGGCTCCAGACACTGCACAAACCCTTGGTCACTTTCAGAGGGAGAGGGAAGTAACTGTTTTTCAAGCAGAATTTGCCCACGGGTCGGATGAGGGAGATTAGGCCTAAGAAGACAGGTCTTGGTCTTGACTGGGCTGATATCTTCTGTAGGAACTCTTGGTCCATGAACAAACTCAGTAAATTCAGCCATTTAATTCACCCTGCAAACCCGCCTTCAAGGGCATGAACAATTAGTCAGGCGTTTGACCAACTGGCTTTTCACGGAGATTTTCAGGATCATTACCCCAAAACAGGCAGTGTCTCTGAGAGATTAGCAACACCTCCTTCAGAGAGGCCCTAAGGCAGTTGGAACTGTGTCCCTAGATAAGCAGGGCCCCAGGAGGCCACCAGAGCCTGGGTCAAGCTGCTCTCTGTGGCTCTAGCCACTTGCCACTTTGTCTAGCCTCAACTCTGTGACCATCTTGAGTCACTTAAAGCTCTGTGTCCTTGAAGATGGGCTGATCTCTCTGTGCCTGTTGCCCAACTGAGAACAGGAGTCTGTCTCCCAGTGAAAGAAGGGAATCCGGAACAATCTCAGGAGCTGTCCAGGGGCAATGAGCACAGGAAGTGTTCCAGTATCAGAGGTCCCTGGGGGAGCTGCAGAAGCTGAGGACTAAGGGAGCGTCTGCTATTCAAATGCCCACCACACGAGGGCAGTAGTGATCACTTGCTGAGCTTTGTTCCCAATCTCTCCTCACTCTGATCTAGAAGGGGCATATGGAAAGAGAAGGAAAGGTACAGAGGTTGTAAGGAGTATCTTCCACCCGGTGTGGCACTTCCTACCCATCGGGTTCTTTAATGCCAGGGAATAGTCCAAGAACTAGAGTTGGGAATTGAGAGGCATTTGTTATACTTTTACATGGTCGCTTGAAAGGGATTCTGTAAGTAACAGCAAGAACAGCTGTTAACATCTGCCATGCCAAACGCCCACTCTGGGCCTTAGTTTCCAGATGAGAAAACAAGCCTGGACAGATGGTATCATTGGCAGGGGTAACATGCGGGATATGCTGGGTCATGCCCTGCTCTGAACTCCTACCAACTCCCTTTTCAGCTGCCACAAGAATGTGTGTGCCCTCACTGGATATCCCTCTAGACAATCTGGACAAGCCTGTCTCTACAAATGAGGAGAATAAACTCAGAAACGCTAAGACTGTGTCCAAAGTCACACAGAGGAGAGATCACTTGCCTGGAATATGCAAAGCCCTGAGTTCAAACTGCAATACTATATATACCCATCCAAGGAGTAGCACAGCCAGGAAAAGACTGTGCAGGCTAGTCTACCACCAGGGCTCAGAATCTGTCATTCTCACCCTGTATGTGTTCTCTCATAAGTATCTGGCCTCCACACCTATCCTGAACTCCAGGGAACCAGGTTAGAAACCTGCCCAAATGCGAAGTCAAGGTTGTTCCCTGTTTCTTGGTTAACACTGTCTGCAGAGAGCTCTGACCATGACTTCTGTGGTCTCTTAACCAAAAGGGCACCGCTTAAAACTGCAGAGCACTAACTATATACTCCAGTGACATGGAAGCATTCCCCTCAAGACATAAAAGAAGCTAGAGACAAAGACACCTTAGGATCACTTACTTACCTTGGGTATCAAGGCCCCCAGTGTGGATGTGGTGAGTGGAGGGAGCTCTTCAAACTGTGGGACAAGGACAAGGTCATGTGAGTCCTGGGGTGATGGGGACAGGCAGATACTGTAACACAGTTCTTAGATTCCACTGCACAGTAAAACAAACAGATCCCCTAGAAAAGCACACAATCTGAGAGTACACTCCAGAGTGGCCATTGTGTAGCCCACACTGCAGTTGCATGGCTAAATGGATGGGAGCAGCCACTTAGGCTTTCTCTCTACAAATATGGCTTGATGTAGTGAAGGCAAGCCCAAATCTATTGTCGCCAGTGGAATTCTTTAGAAAATCTTTGCCAAGTCCATGTGCACCACTTAGTGTCTACTTGACCTCACTGTTATTCCCTTCATGTCTCTTATTCACTTCCTAAAATGTCAGATGCTAAACAATGAAAATGAGTGCCTCCTGTCAGAGAGAGTGTGTGGGGAGGGAGAGAGGGAGAGGGAGAGAAAGAGGGAGATGGAGATGGAGAGAGAGAGAGAGAGAGAGAGAGAGAGAGAGAGCACTGAACCAAGGCAACAGATAAAACAGCCATTACCTTTTTGCATAGGTGCACTGCTGTCAGGGCACATTAGTCACATGTTCAAACGGGACCTTAAACACTGAAAACAAAGAGTGCCACCTGCACTGGACCTAAATGGCCACCTTCTTCTAAGCAGAATTGCAGATTTTCAAGATTTTGGGAAAAAATGTTTCAAGTATCCCATTCTTAGGAAAAGCAACAAAACTTATGGATTATAATGACATGTCTCAAAACCTCAAATTTTCCAACATATTGGAGGATGGATGGATAGACTGACAGAATGGATAGGTATCTGGGTGGATGATGGATGGGTAGATTGAAAGACGGATAATGAATGGATGGGTTCAGAGATGGATAAATGGATACATAGAGAGATAATGGGTGGTTACCTGGATGGATAATAGATGAATGAGTGGATTGGCTGGTGGATAGATGACTGAATGGGTGTGTGAATGGTCGGATGGGAAGTGCATGGACAAATGGTGAATGGAGAAGCAGATGGACAGATGAGTGGGTGGGTGAGTGGATGGGTAGTTCATGAGAAAGGTATCTGGATGGATAGAAATAAATCGCATGCGGCAAAATATGATCTGGTAAACAGGGTGAGGCACATATGATTGAGACTGCACCATTCTACAGCTGTTCTGAACGTGAGAAATCTCTGAAAGGAGTTGGGAAAGTGGCTCCTGAGCACTGCTCTGGGGTGTTAGTGTTTTGTTTTCATGTCTCTTGATTACTGGTGTGTGCATGTTGACCAACTGAGAGGATTCTAAATATTCATATTAGTGTTACAGTGGATATGCTATGCCTTACATAAAGTACTGAAATAAATCACACCAAAAAGGGAACAACTGCCTCTTCCTGGGACCAGAAGCAGCTTACTGCTGTGCCTATGAAGCTTGAGAGGCTCTGATGGACAGATAATGGATGATAGGTGGGTGGGTGGGTAAAGGATGGATGGATGGATGGATGGATGGATGGATGGATGGATGGGTCACCATCTTTGGACTTAACTGGAGTACAGCGTAAAGGACAGGGCCATCCCCAGTCCTCCCTCTGAAGCATGGGCTAGGAAGACCCCAGACCAAGCACTTCCTGCCCTGCTGGGCTGACTCACCATGCCATCAGTGATGTCGATGTCCAACGCGCCTTGCTTCTGCAGCATGGTCAGCACAGAACCCAGGAAATTGGCTGAGATGGCCAGCTGGGAGTTGGTGTTGTCACCCATAGGAGGGAGTTCTGGCATCTGTGGCCTGGGCATCACAGCTGGCCGCCCCAGGGGATAGTCAATGAGGTCACCTCCTGCCTCCCCAACTAAAGTCTGAGGAGCATAGAAAAGGGGAGGGAAGAAGAAGAGGCTGGAGTCTGGAAGGAGGTGCCTGGGCAGCCCTTCCTGATTGTACCCATGATTCTGAGCTACTCTTGTGGGCAGCTCTTCCTCTACTTGAAAGGGAAGGGGGTCGTGGCAGCTCCTGCTTTATAATCCATTGCAACTACAATTATCACAGACAGTCGTGAGGCACACACATACACTATGGCACAGATCCCATGTCTCAGCCCATCACAGTAAGTCAATGTATGCATGCATCTGTACCTGCACCGTCCACACTGGCCCATCCGTCTCCAAAGAGGATGCCCTGTGCAGTGCTCCAGGTCTTCTCTGTACTCAGAGACCAGCTGCTCTGCCCTCACCTTCCTCCTGCACCTCAGCCACCAGGGACCAGCCACCCTCCCGCTCCTTGCCACCCCTGTCTTCCCCTACTCATCTGCTGTTGCTTTCCTCTCACTGGGCAGGACTTAGCTCAAGGGTTACCTCCTCTTAGAAGCCCTCACTGACTTTGCTAGTGCGTCCTAGTCTCTGTTTTAGGTACTGTCATGGTGCTGGGTCTGTAATTGACTGTTTGCTTAAATGAGTCTCATGGCTTCTCCTATGATAGACCAGAAAGTCCCTTAAAAAGAGGCTCTGTCCTGTTCCCTGCTGTGCTTTCAACACAGGACCCAGGCCTGGCAGCATGCCTCTCCAGTGGACATGTGTGTCCATGCACATGTTACAGTGCAGCCACATAACATGGGCTGCATCTCTGTGCTGAAGTCTCAGGGGAGCACCATAGCCACATGATCCAGGGATGGCCTGCCTGCACAGGGACTGTGCACAGTGAATGCCAGATCCAGGCGGTGCTGGAGGAGTTGTTCACCCAGCTCACAAGATCCAATCTCCCAACTTGACCTCCAGTGAAGTCATGCTCCCCAGGTCAGCACTGGCCACCATGGGAGTGTTTATACTACAGAAAGCAACAAACGATGCCAAACAGAACTTTTGAAAAATCATTAAGAGCAGGTTGTTAACTGCAGACGAACATGCTCATGGCCAGCAGACCATTGTTTATCCAGGGTCCAGCAGCAGCTGCAGACACTAGCAGCTGGATGCCTAGGTTCAGAATCCAGGCGTGCAATCACTAGCTCTCTGACCTTGAGAAAATGGAGCCACCTTTCTGTGCCAGTAAACAAGTCTCACACTGTGGTTCCTATGAGACCAGACTGAGCTCATCAGCAAGAAGCACTCACTTGGGATGTGCCTGGCCTCACAGTAATCACCAAATGGTGCATAAGGATGCTTCCCGGCTCTTTAGCCCTACCCTAATCTACAAAGGGTCCTGTTCAATGTTGTTCACAGCATGTGTAAATGCTGTGTGTGTGTGTGAGTGTGTGTGTGTGTGTGTGTGTGTGTGTGTGTGTGTGTCCAGCCCATGGTAAGTCCACAACTTCAGGGAGAAGGTTTCCAGTCCATCACTTACATTGAGGTCCAACTCGAGGAATTCCCCAGTCACTAGTGGGAGGCTGGAGAAGGTGTATTGCACACTCCCAAGTATCCCCAGAGGCACCAAAGCTGTGGCAAAGGAGAGGGTCACATTACAGTCCCCTTCTCCAGACAGACCCACCTCCAATGCCCCCACGCCTATGGATGTGGTGGGAGCACAGGGTGTAGACCAAAGCCCCAGCTCGTGCTTTAGACAGAGCCAGCTCTTTTCCAACCCCAGCTCTGCCTCTTCCTTGCTGTGTGACTTCAGGCATGTCCCTGCACCTCTCTGGAACTCACTTCCTCCTTTGTAAAGCATGTTTAACATCACCTTTTAGGTTCTGTGGTAGGGTTGGGGGAGAAATCCCAATATTGATGAGCCCTATGAGCTGCAAAGCACAGTGCACCAGGAAACGCCTGCAGCTGCACAATGTCCCACTTGGTTGGATCCACATCTCCCTGACTGCTTGAGATAAACCCTTTGTCTCCTGTGCTTTTTTTCCTCATCCCAGAAAATCATCCTCAAACTGCCTAGTGTCCAGAAGACATGGGCTCCCCAGCAGAGTGGGCTCCACTGTGTGGCTGTGGGAGTCAATCAGTGAAGCATTGTGGGTACTGCCATGTGAGAGATTTTACAGCGCCCATGACACACAGCCACACAGGACTGTCTTGCTTTCAGGATGATCTCCTGGAAATCCAGGACTGGCGGTAGCATTGAATCCTGGTCCTCAGGGCCTGTTCAGTGTCTACACTGACCCCTCTTAGAGAATGAGAACTCTTTCCAATTCCACAGCTGCCAGGGCAGAGCCAGGCTTCCATCCCAGATTCTGGCTGTTGTCTACACCAGGCCTCCCAGGCCCTAAGCAGGGCAGAGCAACAGTAACAGCCCGTGTGGAAGGCCTGGTTATTCTTGTGGAACTGCTCAAGCTTGCAAGGACTGCCCATCACCTGAGGACTCCTCCCAGGGGCTGCAGTGTCCCTGGGGCTAAGTCAAGCAGGCATCAGTAGACATTGGCCACACCACAAAGAAGGAATACTTACAGTCCACGAGACCCAGTTGGTCATTGACAAGACCCAAAACCACATCCACGATGGGGCAAAGCTGTGGAGAGAGACACCATAGAGCTCAGGGGGTGTGGAAGCTGGGGGGTACTGAAGCTGGAGAGCAACATGCACCCATGACAGAAGAAGCAGGTGTTGTAGGTGGATTGACTGTTATCTGTGGGCCCTGACCTCACCACAGCCCAGGGGAGAAGGATCTCTCCTTATTTCCATCCTTAAGATGAGAAATCAATTTAGGGAGGTGATGAGACCTGTCACACAACAAGAAGTATCCCATCTTGCCATTCAACTACCCCAACCCACATGGACATGCCAACCCCCGCTCTTCCCATCCCGCTGGGCCACCTGTCTGACCCTGGAGACATAATCCCTCTCACCCATCCTTACCAAGTCAGGGAGAACGTTGGCCAGCACTCGGTTCACTAAGTTGTCCACCAGGTTGGGGAGAAGTCTACAGATGAAGGGGCAAGATGAGGACAGACTCACAGGCATGGAGGGCTCTGGGCTGTCCACCTACGCCAGTGTCTGGCTCCAGCTCTGAGCACTGAGAGCCCCTGGGACCCAGACAGTGGCACCAGCTGGAAGGCTCTCCCACATAGGCCAACAGCAAACTTATTTCCCTCTCTGCCTCCTTCTTCCTTTCCTCTCTCTCTTTCCCCGCCCCCTCCATTCTCTCCTTTCTAACATCCCTTCCCCCTCATTCCTTCCCCCCTTTCTTCCTTTCTTTTCTCACTTTTCCTTCCTTCTGTCCACAAACCAAACATGTCAGGGGTCTGTCTTACCAGTCTGGGACATCCCAGACTCATAGCTGCCCAGACCTTCCCTCCAACTGTGTGCACCTGTCATTCGACATTCTGAACGATGTGGATGTAAAAGTCTGGGAAGATCTGGGTTCTGGACGTGGAGCCTTGTTTTTTTCTGTCCCTGCCTATCCTGAAGCAACAAGAAGAAAAGCTACACGAGGCAGGGTTTGGAATTCTGGTCGCACAGTGACTCTCTCACTCCTAGAGTCCACATGACATGATGGCTGGGGTGATGGGCCAAAGCCTCAGTCAAACAAGAGAGAAAACGGATTGGGGACACTGAAGACTGAAGGTATGGACAGACGCTCTGCTCTAAGCTGCCATGAGTGTGCCTTCATCCAAGGTCTCCCAGGCCTGGGGAAACATGCTGGCCAACACAGGAATGCCTGGCAGCTCTCTAGACAAAGGATAGGGGCTTGGTCGCTTTGTAGAAAAGATAGAAAAATATCTCACATACACCCTCAGTCAGGGGTACAGTGGCTGTAACCAGATGAGAAAATTCTCCACGGGTTGTGACATTCATGGACACAGGAGCCCTCTTGGATATATTTTCATAAACTGACAACATGCCAGATTCTGTATCAACTGCTTTACATTCATTATCTCAGTTCCCAAAGACAGAGTTTACCCCATTTCACAGATTCCGAATCTACAGCTAAGAGAGCAACAGAGTTGTTCAGGGTCACACAGCAACAACGGAACTGAGATTTGAATCTGGACAGGTCTCTCCAAGGTGGGTGGATGCCCACATCCTGGGCTCAAAGGCACAGCCCTTGAATTACCACCAAGCAGATGCCAGACCACAGCCGGAGCAACAGTGTAGATGTCTAAGCAGGAGTGGGACTATCTTATTTCCTGGGATGGGTGACCGCAGTGCCCTGCAGCCCTGCCCTGTCCCTCTCCATCTCACACTCACCCCCGAAGCAGTTTGACCTTGATGCCTCCCAGGAGGGTGTCGCAACGCTCGATGACCAGCCGCGGGTAGCCTGTGCGGTCCATGGTCAGGCGAACTTTGGCCGTGATGTTTACCTCTACTGCAATATCCAGGAAGCCGATGAGGCTGGAGGAGACCAAGGGACCAAGGAGACCATGAGCCACTCTGACCACCATGTGTCTTGGGACTAGGCAGGCCTGCAAGGCACCTGTCACCTCAGGTTTCAGCACTATTTCTTCTTGACGTCATGATTAGGAGCCCCGGACAAATGCTACCCCACTGCCTCAAGGCAACCTGATAAATCTCCCTCACCCTCAGCCAATGAGAATTTTAAAGCCTGGGAACAAGGTTTGGTACAAACTCTGCTTTGTAAGGTAACCATCCTGACATTTTAGATGTGACCACACCCCACCCCAAGGAAATGACTCTGTGCTAAGACCCATCCTCCAAGGTCTACATACTGGGTAGCTAGGAAGGCACTCTGCCTATGGCTGCAGACAGCCGGAAGAGAAGCATCCTTGCTACCCTGGGCAAGTGAACTCAAGAAGACTCAGTAGCATCAGGAGACTTATCTAAGTGTTGGAACCCAAGCTACTCCCTACCTCCAGCCTCTCAGGCCCTAAATGCCACATGGGCTGCCTTTCCTGCCAAAGGGACCACAGGCTAATTTGGAGTTCAGACACTTGTGCCCCCTTCTCCTCCCACCATGATGGATGCCACAACCATGCATGATGATGATAAGAGGCAACTTGCCCAAGCTCCCCTGTCAGGGACCCCTCCTGAGTCAAGGGCACGCACCTCTTTCCGTTGATGGCCACACGGGTATACAAGCTCAGGTAGACACCCACACCAGGCAGGAGCCGTACAGACACCCGGGGAAGGGTAAGCTCCACGATACGCAGCCTGCATGTGGTCAAAAGAAGTGAGCTAGCCACTGCTGCCATCCCCTGCCTCAGAGCACCCTCCCTCACTCCTCTGTCTCTGCTTCCTACAGTCTGTTCCCCTACCACAGAGATACCTGAGATCCATGAGCAGAACATGGAGAAGTTCAAGGCAGAACTCCATGGCCCAGCATCCCACTCACTGGTGCCATCGCTTTGTACATCTGTGCCTTCCATTCCCTTTGAATCCTTTGCAAAAATACTGCTCCCTGCCAGATCCTTCCTGCACACTCCTCAGACTTCAGCCACGGTACTCAAGCATGAAGCCACCTGCCCTGAACCCCAAGCTGGTGAGTCCCTCATTCTGCACATCCTTGTTCACCAACAGCTTCTGCCAGCCCTTGTGACTGGGATTGAGTCTAGCCTCTTTCTCCAAGCCCACACACCCTACTGGCCAACAAGCTCCCTGGGACTTTGTGCCTGTCCCTAGGTCAACAGTGTCCCTCACATCATAAGAACTCAGTATATTTTTCTAAGTTAAATGACTATGGCAGGGAATCTGGGCATGGCTGGAATTATAACACATAATTATAAGGAATAACTCTAATGTACTTCATAGTGGGATTATGGCATATGGTGTAGTCTGTATGCCACACAGTTTTAAATCTTTGTTTTATTTTTTTTTTCATAAATTGAGTTACTGTGACCATTCTGCAGACCAGTAAACTGAAGCATAAAGATGAAAAGAATGCCCTAATGTCACACACAAGTAAAAGAGACAGTGCTGGGTCTAGGTTTATAGCCTCCTTCATGTGAGCACTGCAAACTGGGGACCTTGAACCTGCCAAGATGGCCAGTCCTTATATCTCCTTAGATAGCCTCAGCACATGGTCACCTGTTTGTGGCTCACCAGTCAGGAGGTAGAGCCCAGTTCCTTACCCAGTGATGCCTTGTACAGTGCTCAGGATGCCTCCTTCACCCAGCACACCAAGCACACCACCTCCTCCGAGAAGTCCTCCATCTCCAAGGAGACCACCTCCTCCAAGCAAGCCACCTTGGCCTGCCAGAATGCCTTCATTCGCCAGGATGCCTCCAGTACCCAGCAGGCCTCCAGGGCCAAGTGCCCCAGTGGCCACACCAGCTGGGATCTCTCCAGGCCGCAGCTCGCGCCGGTGGAGCCTGCTCACGGTGGACGTGTCTGCTGCAGACCTGTACCGCCCGGAGTCCCGGTGGTAGGCATAGTCCGCGTGACGGTAGTCTTCATGTCGTAGGTCCCTGAGGCTCCCGTCAGACTCCAGGATCTCCCCATAGCGATATTTGCCCCCCAGCTGAGCAGTGTTCTCATTCTTCTCAACGTGACCGTATTTGTAATTGCCACCAAGCTGTCTGCCATTGGTGTATATGGGAGGGGGCTCTCGGACATGGAAGTCGTTGTAGGGGACACCACCAACACCTCGGGGGAATTCAGCTCGTCTGTAGTCATCATAGTGGTGTCGACCACCACCCAAAAGGCCACCACTGCCCCCCAGCAAACCCCCACCACCGCTCCCTCCACCCAGCAGGCCCCCACCACCACCCAGCAGCCCCCCACCATGGCTACTACCACCACCCAGAAGCCCTCCACCACCACCCAGCAGCCCCCCACCATGGCTACTACCACCACCCAGAAGCCCTCCACCACCACCCAGCAGGCCCCCACCATGGCTACCACCACCACCCAGCAGCCCCCCACCACTGCTACCACCACCTCCCAGCAGCCCCCCACTACCACCTAGCAGCCCCCCACCACTGCCACTACTGCCACCCAACAGGCCTCCACCCAACAGGTCACCACCACCTCCTCCACTCCCACCGCCAAGCAGGCCCCCCAAGAGACCTCCTCCCCCACCACTGCTCCCTCCACTTCCACCAAGCAGCCCACCCAGGAAGGGCCCACCACCATCACCACGGGCTTTACCCATGGGCACCTCCCTCAGGGCGGAGCGGAAGGCGTCACTCTGCTGCATTGTGCCTGAGATGGCTGTGGAAAGGCACAGGTGTCGGCCAGGGGGCTCCTCTTCCCAGTTCCCAGGCACCTCCTTAAAGCATCACCCTACTTGTGAGGTCTCATCCTGCCCCCCACCCCCGCAAGGGAAAAAACAGCAATAGACCAAGAAAAACGGAGCATCACCCAGTGAGCTCGTGTCCTGGTGTTACCACTGTGCCTTTAGCTAGATTTCCACATCTTTGGGCCAGACTTCAGTGGGATTCCTTTGTATGCCTCCCTTCTGAGTATCCCTCACTTCACAGCGTGGTAAAGTCTACTTTCTCATGAATTATAAATTCCTAGGGAACAGCCTGGGCCAGAATAACAGCCTCCATTTGATGGAATGAAGCTCTCCGATTACTAGGTAAAAAGTCATCTTGAGTCCTCACTGGAGCCCTGGGCAGGGACTGGGGCCACAGCAGGTCCTCGTTTCTCAGGGTACAGAGCAAGGATTTGAGATCTGGAGGCCCCTGTGCCTGACCTTCTGTGTCCTGGGGACTACACACGTCTCCAGAAGTCATCCTATTCACCCTCCTCACACCGGCCCTCAGAGGTGGGGATGGCTCCACCCATTTTCCAGATGAGGAAACTGAGACTTAGGCTTTGAATCTCAGGAAGTCTGGCTCCAGGGCCCAAGTTCTTAACCTCTGCTGTCTACTACCTCGAAAGAATGAGCTGGTGCCTAGAAGGTGGCATCCAAGAGAAAGGGAAGCCATAGCCCAAAGGGAAGAGGTCACCCAGTCACTAACCATGGGGTCTACTGGCATGGGGAGGGTCCTCAGGTACCTCCCCTGCCCCTCCCATGCCACTCATGACCCCCATTGGGGCTGGACTCACCATTGCTCAGCACATCTTTTGTAACTCTGAGGACTGTGTTTGTGCCTTGAGGTGTACCACACACAGCTGCCACAGACAGAGCAGCCACACACCACGCAGTCCACATACTGATGTTGCTTTCCTGTTGAAACAGTGTGTGTCACCACTATGACACATCCTCTATGACACTATGACTATCCTCCCATCCATCCCTTTATCCACCCACCATTCATCCATCTGTCCGTCCACCCACCAATCCGTCTATCTACCCACCCATCTATCCTATCCATCCATCCATCCATCAATTCTCTTACCTATCCACTCACACATCCATTCATCCCTCCATCATCCATCTCTCCTCCTTGTCTTTCATCCATCCAGCTCTGGGCAGTAGGCAGAGATAAGCACCCTCTGCCTAAAAGTCATATGAGAATCCCAAAACCCAGGAAACTGGCAAAGATCACCCATTAGGACATAGTCCACTTTAAAAATTTTTTCAGGTAAAAAAATTGATCTAGTGACAAGATCACTCATTAAACAAATGATCCTAGAGCATGGAAATCTATCACCCAAGACAGAATTTAATAATTGAGCTGCGAGGGCAGGGATGGAATTTTCAAACCAAACAGCACTCTGGCAGCTAGCAGCTCTACAAAGCTCTCCAGCATCTACCATCTACTCATCCACCTACCTGCTCCTTCATCTAGTCTTCTACTCGTTCTTTGCCTCCTATCCAGGCATCCTTCCAGCATTCTAGCCACCCTCCTGTCTATCCCTCATCCAAACAGCTACTAAGTTGTACACCATCCACCAATTCACCCTCCAACCCATCCACCCTCCTATCCATCCATCTATCCATCTGTCTGTCTGGCCACACACCAATCCATACACCTATCTACTCTCCTATCCATCCTCCTATGAATCCATTGGTGCATTTACCTCCCACCCACACATCCATTTTCCTGTCTATCTGCTATCTAAGCAGCTAGACATCCAGTCATATATCTACTCATTCATTAATCCAACAGTTCCCAACCTTCCTAATGCTGCAACCCCCAATACAGCTCCTCACATTGTGGTGACCCCCAACCATAAAATTATATTTGTTGCTACTTCCTAACTATAATTTTGCTACTGTTACAAATCATAATGTACATATTTTGGGAGACAGAGGTTTGTCAAAGGTGTTGTGACCCACAAGTTGAGAACCACTGCAATTCATCCATCCATCCATCTGTCCATCCTTCCTTCCTTCCACTCATCCACACATCCATCAAGGCACTCTCCATACTTCCAATCAGCCAGCACTCTTCCCTCCCTTCGAGTAATGGGATCCATACCATATGCTTGAGGCCATGGCTCTGAATCAAAGCCCTCTAGATTCTGACCCTTAGGCAAAAGACTTTGCCTTTTGGGACCTCTAATTCATAACCACAAAAGTGAGGTATCTAAGCCACACAAGTGGAGCTTAGTAAAGAGCAGTTGTTCATCTTGTTTTAGAGCAACCACCTCCGACCCTCAGGAAGTGAGGGGCATGCTGAGGTGGGGTGAGGCCTGACTTAGGCTTGGTTGCCTGGCTCCCAAGAATCTTTGCCAGCCTCTGCGCCCTTGCCTCCTTCACCCACTTCATCTTCCCAGGCTACTCATTCATCTGCCTCAGAGTATCAGCACTGGACAGTCTCCCATTGTTAACATCAACACCTTCTACTTACACACTCTCTTTTCTTCAACTTGTTCCCACCACTCCTTGAATCTCACAAAACTTCCAAGCTCCGTATGCCCATCTGATCCCAGGAGTTTGGGGGACACTCAAACTTGTGCTAGAGTATTAAGAACTAATATGTCCAAGAACTTTTATCTGGCATCCTCACCTCATCTTGACCTCATGCCTAAAGAACTATGCATTTAAAAAATAATTCTTTTGTTATAAAAAGGACATCAGTGGAGGCATTTCCAGCATCAGCAAGCAACTGAGAGGCACCACAGAGGTAATAAAGGTCCCATTTGGCTCACACTCCTGGGAAAGGTGGGCACAGTTATTGCATGTGTGTGTGTGTGTGTGTGTGTGTGTGTGTGTGTGTGTGTGTGTCCTGATTTGGGCCTGTTTGCTGTTCTCTGAGGTTCTGACAGCTGGCAGGGCTTCCTCACAAGGCCTCAGCCTCCCCTACTAACCTGGACCTGTAACAGGGAAGGGACTCTCCTTACCCTCAATGGGGTGTACAAGTCAATCCTGAGAGTCAATCCTCTGCTATGGCCTGAGTCTGGTCACTGGTCAGCCTTATAAAGTGGCCACAGTCCAAGCAGGGACCCGGACAGGGAAGGGCTGTGCAATTATGACAGACTAGAATTATAAGACCGGAATTCAGATTTTCTCTACAACTTGAGCATTGAGCCCTAAAACCACAAGTTTGTGGTTTGTGGCTAATTCCAAGAAGTGTGTTCAGCCCCGGATGGTGTCATATGAGCTGGAGTTTATCACCCTGATCTGGGCACACTCCTGGAGATCCCAGAAAGACCTTCAGGTGAGCATATCTGGGTTCTAGACCCCCCCAAGGCAGGTACGACCCATTCCAGGTGGCCTGGTGGGTAGATTGGACCTGCTCATCCTCACAGCCTCACCCTGTATGCCCTGTCCTCTCCAAGTTTACATTATTTCTGTGAGGCAAATGGAGGCAAAACATGCCTCATGAGACTGGTTTGGGGACCCTGGGAGGGGGATACAGCTCCAACTATTCACATGTGGGGCAGCTCACAGGTAGAATGCTTTAGATGTACAGAAGATCCCCCTGGCTGACCCAAGTGTTTCAACATGAGAAAAAAAATTGCATGGAGGGCAAAGCTGAGAGAGGCATCCAGTGAACACCACACACCAGCCAGCTCTCATCGGCCTCACCAACATTTGCGTTCTGTGGTACATGCTCTGTCACACTTTATCCAACCACAGAGCCACCTTTAGGTTTCATGATTATCTTACTTTTTATGTATTGAGACAAAGAAAGCCTCATGTATCCCAGGCTGGCCTTAAATTCACCTTGAACTTCTGAGCCTCCTTTATCCATCTCCCTGGGATTACAGCCAGTCACCAGCATGTTAGGTCTGTGTGATGCTCTGGATTCAATCCAAGACCTTCTGTATGATGCTAGTGAGCCCTCACCCAACTGAGCTCCGTCCTCAGCCCTATTTTTATATATTTCAAAGTGAGGTGCAGACAGCAGGATGTGACACTAGCACTCCCACACACAGGCCACAAGTTTTATATAAATTTCCACACAGTGAAAGCGCCAAGCCTGTGATGATTTTATGTATCCATGTAGCCTGCCTCTTAATCACACTATACAACATCCCCTTCCCCCAAACTCTCCTCTTTCCCTTCTCCAGTCACTCCCTACTCCTGCTCCCCTAGAGGCATCCATTGACCACTCTACTGCCCAGGCTCCCCTTGACATCCAAGACACTCTACACTCCTGTCCCTGTCCTCTCCTCATGCTCCTCCCTGTTCCTTGTTACCCTCCTTCCTGCCGCTGGGCCTTTGCACCTGCCAGCCCTGCTGTCCTCCATGCATTTTATCCCCGCTCTGGACCACTCGGCAATCCCTGGACTTCATCTGAGATGTGAATTCTCCAGGAAAACCAGGAGTGTACCCAGCTCTCAGCCCAACACAATCACTGTCGCCAGTATCATGCACAGATGATGGCTGAGTCTCCAGCTGCCTGGGCACTCACTGAGCCCTCCTGCTCCCCACACTCTGCCCCAGACTAGGCCCTGCTCCGCATCTACTTGCTACCACCTCCTCCAGGCCACAGCCCCACCCCCACCCGCTACAGTGAGAGTCCAGGGTGTTCTCTCTCCTGCCAAGGCCAGACTCAAGCCTCCATTGCCAGCCCCACACCAAGCGATGCTTCTTGCCCCTCCCTGGCAGCAAAGGGACTCGGAAGGCAAGTGGCAGAGATTCAAGTCCTGACAAGCTTGGCTTGCGTCACCACAGCATAGTCTGTTTTCCTTGTCAGCTCCTTTTCAGGACTCGGTTTCCCTGTCTGCAGCAGGGGCATCAATGGAACGGCTAAGGACAGAGTCTGGGCATGAGTTCTGCTGCCGTCTTTCTGCCTGCTTAAAGCAAATTGGTGATTGAATCCATCCTGGCCCATGAAACTGAAGTTGGGACCTGGCACACAATGCTTCTAGGGACAGAGCTTTCTCGGCTTCATCATCTAGGGTCCTGGTAGGCTCCACAAGGCCAGACGGGGCATAAGGAAGAAATCCCACGAGAGCTCTGGGATTGGATGACTTCCTCCTCTCTGGCCTCAGCCTGACTCTGGACAGTGAAGAGAGCAGAAGGCTGAGTAGGAAACATCTGGATTATGCCTGAAGCCCCAGGAGACCACAGCCCCTCGTGGTTCCCCGAGTGAGAGCCACTGCCCTGTGTAGAGTGGTTTCTACCCCACCTGCTCTGATCACCAATTTGGACCGCACCTGACCTTCCCTGTGCTTCTCTCTGCACCTCTGTCATGAGAAGTTAGGAGTGGCATTTCCAGTTGATGGTCCCATCTATGGCCCTGGGCTTCCACTGTGTAAAATCTGAATCTCTACTGCCTGGCACCAAGGAGTTGTGCCCCAGACACTGGATAAGCAAACACATCTATCACCATTTAAACTTAAGAAAAATCCAAGAATCCAAATACGCTTTTCTTCACCCGAGGCAGCAGAAACCCATGTGACCTGCTGAAGGCCAAGCCTGGTGTCTGTCTGGGGCTGTCTGTCATTCTTACTACCTTCAGTTCTGAGGCCAGCCCAGCCCCAGTGGCTCTGAGGCTGGCCTGTCTCCCGGGCCACCTTGGCTGTCCTGGAAGGATTAGTGCAGTGGCGGCGCCAGGGAGATCATACGGGCTTAGTGTCCAAAAGGCCCTTTGTCTAGAGCTACGCCGTGAAGTGAGCATGGCGGAAGGACATCCAGATCTCCCAGGAGGTGACTCACCCTGAAGGTGACCCAGCCATGAAGGGAGCCAAGTGTGTGCACGTGTGCTGGGTCACTCTGTGGAGACAGAGAGCCCCAGCTCCACCAGAGCCTCCTCCCCTCAGCTCTGTCCCCTGTATGAATGGTCAGTTCACTAGAACTGCCCATAGGGGGCACTCTTCACACTGTGTCCTATCCCCTATCCTAAAGGTGGAAGTTCAGAACCAGGGTTCTGTATCTGAAGAAGAGACACTGAGTTCAAATCCTGATCTATGTAGCCTTGGCTTGTCACTTTGATTCCCTGCACCTCAGTTTCCTGTACAATAACTGGAAAGCAGGGCTAATTCGAGAAGTCGAACATAAGAACGCAAAGGCGTATGGGAGTGTGCCTAGCCCTCTGTGAGTGTGCGGCACCAGCATCACAGGGTCGCAGCATCACAGTGAACAGCCCAGCTTTGAAATTAGGGTCAACAGGATCTTATGTGAGTCACAAACTTCCTGCTTCTGCCACTTAGGAGCTGTCTGATATCACTTCCCAGAAGCCTCAGTTTCCCAGTTGTAAAACCAGGATTTGTAGCATCTTTTAGCGCAGAGGTCTCAGTCGGTGGTCACCTGGCTCCATTGCTTTTAGGCCTGTGGAATGGTGGGATTCAGTGCCTAGTAGAGTGGTAAGCAGACTCCATCCCTGACTTTGGGGAACTCTCAGTCAAGCATGAGAATTAGACCAGGTGTCTTGATGTGGACACTAAGCACCCCAATGGTGGGGACAAGGGTTCCAGCCTAATTCAGAAGATCCAGGAAGAGGAAGCCATGTGAAGGCCTGGCCAGGTTGCTACTCACTCACACATGCCAGGCTCTCTTTCCAGCACCTGACAAGGGCTGACTTCAGCCCTCTGAGGAACTGGGTAAGAACTGTGACTTCCCCATATCACAGACAAGCACCTGCTGTGCTCTGGATGTGTTCCCTGTATGATGGCGCCAGGTGGAGGTGTTAGGTTTGTGGGGACTCCAGCCTCATGCACAGATGAGTACCACTCCAGCAGGCAAGAGGTGAATTCCACAGCGTGAGAATGGTTCCTAAAGAAAGTATTCCCCCCATCAACCATCACCTCTGTGTGTGTGTGTGTGTGTGTGTGTGTGTGTGTGTGTGTGTGTGTGTGTGTGTTTCCCTCTCCTTTTTCCTCTCCCTCTTCATCTCTTTCCTGTCTTTGGCCTGCTGTCTGGCATTATGGGATGGCACATCAAGAAGAACCCCAACAGACATCAGCCCCTCCATCTTGGATGTCCTGTCCTCTAGAATGGTGAGCCAATAAATTCCCATTCATTGTAAACCAGCCAGTCTTAAACATCTTGTTGCAGTCCATCAGCACATATGGGAATATGGCACTGAGACAGAGCCCAAGGCCGGGCATCTGAGCCCCTTTAGCTGCAATAGAAGACTGCCTGGACCACAGAGTGGGAGCTTGGATGGCTTCCTACCATGTGCATTGGGTGATGCCTGGAAGAAAACCTACTTTACTAATCTTTTTTTGTTTAGTGATGAATTTGTTTGAGCAATGAACTTGAGGGGAACCCCATCCCAGATGTGAGCAGCACCACCATTCCATAGGCTAGAAGCCCAGGGAATAGGACAGGAAGGAGGAGGAAGGAATTTGTGACACACCCCAGTACCATGACATCTGCCTCAGTTGCAGTCCATAGGATGGAGCCAGCCTGTCATAGTCTGAAATCTCCAAAAGCATGAGCTCAAATAAATCCTTTAAACTGTGTCTCCTGGAGAGCTGTCACACTGGTGAATGAAGCTGACCATGCCATGTGTCAAGAGCATTTGACAGTACTCTCTTGTTCTAGAGACATCCCTGTCTTCTCTTTGGGCATCTCTCCAGGGCAGGGTAAGCCTCACTCAGCCTTGCTTCATGGAGTTCCAGCTCCTTTTCTCCTTGGAAAACTCCTACTCATCCCTCAAAATTCAGCTCATATATCCTTCTAAGAAGTGTCCAAAAGTCAGAGACACAGGTTATGGAGGAGGGAGAGTGGGGAATGGACCACAAGGGGAAGGAGAGTTGGGGAGGCAAGACAAGGACTAAGAACTAGGCCCCAGGCCCCTTTGTCTCTTAATAGTTCCTGCTTAGAATGAGGGAGGTCAATGGAAGCCAAGGCCAACGCTGCTCCTGCATCATTAGGGAATGAACCAGCAGGCGGGCACAAGACCAAGGATCAGTTTATTGAAGTTGGGACTGAACCAAGGTGCTCTGTGCTTTGTGAAGCAGACCTGTGGCTGCCCAGCTGTTCCCCACCCTCAAACAAGCAGAGTCACAGGGACAGAGGGCAAGGTGGACCCAGGTGGATAGGGGGCACTTATACTGTCACCAATGCAGGCTAGAGACTGGGAGGAAAACTGAGTGTAGCAGACAGGACTCTGAAGTGCACAGGAAGAGCAGCAGCCATATTGCCTCATGGAGCCACGGTCAGCACAACTGCATTCTGCAAGAACAGGAAATCTCAGTTAGGTCTCCAAGCCCCAGCCCTGCATATCTGTCGCACCTTGTGCCTGGCCACCTGCTCTGAGACCCAGCATTAATGAGGGGTGAGCAGATGAATGTGTCTAAAGTGGGTCAGATTGCTAACTCAGACTTAAGTTCAAGGGCCATTTTTACAAATAACATACTGAATAACCTTAACATCCCCTGGTCTTTATCCTCACCTTAAAAGTTGGTATGGAAACCCCTGTTCTGCTCACTTCCTAGAGCTGTCCCAAGACTCAGAAGTAGACTGATTTGAACAGGTTTGTGGCCAAAAAAAAAAAAGTGTGTTGAGAGTGTGTCACAATCTATTAGTCATGCCTGCCACAGGCACAAGATGAGAGAAGATCAAAACAAGTATTTGCTATCCATGAACCAAAGAACTGTGAGTTCTGTGAGTATATTTGAGGTTCCTTCTTCAGGTCAGACACATCATAATTCAACAGAATTTGGTGATTGATTGACAATGTCTGCCACGGGCAAGGAAGGAAAAGGTAGAAATACATGTGCTATGTATTAGCTGTTTCTAAGATAAGCACTATAGAAATGATACAGAGGCAGGTCAGAGGGTGAGGCAGAGCATGCCCCTCAGAGGTGTCAAACATGTCTCTCCAGGCATAAGATTCAGCGTCATCTGGGGCACATCCACAGGGAAACTCACCTCAATGATGTCTACTGCTGAATTGGCAAAGTTGACATTGAGAATCTTAGGCAGGGGTATCCCAACTTCCAAGTGTTCTGTGAAGAGAAAATGGTTGAAGGCAAAGACGGGGGTGTCTCAAACCCTGACGATGGACAGACATTTCTCCCTACGGGGACTCAGCTTCTTATGGCAAATTCCTACTTACCCTACCATACCCAAACAAAACAAGACAATACCCATCTTTTCTATGTCGCATTTGTGGTTCCCCTTCAGCCACATCTCCTAGAGGAATCAGTCCCTGCACCCTTTGTCAGCTCTAGTTGATACGGCTGCTTCCCACTTGACTGTGGGCACTTAAGCAGGGCCCCGGTGAGGTTAACTCTGGAGGCCCAAAGTAGAGCATGATGGTGCTGGTCACTGCTGTGTGAATGGAAACACTGGCATCTCTCTGGCCTCAGTGCTTCAGTATTCTCATCAGTGCAAGGGAGCGAGGAGCAAATCAGTCTCCAGTTCAGCCATACCATTGAGCCTCTGCACATAGACAGCCCGGGCCACATCACTTAGCCAATCTTCTAGACGGGATGCCTGCAACAGAGGATGGTGTGGGAGGGACTTCATGGGAAATGAGACAGAGAGGCCTGGAAACCTTCACCAAGCCTGAAGAAACAGTTTCTGGCAGGTAATGAATCACCTGAACTGGGCTGTCTACCCAGCACCAAATGAGACTCTGGTTAATGCAGGCTTCACCCTTAGCCTGGGATCTTAGAACACATTTTGTTCTAGAAGATTCCGTGGGTTAGGGTGGGCATGCCTGACAAAGCGAGAAGAAAATGTGTCCAGCTCCAGTACAACTGTGTGAGGTCTGACCTTAGAATTTAGACAGTTTGGGAGCCTTCAGAACATTCTAGAATCTGAGGCTGTCCCTGAGATTTCAGAACCTCAGAAGTCTCTGAGAATCAGGAGCCTCAGGGCTCTGTGGGATTCTGAAATGCTAGAACTTTCTGGGCTCGGGACTTGGTGTGAAGTTCCAGATCTTTGGACCTTGTGAGCCTTTGGACATTTACAAGTGAGGATCCAAGACCTTGGAAGAACACGGGATTGGCTTTTCTAAGATGATCAGTGCCACCTTCACACACACACACACACACACACACACACACACACACATACACACACACACACAATGCATGCACACACATACACTGGTGCACAGGCAAACATAAAGCATGAACACTAGCACACTCCCTCTGTTTTTCTGCTCTGATCTGTTGGCACTGAGCCCACACAGAGGCAGCCATGACCTTGACTCAGCCCCCACTCCCCACCCAAATGTTCTGCCCTCTGCCAAGCTCCTTCTTCCCAGGAACTTACATCAAAAGGTTGGGAAAAGGAGGAGGCCAGCTGGACACTCAGCCTGGCAGAGAGAAGAGAAATATTGAGAATTCCTAGCAGCTCCTCCCTTTCCTGCTGAGACCTGTTCATCTAGCTTACCCTGGCCCACCCCAATCATGGCTTTCCATGGACAAGAAATGGGGCTCGGGCCTAGTTCATCTCTCTCCAACCTCAGCCCAGGGTCTCTGTCTTCCTCCCTGTGAAATGAAGTGCTGTGGCATGAACTGCCACTAGGAGGCAGAGATGAGCAGGCGGGGCATCAATGGAACCACAGGGAAGTTGTGGGTGCCAAAGCAGGGAGCTGTAATACTGGGTGCTGTGGCTCAGGACAGGCAAATCTCAAAGACATCTGGGAAATTCTCTACCACGGGGCCAGGGGCCAGACAGACTTCATAGCCAGAGCACCAGCTGGATAGGGAGGCCTAGATCAATGGGTTTATTGCTTGAGTCTATGTTACAGTGTGCTTTACAAACTGTAAAGTGCTGTGCTGGGAAGTATGTGAAAGTATGAGGAGAATGGTCTTCTGCCTTCATCTTGGCTGTCTGGATTCTCTGGCTATCCAGTTAACATGGGGAAACTAAGGAAGGGGTCCATATGAGGCAGAAGCATCTGCTAGCACTCTGGGGCTCCTGTCCCTGTGGACAGCCTCAGGCTGATGGTACAGGTTACAGCCTCCATGTCTTGGGGCAGGCTCACTGCAAGGGGCGGTCTCTGAGCATAGGGAGCAGGGACGGGGCTAATCAGAGCCACCTACTCTGAGCCCTACTGCTTCATCTGTGACCACCACATCCCCTTTCTGCGGGGCTTAAGGTGAGACAAATCCACTAAACACCCAGCTCAATGTTGTGAACCAATACCAGGTAGCCCCCATGGTAGCCAGTTCCTGACTCTTGTGTCTAGAGGCCACCCTAGGACCCCACATTACCGTTCCAGAGACAGGGATATGTGCAGCTTAGTAGTGGATGGAGCCAGCTGGGCATTTAGAGTCATCACCTGGGGAGAAGAGAGGGCAGATGTTTTGCCTGACTCTACAAGGCATAGGAACAGTAGCCTGGCTGCTAGGAGAACCTCCGGCCATTCCTGCCATGGGTTGCTCAGGTCCTGCTGTGTGGCAGGAGCTGCGGGAGTTCTTGGCTGCAGACCTTGGAGACACCCCCGTTTCACTCAGGAGGGAGCTAGAAGCTCCCCCAGGGCACTTGAGCTAACCTAGAAAGATAGCAGAGGAGACAAACAGGGCAGGTAGAGCACAAGGCATGCTGGGACCAGCAGGCTGAGGCAGGCAGCAAGTTCCTCAGGAGACAGCTGAACAGAGGCAGGCCACTGGGGAGCAACTCCCAGGACTCAAGGAAACAGCATGGGCCCACTGGACCAGAGAAGGATCAGGGGCTGGTGGGAAGCTGGCTAAATGGTTAGGTCTAGTTAGGAGATAATGTGGGGGATCTTGCTGCGCCACGTGGGGCTTCCCACCCTCCTCTCAACCACTTACCCCATTCATCTGGAAGAGGGCTACAGGACTTCCTTGAGGGACAGAAGACAGCACATGGATGGCTGCTGGGATGGAGACTGAGGCCTTCTTGCTCTTCAGCACGACCGTGGGTGCTTTTGTCACCCGTATGGAGAGCAGGAGGTGCTGACCAGGGGGCAGCTTCCCAAGGGCCTGGGAGAGATGAGGAAAGCACAGTGGGCGTGAAGGCAGCTTAGATGCCCAGTATTAGAAACAGTCAGACAGTCAACAGACAGACACATTAACCATCTACTAGGTAAGAGACGCCACGATTGGCATCAAGGGTACAGCCTGACCTAGGCACCTGGTCCCATCAAGGTGGCAAGCCTCTAATCTGTGGAGCCACCAGATCAGACTCCGTGCACGGGCAAAAGCTCCCCCAAGCAAGGTGGGCGTGGTGACGCACATCACAAATCCCAGCACTTGGGAGACAGAAACAAAAGGATCAAGAATGAAAGCTAGCCTTGGCTAAATAACAAGTTTGAGGGTAAAAAGAAAACAACAAACAGAAACTGCCGCAACCCGAGGGCCCTCCCAGCTGTCTTTGCCACCCAACCCCTAGTGCACCTGCCTCCTGCCCTCAAGAGGATCTCCTGAATGTCCAGCCCAGGTCCCTCCTCTCCTGAGACTCCTCTGCCCTTCAGCCTTGAGTCTCTTAGAGATGCAAGTCCCCCTCTCCCTGCTCCCTGAGGCTGCCTAAAGCCATCCCCTTCATGGACTCACAGACCTTGTCCATCACACCCAATGAAGCAGCCACCTGCATCCTCTGTCCCTCTGTCCAACCCCCCTCAGACTCTGCCGCTACTCAAAGATCCCTAAGGTAATAGTAGTCATCTCAACATCAGCATGATTTCTGATTCTCCCAGCTGGACAGTGGTGGGTCCAGTCCCAGATGAATTATGGGGAAGCTGGACCCTAAGATCTTCTTGTACTAATCACAATCCTCGTCCATGACCCTTCCTCTCTGTCTCTCCAGGACAGAGAAGAGCAAGAGCAGAGGACATCTTCAGGTCTGTGGGACCCTTGGGGATGAATCTTATGATTTCCCGCATGGATAATTCAGTAACTCAGGAATCTGGGCTTGGGACATTGGCCTTCAGATTCCAGCATGTGAGTGTCCTGGGGTGGGGGCATGGCTCTGTTCTAAACTGCTGTGTTGTCCTGATTTCCATCACTTCTCAAAACCCAGCTGTCAGTGGGACACACAGAATGCTCTGATTGCATGCTTCCTCCCACTGAGTGTCCACAAGTAATTGGAGGGACCCCAGCAATCAGTGGTCTGGGAAGACTCTCCTGTCCTCTGCCTGCGGCAGTGGCTATGACCACCAAACTCAGGTGGCTTCTAGGACACTCTGGTTCTTTCCTCAGTCAGTCGTGCTATCAGGAAAGAATGTGGTTGTTAGTACTCCACACTTTAGTATGAATTTGGACTCAATATTTATCATGGGTGTCTAGAGAGATGCCCTGGGAAAGACTCTGGAGTCCATTCAGGTCCATGGGGAAAGAGCAATGCTGATGGAACCCCTAAGAGGGCTACGCACCTCTGGAGCCAAAGCTGCCAGGTCGGTCGTTGTCAGTGGGATGTTTCTGGGAACCTGGACATGAGAGCAAACAAGAGGTTAGGGGAAAAGGACAGAATCCCCGCGCATGTGTGCAAGACAGGAGTATGTCCCTCCCACCTTGGCTCGCTACAGACACTCCCACCTATTAGTAATAACCCTGACCCTGTACCAGGTGCCAGATGGTGTGGAACGCTCTTCCCAGCTTCCCTTGCACCGCCCACACAGCAGTTCAGCAGCTGAGCTAAGACTACCCTCACTTTACACAAGGGCTGCTAAAGCTCTGCCCAGGGTTTATCCTTGGCTAGTGACAGACCAGGATGTGCAGGATATGCAACTGAGCTGCCTGTTATCAGACCCCTCTCATTGCTGCCAGACCATATCATAAAGTACAGGCTTGGCCCCAGGTGCTCTTTTCCATCACCCCAGTGATCACTCATGAATATGACCATTTTCAGTCTTTACACATCAGGGGGTTCAGATAAGATTTCCAGCTCTAGCTGAAATGTTAGGAAATGTGATCACACTGGGCCCTTGGGATAGCTAAGTAGTAGTGGTCACCATGGTCCTGTCAGATTGCTAAGCAACAGTGACACCACATAAACCACCTATAAGAACAGATCTGTCCACACTCTGACCCCAGGGCTCCAGGAGCACTCTCAGGCTCAGCCAACATATCATGATGGTGACAGCATAAGATGTGTTCTGGGATGACTTCTCATCACAGAGCTCACAGCCCCAGTCATAGGTCATTCAATGACACATGTTATGAAATATTCCTTTACATTGTGTGAAGGTGTGTTGCTGTGATTGGTTAAATAAAGAGCTGAATGGCCAATAGCTAGGTAGGGAAAAGATAGGCAGGACTTCTGGGGACACAGATGATTCAGAGAGGAAGAAAGTTGGGGTCACTAACCAGAGGCAGAGAAAGCAGCATGAACAGTACAGAGATGTAAATTATAAGAGCTACTGGGACAAGCCTAAGGTAAGGCCAAGCTTTCATAATTAATTACAAGTCTCCATGTTGTTATTTGGGAGCTAGTGGTACAGAAAAAGACTTGCTACATATGGCACCCAATGTATGACACCATATATACCAAGTCTTTCTCTATTCTGCCAGGCCCCAAATAATGACATGGAGAATTATGATTAATTATGAAAGCTTGGCCTATAGCTTAGGCTTGTTTCTAACTAGCTCATGTATCTTAAATTAACCCATATTTTTTAATCTATGTTCTACCATGTGACGTTTTACCTTTCATTCTGTACCTCCAACTTGTCTTGTATCTCCTGGTGTCTCCTTGATTCCTCTTCCCCTCTCTCTCTCTGCCAGGAAGTCCCACCTATACTTCCTGCCTAGCTATTAACCATTCAGCTCTTTATTAAACCAATCAGAAGGCACCTTGGGAAAAATACATCTTTATAATATAAACAAATATTCCACAACACATACATTTCCCCCCTTTAGACTCTGCCTTATGCTCAGCTAAAGACTCCTACCTCTGTCCCCTGGAGACTCCTTCACACCCTGTATGAGGTGACAGGCCAACCCTCTTGCCTTAAGCCTAAGCTATATGTGAGGACTCCCCCATAGCTCAGAGATCACTCTTCCAGGTAAGCTGAGACCAAGAAAATGCCTCTTGTGGGGCTTCTAGAGGCCAGGCCTTTTAAACCACTGGAACAGAAGCAGGGAAGCCCCAGAAGCTCCAGAACAAAAGTGCAAGTGACATCAGGCAAAGTCTAACCCTAGGAGTTTTTTTCTCCAACTCAAATCTACTCTTAAGAAAGTAGATGAGATGTTAGCCATTCCTACATTCGTGTAAAATAGCTTACACTCAAGAAAGGTTCATTGGTGCAAGGACGGGAGGAAAGGTGGCTTCACTCTATGCCAGTTCTGGCTGTGGAGGTGGCTTTCTGGAGGGCTGAGTTTAGAAGGCTTCAGAAGTGAAAGTATGAAGGATTGTTGACATCCTCCTCTAGGACAGGGTGGACAACAGTGTGTGTGCTCTAAACACACCCAACCCTCACTTACAGAGCACAGGCTAAGCAAGGCTGTGAGTGACTATGGGAAAACTCAGCACCAGCCCTGCCAAGGCCGGGGAGCAGGTAGGTGTCCCTACCCAGCATCCCCATATCCTACTCACCACCTCAGGGGTTATGTCTAGATCCAGGGCACCATTGGTCTGCAGGAGCCCAAACACGGTGCTGAAGAGGTAGAGTGGGACAGTCACTTGGGAGGTGTGGTCCTCCTTGGGGGGCACCTTGATGGGGAGGCGTGGCTTGGGGAAATCAATGACATCACCACTTATGCTCTTCACGATGGGCTACAGGGCAGAAGACAGCAGAGACAGTTGGGTCCATGACTGTTCAGCCTCCCGGCCTTGCCCAGGATCCCCATCCACCTTTGTGGCTCCCTCGTTGACCCTGCTGACTTGGTCTTGAGACACTCACGTTCACGTCCAGTTCAATGTACTGGTTGGAGATGAGGGGCAGTGTAGCCAGAGTGAACTCCACAGACCCCAGAGGCCCGAGGGGCACCAGGCCTGCAGGAGAGAGGGGAGAGGACAACCTCAACCAGCTGCCAGGAACAGACCCACTGTCATTTACTGAGCACCTGCTGCATACTTACCTTTAACCCAGAACTCACTGGAGTGCTGCTGTCACCCCACCTCACCTAGCTGGTGGAGGTCCACAGCCCGCAGCTACACAGTGACAAAGCTTGTATTCCTGTTTTTAGGCCTGCTGTGGCTGACCCATGCCTGCCCGATGGTGGTGTTGCCAGAGCACCATCCTGCCCTGTACCTTCTCATACTTTCCCGAGTACAGAGGTCTCCACAAAGCAGAGAGATGGAGTCACTGGGCTGCACGGCTGTGGCTGCCTTGCTAAAGGCTCTGGGCCTGCGGCCTCCATCTCCACAGAGAAACTTTGCCTCCTGTTTCAGCCCCAAGTTCTCAGTGTTTGTCTGTCTGTAGACCCTGGGTGCTCAGTGAGTGTCTGTCTGTCTGTCTGTCTGCAGACCCTGGGTGCTCAGTGAGTGTCTGTCTGCAGGCCCTGGGTGCTCAGTGAATGTCTGTCTGTCTGCAGCAGCTGGCAGGTGGAGATCTCAGATGCAGCTGCCCTGAGGCTCTGCACCCTGTGGCAGGTGGACCTCCTCCCTAGACATCCTCCTTTGTACCCCTTCCTAGGTCTCCACCCTAGGGCTTCCAGTGATTGCCCCAAAGTGGAGTGGATAGTCTGAAGAGAAAGAGTCCCCTCTACCCCCACTTCCCTCCATGGCCACTTGGTCAATGGTAAGAGAAGGATCACAGAGGAGGGGCAGGGCCCCAACTTACTCAGAGTAGCCCCCAAGAGTTCGTTCACCACACCTAGCACGCTGTCCACCACTGGGCACAGCTGTACAGAAGGAGACAGAGGTCACTGGAGAGATAAGGGTGCACCCTGCTTGGGGCAGGAGACAGCTGCCTCTCTCCAAAATGGCTGGTTCTGTGGGGCTGAGGCTCAAAGCAAAGCAGAGTGTGGATTCAGGCTGGGGATGGAGGGTGCAGCGCACATGGGCACCCAATTTCACATCTTTGTTACATGAACCCCATTGGGAAGTGCTAAAGGTTGTTGGGGGTGTGGTAGAGATTAGAGATCACTGAAGCAAGGTCACAATAGCTGCTCTTCCCTCTACAGTCGCAGGTTCGTCCTGCCACCCCAGTGCCAGAAGACCTGTGGTCAGAAGTCCCAAGGTACCCATCACACCCTGCCCTCCACTCACTGAACCCTGTGCTGAGAGTGCACCAAGCAGGCACTTTGCCCACCCAAGTGAGACTCCAGCCCAGCACCTCAGTCTACAGTTGGGGTCAGAAATGAAGGGGCTACCAGCTAAGGTCACAGTTATTGGCAGACACATAAGACAGGGTGAGACAGGACTGGTGCCCCAGCTCCAGCTCGGCACTTGGGGGAGAAGGGCTGCAGGCAGGCGGCTGGTGTAACCTGCAGCACTGGGCAGTCCAGGAAGAGGACCAGACAGAGAAGCCACAGCACAGCCCACCCAGAGTAACAGCCAAGGACTCTGGCAAAAGCGCTTAGCACCGCACATAGCACCAGGTGCCCACTCACAGCCCCAGAGCCCAGGATGAACTTCCTTGGGTCCACCTGAGGTGTCCTCTCCCCTCCCATGGCTCGCTACTTCCTTCAGTCCAGGGTGGACTGTCCATCCGCTTCTACCCACACAGTTCTCCTCACATGTCTTAGGGATGCCAGCTAACTGTCCTTGGCAGCCCTCCCGGGGGGAGTGGGAAGAGGGGGACACACTCACCAGTCCGGGCAGCACTTTGCCCAGTGTCTGTTCTATGAGCCCAAAGATCGGTGTGGGCAGCAGCCTGGGTGGAGGAGACACGAAGGTGGATGGCAGTCCAGGTGGAGCAGGGGTTCTGCCTTTCTCTTGTCTCTTCCTTTGGTGAGGTTGCCAGGGACTTCGGGGACCTATGTTTAAGCCCTGGCTCTGTCCACCCAAGGCTTTAGTTTCTCTGACTAGGCAGCCTCACCCTATCCTATGCCACTGCCAGATTAGAGAGGGACCCACAGATGCCTACTGTGCAGCCTGTGCTCCAGAAGTATCTAACCACCCCTACCCCCAGCCCCTGCTGTCTCACCCAACAATTGTAGACAAGGATCATTTGCATGCACAGCAATGTCTGGCTTAGCATGGGACTCAATAAACATGAATGAATGAATGAATGAATGAATGAATGAATGAATGAATGGGTTGATAGCCTGAGGATAAGCGATATTGGTTGGGCTCAGACCTGCCTGGAGACCATGGGGGTACAGGGTCGTACCCACACAAAGCCACATTCCCAGACAGTGGCTGTACCCTAGGCTTACCACCCCAAGACCATCAGAACAGACACTGGAATTTAAGAAGCCCAAAGCACCCACCCTTGTTAAAGCCTTTACAGAGGACCCCCATCTTTTACTGGAGCTAACACTAAGCGGGCAAGGTCGGGGAGCTGGGGCCTGGCCTAGGATGAAGACAGTGCCAGGGAGACAGAGGTGTGAGCCAGGGGAGGACAGTGCAGCAGTCAGAGACTAGCTTCCATGCCTGCCTCATCTGTGTCTGAGACCTTGGGCAGACCCTTTGCCCTGAGTGGGCTCTGCTCCACTTCTCTAGAGACAGGAGAAGGATGTCACTTGGGAGTAGGTGTGTTGTGAGCTACGGCTTGGTTCTCACTCCTGGGACAAAGCCTGGGACTGCAGGGTACCATGACATTCTCAGGCAAAGCTGGGAGACAGGCACCCCATGATGGATGTGTTCAAGCTGGTCCCAAGCCGGAGACTCACCCTGATGTCAGACTGATGTGGCCCAGGAGTGTGTTGCAGCGCTTAAGGACCAGGATGGGTGTCCCCCGTGGGCTCATGCCCAGGGCCACCTTCGAGGACACATTCACTTCAGCTGCCAGCTGCAGGAGGCCCACCAGGGGACTGCAAGAGCCCCCAATGAGTATGGCCTGCCTCCCAGACCTTCCCCATCTCACCACGCCCAGGTCATGCCCACTCCATCCTTGGGCCTGGATGGCAGGGGACCTGGTCCCCAAGCATCTGCACCCCACTCTTCCCCACCTCAGGCAGTGGAGGAGGGCCTGAGAAATGCCATGGAAGTCTGGGGATCATCAATGAGGTGGGGTTCTCTGAGGGAATGGAATAGAGTGGAGCCTGAGAGGAACAGAATGGGAGTCCCTTGGGAAGGAAGGAGGGTAGGGAAAATGGGGGAGGCAGTGGATAGGGGCTCCCAGAAGCACACTCACCCGGAGCCATGCAGGCTAACCTTGGTGTGCAGGCTCAGCTGCACCCCGAACCCTGCCAGCAGCTTGATTGACACTTTGGGCAGAGTAAGTTCCTCTATCCTCAGCCTAGAGAAGGGGTGAAGTAGGTTGCTCACTCCTACATATGCCGGGGCCTGGGCAGACCCTGACCAGCAGATTCCCGGTATGATCCAGGCTGAGCCATGCATCACAGTTGGAGGCCCTGTCCTATCTGGCAGCCTCCTCAGCACCAATTAGGTCTCTACCTGTGACGTTGGGCCCCACCCAGAGAACACCCTACAAGGGATTTCTTATTATCCTTCCAGCTCATTCTCACTGTTCCTGTCTGGAGCTCCCATTCCTGACACCCTTTTACTTGGCACCCTCTTCCAGCTGGCTGAGGCCTCCTGGCTTTCCTGATTTCAGACAGACATCCCCTCCTCCAGGAAGTCCTCCTTCCTGGTTCTCAGCCTGTAGCTTATAGCCCTGTCATATCAGGCTTTGGCACGTTCTACAGCTCATTGAAGCAAGTACAATATGAGGCTCATTCAGCCAAGTAGGTATGGAGAGATGTGGAATTCAATAATAGTGATAGCATTTACTGAGTGCTCACTGAATACATGGTTCTATTTGGCCTGCTGCATACATATTAACGCCGTCCCGATATCATGGTATCCAGCCAGGACACTTCACACCCCTGCTCTGTGGCTGCCTAACTGTGACTAGGAAAACATCACACTGCTGCTATGTCTCAATGTCCACATGTGTAAAACCCAGACATTGACAAGGTCTACCTCAGAGTGACTCAATGAAGCTGAGCACTCTCAGCTGTCACCAGCCGCCCTCATAGATGTGGGTGCTAAGTAGGGGCCAGGCCCCATCTCCTCTGTCACCACAAGCCTATGCTCCTCGACTGACTAGATGCCCTGATTCACTCCGGCCGTGGCTAAGCAGTGTGAGCTGCAGTCATACACAAACATGGTCCCCTCCACCACTGAGTGAGCACAGCGAGGAGCTTCCCTGTGTGACTTCCACCCACTCACCTGTGGAGGGAGTTAACACGTGTCTCATCTCTGCATTTGGTAGACTAACTTACCAGCAGTGCTTAGGGTCACCTAGAAACCCCTGCTGCTGACTGTTCTGCTAAAAGTATTAGCCACTTGCTCATTTCTTTCATTCTAAACTTACCACAAATCCTGTTTATACAATGAACAGCTCAGATGAGAATTCTTCCCCTCCTTGGTTTTATAATCTACTGTGGTGACAAACCAGTAAAATGTACAGTGTTTACAGACTGAGTGTCCCCTAAAGACCCTCAAGTGTGGGCCAGAGTCTTCTGAACAGACACCCCAAAGAGATGAAGGAAGGAGCCAGACAGACATCTGCCTTAGCCCAGAGAAATCAAGCAACCTTCCCAGGGTCAGACAGCAAGCAACTGCAATTGTCTGCAGCCACACCTGAGGGACAGTGGCGTGAGGCTATCTGGGCCCTGCCAGGCTCACAGTTACTTTCTCCCCCACCTTCCTGCACCACCCTCTGCCTACCAGTTATCCCAGTCCCTCTTCCCAGTGGTAAGTGGGGGAAAGCCTTCCTGCAGAACCCCTCAGAGCCCTGAGGCCTCACCCAGAGAGTTCCTCCACAAGACTGAAGATGCCCCCGTAGCTCAGCAGGCCGCCACCTCCAAGCAACCCTCCTGCGCCCAGGAGGCCCTGGTTCACCGATGTCACTGTTCCCAGCACATTTTGTAGAATAGGGCCCCCAACCAGTGAGTTCTGGATTGCTACAGAGAAAGTAGAAAGAAGAAGATTCAATAAACTCTTCTACCCTGAGAACCAGAACCAAATCCTTTTCTTTGAGCTTAGGAGCTGTTTCCACTAGGATTGACATGTCACATTCAAGAGGTGGGAACTCCTCCCACTGGCCCCACTTATGGTACCCAGGGAGTGTCAGGAATAAATGATCACGCCCCCCTGACAATCCCGGCATCTAAAGACAGACAAACAAAAGACCGGAAAGGGGCAGACACTGCCTAGTGTCAGAGCAAACACCATGTGAGACCCTGAGTCAAACTCAGGCTCCAAATCCCAGTGCCACCTGCAGCCGGAATGGAGAGGGGATCGGGGGATTTGATGGCAGTGCAGGAGCAACCCCAACCTTGAGGTCCACAGCCTGACTCTGTGACTGTGGGCAGGGTGAAGGAGCCCCACTATGGATAGCCCTGCACTGTCCCCGAGATGGTCACCCCAAATACAAGAGGTGGGGATAGACACAGCCAGTCCCTTCTCCATGCCCGTCCCCAGCCCCAGGCAGCTCCACACAGCCCAGTTCTCTGCTCGAGGAAGAGGCATCATGGCCACTGGGGGAGCTGGAGAGCAAGCCCAAGCCAGAGTGTGCTGCTGGCTCCTCCAGGGTCCTCACAGAATATAGCAGAATATGTCAGCTGAGCATTGAGATCCTCAGCACAAATATCTGTCTTGATGCAAACAGTCATAGTCGGATCCCTCCCAGCCTGCCCAACTGCCCCGGCTCACCTTTGCCCAGTTCATCTTTGTCAATCCGAGCAAGTGTGCCCACTGTCTCAAGCAGCCCCAGGCTCGGAGTGGCCAGGCCCCAGAGCAGAAGCAGGGTGTACACACCCAGCATCGTCAGCTGCACACCTGTGGGGGAGGGGGAAGATTTTCCAGGTCTGCACACCTAGCCTGTTCCCTCTTGCTCTCCATCACTGTCACTGTTGCTCTGGGGTCCTCTTTCCTTCCTGGATAGCCAGGTGCGGCTTTATTCCTGCCCTATCCAGCCACCTCATAGGGGAAGCATTGCATTGCCCAGCACAGCTTCCAACGCCAGCATGGAATCCCTTTTTGCAGGTGGGAAAATTGAGGCCCAGAAACTGGAGGAAACTCAACCAAGAGCTAACCACCAGTGGGACCAACATTCCACTCTGAATCCACGTGACTTAATAGTTGTCATGTGGCTCTGTAAGCCTAGCAGGGTCTGGGGTAAATGCTTCAGCGAGACCCTCCTTGACAGCAGGGAGGGAGCTGAGGCTCCAGGTTGCTTCCTTGTGGGCTGCCAATGCCGTTTCAGGACTAGCTGGTCAGAGACACACAGCACTCAGTCTAATATATCCCTCCTCTCCACCTCTATTCCAGTTGTCACTGGCATGGAAAACAGGGCGAAGGCAGAGTGTAAATAGCTGGTTATAACTATAAATCCACAGAGCTGATTTCCCTTTAGGTGTATGTCCATCTATTCCCTCACACTAGATACCCCTCAGTGGCTCCCACTACCCAAGGGATGAGCCCCAGGGCTCCTCACCATTACCCACAAATCTTTCACCATCTTAGTTCTAATATACTAAACCCTGCCCCACCCCAGGGCTTTTGCACATGTTATTCCAGTTGCTAGGAGGTCTCTGTGTCACTTCATGGCTAACTACTAGTCTGTCAGATTTGCTGTCTTCCGGGAGAGGCCCCTCCCCTTGCCCTGTCTGGAGAACCCTACCAATCACTGGGAGATTTATTTTGAGGTCCTTCTCACAAATCGCATTTACTCAAATGTGCCCATATCCTTGCTGGCCAACTCTGTAAGCTACAGGAAGGAGGGGACTGTGTCTTGGGCCTCCATGCAGCTCTCACATGGGCTGGAAGGGCACCTGTCATGGGTGAGGGTAGGATCCAGGAGCTCTTTATTCACTCACCAAGTTGCAGGTTCTAGTACAGACTGAGTCAACCCAGACCTTCTCCTTGGCACGAAGGTACTCAATAGGTACCACATGACCCAGCAATAAACTTGACTGTAAATCCTGTTTACTAAGATGTGGCCCTGAGTGGCCTTGCCACCCTAGGGTCTCTCATAGGAAAAAAATACCAGGATGGTAGGAGGGCAGTCAAATCCCATCATTTAGAGAAAGAAGCTGGCTGGAACTCTGTCATGAGTGATTTGGGCCCTAGCTCAGCCAGCCCTGCCATGGCCTTATATAGCAAGGACTACAGATCTGTAATATGGGTGATTCCCTCCTCTTTCCTTCCAGATGCTCCCAGGCCCCTCTTCCCATTAAGAGTGATTCATTCTGTGCCCATTATTCAAATGAGACAGTAAAAGTCACTACGTCTGTGAAGAGGGTTAGGATGGAGCCAGGCCACTTGGAGCCACCTGGAGCCACCTGGGACCACCTAGGGCCACATGGGGCCACCTTACCAGCCTGTTCGTCCTGCTCTGCAGGTGGGTTCCCAGCCCCTGTCAGCTGCTCTACACCTGAGCCCAGGGGCAGCCCTTATATATCTACAGCAGCTCGCGGACACAAAAGGGGCATGGCCGCCAGAAACCCGTCAGTATGTCATGTCAGGAGCAAATTGTGGTTTTCCCGGAGGACTGAACTAAGCCTTCCTTCTGTGGGGAGAGCCAGGGGCTGGGGTCTGTGCCCAGGGGCGGGAAGAAAGGCATAGGGGCCACAGAGGCCAGTCCTCTCCCCAGCTAGGGTGGGTGGGGCTCTGGCAGCCCCGTAGAGTTCTCTTCAGGTCCCTAACAGCCACCCCAATGGCACAGGGTCCACCTTGCCTCCCTTGCCTACCCTCTAAAATGTCCCAGAGGGAAGGAAGCCGCCTTAAAGCAACTGGACCCTCCTGGTCTCTAATCCAGACACAGGCCTAACATGGAGAAATCCAGGCTGGGAAAAAGGTGGGACCTATTTGAGGAAGGGTCACCAACTCCAACCACCTGCCCCCATGGTTTGGGACCTCCAAGAGTCCAGAGCAGGCAGTTTCAGGAGAATGGTGCAGAGACATTCATTCATTCAATCAGTCAGTCTTTCTATAGCAGGCACTTTGTGGGGTGCCTACTGTTTACCTCATGTGGAGTGTCCCTATGAACAGAAGAGCAACCATGCTCTCAGGGGCTGCCACACCCTTTGGTATTTCAGCAGCCATAAATTGAAAATGATAGAGGATGATAGAATTAATCTTCATAGTGTGATTGATTTAACACCACACACACACACACACACACACACACACACACACACACACACACATGCACACACACACATGCACGCGCACACACACCACACACACACACACACACATACACGCACACACCACACACACACACACACACACACACACACACACACACACACACGACATTCAGCAGCCAGGGAGAGAAAAAATGAGAAGATAAGTGGTGTTGGGGTACTGAGTATGTAGTCAGAAATTCCAAATGGAAGAGGGACCAGCTGGACCCAAAGAGGAAGTGGGAGGGAGTGTAATGGGTACTTGGGAAGGAAGAGCAGTAGTGAGCCCCAGGGTGGCTACCGCATGGCAGCAGGGAGGCCAGTGGGAGTCGTGGAGGTGTAGCCAGCAGGCTACAGTGTGCACCCAAGAGCTGTGGCTGTTTTGTTTTCTTTTGTTACAATCATTTTTTGAGACAGGATCTTTCCGTGGCCTAGACTGGCATGGAACTTGTGACCAGCCTGCCTCAGCCTACCCAGTGTCTGGATTACAGGTGTAAGTCACATGGCTAGCTGGCTTTGGTTTTTATGTGTACAAGTTCTGCAGGTGTCTGTCCCAGCATCCCCTCCTCCAAGAAGCTTTCTGGAACTCTACACTGAGTGAGACGCCACCTCTGAGTTCAGCTGTGCCCGCTGGGCCTACCTGTGTGACAGCCTGTGACAGCACAGGTGGCCACCATGTGTCTGTGGTGTCTCCTTCAGGGCCTTCCAGGGGGATGAGAAAGAGTAATGCCTCTAACCTGGCTGCTCACAGCCATGCTGAAACAGGGACCCACCCTCTTCCTGAGGCAGGCCTGGCCTTTTCCTCCACCACATCTCTCTGAACAGGAAGCATCTTGAAATATGAGACCTGAGCAGAAAGGGACTCTGGGTTCCAAGTGTGTAGCTTGACGAACTTTTAAACTGGGTGCTCCCAAAGCCCCCTAACGTCCCCTCCAAACCATGGCCCACCAAAGTTGACCTCTGTCCTGACACAGTGGATGGGGTGTAGAGTACAATGGTGTGTATGTCCTTCTGTGAGCTCCCTCCTCCTGAACACTCCATGGCCACATAACTGCTTCACATGGCCATGTGAGGAACAGTGTTTCTCTGCCAGGAGCTACTCCACACATGGACGCTCCATGGTTCAGTCGCTTTTACCATCTTCTGTCTGGAAGCACTGGGGCCTTCTGGCAGTTGGTTATTATGAAGGAAGCGACAATGTACATTTTTGTCACATCTTTCTATGGACGTGTGTTTACAGTTTCCATGTCTTGGGTGAACAGTGAGGAGCAGAGTCCACGAGTCCACTCACAAGCCTGAGTGGGGATGAGGGACCACTTTGCATGACCACAGCTATGCCTCTCCTGAGTGGTTATGCTAAGTGGTCCCTCACTCCCAGCCAGGTGCGGGAGTGCTGCCATTACTGCTGCATGGTGCCTGCCAGCACCCAGTAGCCACCATGCACTGAAGACACTGTGAAGGAGGAAGAAGGAACAGCACCTCCCTCGTTTATTCAGCATGGGCTGTGCACACAGCCTCTGCGTATGTAACCGCATCTGGTGCCATCCTGACCCAGTGGGCTTAATTATCATTTCCTACTCCCCCAGGAACCAAGGCCAGGCCAAAGCAGCTGGCCCAAGACCATCACAGCCCAGCCTCAGCCTCAGCCTCCAAGTCACTGGCCACCCAATAAACTCCAAAGACATGAAGGAACGTGAGGGGGTCCAGGGAACCTCAGAGAAGGACGCAGGCACTATTGCCTTGCAGGACCCTCATTTGCCACGTCACGATTGCTGTGACTCTAAGGCCAACCTGGGCTATCTATAGAAACCTTGTCTCAAAAATCTACAGCGGGGGGAGGGAAGCAACACTCCCGAGCTCTCTCTCTCCACACTGACCCTTCGGACCTGCCTGGCCCATCTGTGGTGGGTTCATGTCCTGGGACTGCTCCTCCTGCAGACTGATGCTGGGCAAGAACGTCAGGGAATGTGGGGGCAAGGGTGGTAATGTCCTGGAGGCACCTGAGCAAGCAGTGGACAGAGATGGAAGGCAGGGTAGGTGAGACGCCGCTTTGAGGAGCATCACCATGTCCTTCCCAGGTCAGCTACCCTGGCAGGTCCCTGGGCATTGATAGCTGTGGATCAGCATTGAAGACCTAGCTCAGCTCCCTGTCTGTCTGGGACCTTGCATCTCAGTTACTTTACATGATATATGCAGTGCTCAGAGCTTAGAGAAGAGCGGGGAGGAGACTGGGTGGGACTCAGGCAGGTGAGTTCAAATCCAGCCTCCCATACATGTGTGGGCCCTCGGGGAAGTCACCTCATTTCTCTAGGGTTGAGGGAGTTTTGAAAGGTGAGAAGTCCAGAGGCAGAGGACATCTGTTTTGGAGCCCCAGGAATAGGGTCACCAGGATCCCTTGCCTGGTCCTGTTCTTCCCAGAGCCAATCTGGAGGGTTCTACCACACAGCAAGCATCCAGATCTTTCCCAAAGAAACAGAGACCCTGGCAGGAATTGCCATACGTGAGAGGCTACGCTGTGCCTAGGGTCCCAGTAGAATGGAGGCCTTCCCTCCAACACAATGTGCCTTGGTTTCCTAGCTACACACCGGACCTGGGAAGGTGGCTGTAAGGCTGTAAGTGGCTGTGAGAATGTTCTTGAACACACAGGGACAGTTAGAGCATGGGAGGAATCTCTAACCTACCCGTCAAGTGTGGGTGTGTCAAGTCCCACCCATGGATTAACTAGACACCGGGACCTGCCAGCACTGCTTCAAGGTTGCTATTGTCCCACAGCCCAGGGGATGATGGCTGATGGGATTAGGTGACAGTGAGGGACAAGGGCATGGCCCTGGCATCCGGGCCTTCCTCCTCTGTGGTATGGATCTATGCCAGGTTGGAAGAGAGCCACCTGCCAGGCCTCACGAGCTTAAGAAATCCTGGCCTCCTGGCCAGTCTCTGCACAACATAGGTACCTGCATGTGCCAAACTAAGGCCCACCCACACCCACATCTGTCCCCAACTCCTACATCAGAGACTTGCCATATGCAGACACAAGTGTTGTGACACATGTACATACCAGAGTATGGATGCACACTCAGCCATCACCCTAATCATCTCCAGGTCTGAGCAACAGTGGGTCATAGAAGATGTCTAATATACATATTTTTCAAAGAGATGGATAGTTTTGTATGATTTTACATTCTAGCAGTTATACTAATTTTCAGCATCAACTTAAAATATACACGTTTAACTTAGCTATGTATAAATGTGCATTTATATTAAAAAGAGTCAATTTAAAAACCATGGATCTGGGGATGTAACTCAATGGTAGAGTACTTCCTGGTTTATATGAGGCACAGGTTCCACCCGTAGCAACACAAAAAATGAAATATATATATATAATTCCAAGAAAGGAGGCAGATGGGAGGCACAGGAACACTCTGACAAGGTTTTATGTAAACAGAGGGGTATATACAAACACAGGCAAACAATGCAGACACACAGGCCTTTCTTACATATGACCTGCTGGTGCTATGGTAGCCCCAAATCCCAAACCCACTGTACATGGCCAAATGCTCATACATTTGGTGTTCCCAGACACACCTGGCTCAGAAACACCTGTTTACTTTCTTGAGGCCTCAGAACTCCAGCTGAGGTAGTACTTGTTATACCAGATGGTGTCTGGGCACTGCCTATGATGCCAGTTATATATATATATATATAAGCTTTACAGCAGCCCTGAGGGGATTGGCACTGGTACAGGAGAGGAAATGAGGTTTCCACTGGTGCTATGATTCACCCAAAACACATAGAAAAGAAGAGGCAGGATTGAGTTGAGCCAAGGCAGGCTATCTGTGCCCTGTGCCCTGATGTGCCTTAATGTGACCTGATGTGCCCATCAGGCCACTCTGAGCCTCAACTTCCCTGTTAATGAAATATTGACAGTCATCTCCTCAGCCTTAAGGACTAAAGGAGGTAGCATGGAGAGACTCTGGGGGCACGGGCCCCACATGAATAGAGACATCTTCAGATTACCAAGACCTGGGGCACAGAATTGAGGCAGAAAGGCCCTGGAGAGGAAGTGTGCCGCCCTGGGCTTCCACCATCTTCTCAGTGAATAGGGGTGACCTCACTTGTCTTTCCTATGGGTTCTGGAAGAGTGGGGGAAGGAAAACCATGGGGAGTAACTATCAGCAAATGTTTGGTGCATGCCTAACCTAACCCACCCCAAGGCTGGGCCAGCTTCCCTTCAGATTCCAAGCTGGTCTTAGACCCTAAAACCCATCAAAGAGGACCAAAAACCACACGTTTGTTGGCTACAAAAAGAGACAGAAACACTGCATTGTGTGAGTCTTCTCCCTGTTTATTGCTGAGGCCCTCTAGGCCTCTTATTTTCTCCTGGTCACAGGAAGTAACCACTGGCTGCACGGCCAGGCCCATCTGGCTCACATCTGGGTTCCTCCGCTGGCAGAGTCTTGCCACGGTCATTCCATCTTCAAGCCCAGCACCAGGGCGTCCTGATGGGAGAAGAGAGCTGGGTGAGGAAGTGGTGAAAGGAGTCTCCCAGGCTCAGGAACAGATGGAACCAGCCATGCCCCGGACATGGAAAGCAACACTGTATCAGCCAAGGCCTTGGGACCTGGAAGGTACCTTGGCCCCTCTGAGCCTTAACTTTCTCAACTGTCAAATGGGGACACACCTTGGCACCTCAGAGTAGAGAGAGGGCATGAGAGAAATGTTCACTTAACACCCCAGGCTCAAAAGCTAACATGCCATGAGAAGCTCATATTTGTTGAGCACTTACTATATGCCTTCAGGTCCCTTGTCTCGGAAAGTCAGGACAGCTCTGTGAGGTTGATGTCCACATTCTCACCCCCATTTAAACCCACAAGTGGGGGAGGGGCATAGAGAGATCATGGAGACAGTGCAAGAGAGTTGTAAAATGAAGTCTTCTTCTGTGCAGTCCTAGCCCAGGCCCTTGGTGTGGTACTGGAGGGATTACAATGATGGCCCTCTGCCTTCCCCCATCCTTTCTCTCCAGTTGGCCAGAGGCCAGTTCTTGCTGATCTCCCATTGGCCAAAGTGCTAATTGACGTGGACTGACATGGCCTCCCCCAGCCCCTCCCTCACCTCTACTATGTCCAACTCAGCCAGGTTGTAATTGATAGCCAGAAGGTCTGGAAGTGGGAGCCCAACATGGAGTACATCTGAGAAATAAACACTGGTAAACTGCTTGGCAATCAATTAAGAAGCTGCCTGGAGCTGAATGGTAGGGATTAGTGTCATGATCGATTCATGATGTCTGCTGGCTACACAGGCAGAGGACACCTATCTGCCTTGTGTTTATAGCACAAACCAAAATCTCACTCGTGATGGGAGGTCAAGGGTCAGAGCCCAAATTATGAAATGAGCTTTTGTCTCCAAGAAGGTGACATTAAGACTATATTGGCCTCAATGTTTAGGCACTGGTCATCTACTTCCAAGGCTTTGAGACCACACAGGTGGGAGCCCCCTTTGATAATGTGCATCCTGATTCTTAGAGAAGCCTCACCGTTCACCACAGGGATGTAGGCCTTCTGGAGATAATCAGTGATGAAGCCAGTCAACACCGTCTCCTGGAAGAGAAAGACAGGGAAAAACCCCAACACAGTTCAGCACCCCTCCTCAGCCTACCCTCACCTAGGCCTGGGAAACACAAAAGAGGACATTAGGGACAGCAAACAGCTTGTCTAGCCAGCCTCAGACCTGGGGGCTGGGCCCTGCCTTGCTCCTAATCTCTGTTTGGGTGACACACAGAGCAATGGGTCTTGGTGCAGGAATGGGGACACTCAGGAGGCAGGAGGGGGTGTGTGGCCTGCACTCCTGATGTGACAGAAAATTCAGAGTTCATACTGGCTGTGCATCCACCAGCTCTTTGGGCCTATGAATGTGAGTTATGGCAGCGCCTACCCACAGGCTTTCAGGAGGACTCACATATCCACAAGGTAGTTGCTGATGTCATGTTAGTACCCACTTGATTGGGTGCTGTGCTGGGGGCCCTGTAGCTAGAGACTAATTGATATGACAGCCTGGCTAATCAAGGCCAGCCAGGCTGCTACCATGGTGATTCTTTTAGAATCAACCCATAGAGCTATTCAAGTTGTAGTTGAGAAAGGGAACAAGGACTCAGAGAGGTTAAGAGCCTTCCCCAGGGTCAGAGTGTGTCAGGAGCCCCAGAGAACATGAGTGGCCTTGATCTCTTTACTCTGGCTCCACTGTGGGGCCCATTCCCTGTAGACTCAGTGTTACCTTCAGATGGCCGGGCAAACGCATTTGGGACACTTACATTGAAGTTGCCAACTGAAGAAGACACCCTGGACAGGCTCAGTAAACTGTAAAGGAGAGGGGAGGGTGTGGAGAAAGCATGGTCAGAGCAAGCCACTGAGAGGTGGCCTCCTCAGCTTCACAGCTGCCAACAGGTGCTCCTCTGCAGCCTGTTTGCATATTATCTGTGATGGGACAGTGACCACCACTCATTACCTCCCATTCTGTCCTCACAGCTCACAGCCCTCCTGAATGGCCTCTCATGAACCCTGCTCTTCCAAACTCAGGGTCCTTGGTCATGTCCATAATTCCATTCACAACCCAACAAGCCAGACTCAGATCCTTGAAGGACACAAGGGAAGTCCTTCTTTTCCCCTCTTCAACACAACTCTCAGGAGACCCTAAGACACACCAGCAGCAGGACAGGCCATGAGCAGTCATCTGAGCCTGCCTGTGCATGCCGCATTCTAGCAAAAGACCCTGCATCTCTCCAGTCATTTTAAGCCAGCCATCTGGGCCAACAGTCCCCAGCAGAGACAACAGCCCTGGACCAGGTCACCCAAGCATTCCATCTCTTGGTAACTATGGTTGGTCTAGCCTTGCCTTCGTGACCCCGACTAGACTCCAAGCCTTGGTGGCTATGAGAAGGACTGGACCAGGGCACCTCTTACTGTTGAGGTCCTTTACTATCCAGTGGGGAGGGGCTTCCTGAGAATGTAAGCAGAAAAAAGTTCAGCAGAGAAAGGGAAGGAGGAAGCCAGATTCTTGAGAACTTGGTGTACCTGGATCCCAATGTCACATGAGCCTAAAGATTCCCTCTCAGGCTGTAAGGCAGTTCCAGCTGGAATTCTGCCTCTTGCCTCTGAAAGAATCCTGACACAGCTTAATTCAGATGAATGACTGAGGCAAGTACAGGCATTGGTGAGTGGCTAAGTGTATAACCAGGTGTAATGCGTCATTTCCCCAAGAGTGTAAGAATGAAACAGGATAGTGGACATAAGGTATGTGACTAGCGCTTGACTACAGAAAGCAAATAGAGCTAAAGATGCCCAAAGGAAGTAGCAGCTGAGCTGGACCCTGACCCATTTGGAGGAAATAACAAAAGCATATGAATGGAGGGGACCAAGTTTCAAATCCAGATCCACGATGGAAGAGCAAAGTGAAAGAGCGAGGGCAGAGATTTGAGAAAGGCTCGGGGGCTGGAGGGATGGCTCAGCTGTTAAAGGCTAGGCTCACAACCAAAAATATAAGAGAAAGGCTCAGAGTGTCGAGCTGAGATTTTAAGATAAGATAGTAGGCAGTGTGGGGTCCTTGAGGGTTCCAGAACAGGCTGAATGATCAGAGCAGTCTAGTCATGTGGGCTATGGGAGATGGATCTGGGTGAGAACCTGGAGTTGGAAGCCAAGCAGTGTCACCAGAATGGACAAGAGGAAGAGTAGACAATGGCCAGAGAAGTGTGGTGACAGTGGCATAGAGATGCACTTGTCTGCCAGTCTGTGTTGTAGATGGTATAAAGAGATAGAAGGATGTGAGGTGGGGAATAGAGCCAGGGTTACTACAGAGTTGGCATCATGGGACCAAAGCTCCTACCTGTCCAGAGAGGTGGCCATCTGTAGCCGGTTCTCATGCACTGAGTAGTGTATTTCCAGACCAAGGTGCTGACATAGAGGAGGGAGCAGAGAAGGCAGTGGGTCCTCCATTTGGCATGTCTGCTTCCTGTCCTGTCCTGGAACTGAACCCAGCAACCTCTCCAGGACCCTAGCCCACAATCCTTGCCTCTCCTATCCAGGATCAACATGAACTTAGTAAGTACCTGACCCATGGTTAATGTCTGCACATTACAGTGATAACAGTCTGGGCCTTTGCTCTCTGACTAGGGTGTCCCCAAGCTTCTCAACATCAGCCCCTCCCATGCATAGCTACTGCAACCCTTCAAACATCTCTCAGCCAGCCCTGGGTGTGGGGTTCCTCTAGGCTTCCACGGTTCTCCCGAAGCAGGCTTTACTGTCCTTGGGGGCTGAGAAGTGTGGGAGGGAGAGGAGGCACTAACCCACCATCCTGCATCCACCATCTGTGCCTGACTCTGAACTAAAATCCCAGCACTCTGCAGACTGGGAGCATGCCCAAGGTAAGAGTGGCTACTGATGGACCCCACTCACAGTCTCCAGGAGGAAGAGTGACTTTGGATGTTTGCCGTGTCGACGCACTGCAAACATCTCCAGGCTGCCGTGGAGGTGCATCAGGCTCTTTCCAGCCTTCATGGTGACCTTGGGGGGTTTGTTTATCTTGACCTTGATCAGCAAAGGCTTTGGTTTGTGATAGGCCTTGGCCACCTGCAAAGACCAAGGCATACTCTCAGAGCCAGCCCTTGGACTTCAGTCCAGGGCTGTCTTGGAAAGTAGCTGATTTCTGCTGAAAGTCCAATATGCAAAGGCCCAGCAATGCCTCTTAGGGAAGGAAAGGGGTAAAAAATGACATTTAACTATTTCTGTGATGAATGCAGGACTCACAAGATACTACGGCTGAGCTGTCTGTAGGCTGGACCCAGAGAGTGCTCTGTGGAAAGTTTGGGCTGTCTCCACATTGGGCAAAGGACATGCACATTGAGCAGTTGCCTCTCTAGCCAGTCCCCTTTGCCTGGAGTGCCAAGTGAGTACAGTGGTCACAGGTAACTGGGGCACTCACCTCCGGGATGAAGCCAGCCAGTGTCCTAGTAGTTTGTGACAGCTTACCAACCTACAGAGCAAAGTCAAAATGGGCACTGTGTAAAGTCCAGTTATCCCAACATCCACCTCTCGGCCTTAGGAAGGTGGGGCCTCAGAATCTTCCTTCACCTGCACACACAACTCTGTGCTCAACTAGGAGAGAAACATCCAGCTCCCAAACATCATTTACACACCCCAGATCTCATGGCTCCTGACCCAAGGTCAAACACTGAGAAAACGTTGAATGGCAAAGCAGGGAGATGATAGGAGAATGGCCAGGTGTGATGGATGAGCAGGCAAGGCAAGTTTATGGACAGGTAGGCAAATGGAAGGGAGGACAGTAAAACAGATGAGTGACAGAATGGGGAGGGTGGGCAGATGAGTCGATGGAAGTGTAGGGGGAGGTACCAGTGTGGATGATAATGGGTGGAGTGAAACGCTGAGTAGCTGAGTGGAAACCAGATAGTGCCAGGGAAGAAGATAGATGGACTGATCGGCAGAAGTTGAGTAGATGGTGAGAGGATGGGAGGTAAGATGGTGGGATGGAGCAATGGAGGAAGTGGGGAAGGATGCACAGGTGAGTACCCAGCTGGATGGACAGGTGAGTGGCAGCAAAACCATTGTTGAGAGGTGTGTGGTAATGGTGATGGAGAGGCACACTTATCCACCAGCCTGTGGTGGGTAATGGTGATGGAGAGGTGCACTTATCCACCAGTCTGTGGTGGGTAATGGTGATGGAGAGGCACACTTATCCACCAGTCTGTGGTGGGTAATGGTGATGGAGAGGTGCACTTATCTATCAGTCTGTGGTGGGTAATGGTGATGGAGAGGCACACTTATCCACCAGCCTGTGGTGGGTAATGGTGATGGAGAGGTGCACTTATCCACCAGTCTGTGGTGGGTAATGGTGATGGAGAGGTGCACTTATCTATCAGTCTATTAATGGTATGAAGCCACAGAAGGACATGAGGTGGGGAACAGAACCAGGTCATGAAGACGCAGTGGGTGGGTGATGATTTGGGTAAAAGGAAGGGAGTGGCTTCCAGGGCATGAGAACTGTAAGGAGAGAGGTGCTGTGGTTTCTCAGAGGGTGAAACCTCCTGCTACACAAGCCTTGACCTGATTCCAGTCCCTTGACCCCACAAGGGAAGGAGAGAACCAACTGCAGAAGGTTGCCTTCTGACCTCCACATGTACTCTTTTTTTTACTTTAAAAAAATGTAGGTGGGTCACCAAATGGTTGGTTGTATGGACAGTCAGATATGCAGATGGGTAGACGCAGGTCACATGGGCAGAGGAGTGAATAATAGGCAGGAGCAACTGCCATTGAAACCCCAAGCAGCCTCACATCTCCCGTGCTGTTTCTGCATTTGACCCCTGAGTCATTCCCAAGTACACTAGGCAGACAGAGCCTGTCACTTCTGGAGTAAAGCAGTTGGGGTGTGGTGGCGGCTTACCCTTCTGTCCCTGAGGTTCACTTCCAAAGACTTCTGCAGAAGGGCCAGCTCAGCCGTGAGGAAGGAGGCTGAGAGTAGCAGCTGTGAGTCTTTGGCTGAACCCTCGGGGAATTCCAGTGCTGACCCATCAGTGGCAAGCTGGATGACTTGGCTTTCCTGAAGCTGCACCACAGGCTGGGGTACAACAGGAGCCACGTGGGAATGAAGCCACGGGAGTCTTGATTCTCCAACCACTAGGGCTCAGGTCAGACCTCAAGTCAGCAGGACAGTGTTAGAGCAAAGCAGGTTGCAGGTGGGTAGATGCGGCTTGAGAAGACAAAAGCATCAGCCACTAGATCCCTGGCAGTCTCTACTAAGAGTGTTCAGGTCATCTTAGTGGCTCTGACTCTGTCTTGGGCTCTTATGTGTGCAGAGCATGATATGAGCCCTACTACATCACTCTCAAAAGCAAGGAGACCGGCCCCAGCATGGAAGGAGGAAAGCCACCCAAAGAGGTGACTTCCTGGCCCTGTCATCTACATTCTTGCAAGAGGCTTGCTCATGTGTGTGAGGACCCAGCTCTGCCACTAACTTACTGCAGAAGCCTCTTCCAGCCTGGTCTCTTCCCTGTCTCGGTGTCTCTATATACAATGTCAGGGCTCAGCCACTCTCTGAGAAACATAAATAGTCCAGCAAGAAGTGAGACTAAAGCCACCAGCCTCAGCAGCCTCACTTTGAGCAGGGTGAGAGGGAAATCCTCATAGCTAGGCTCCTCCTACTCATCACCTCCCGGCCACCTGTCGCAGAAGCAGCCACACAAATCCCACCAAGCCCGAGCTCCGCACCCTAGGGACCTTCACTACTTACACTAAAGTCCACCTGGATGTGGCTAGCTGTGGTGGCTGGGGAGGCTGTCAAGGCATATTTAACAGTGCCCATCTGGTCCACAGGCATGGTGTCTGTGGAGAGAGGTTCCTTTCAGATAGGTTCCAGCCCCAGGAGCAGCTAGAAAAGTCAGAAGTAGTTACTGCTTCTGAGCTGGTCTATTCCTCTGTGTGACCCAAGAAGTGGTTTAGACCTTGGTAATCTGTTGTTCTCCTTGCCCAAAGTCTGGGCATTTATTCTCCAGGGCTCTTGCAACAATGATAATATATATGAGGTTGGAATTGTGGGCTGTTCGCAGGTGAGTAAACTGAGGCTGGGGGAAGTAAAGTGACTTCTCTCAGACCCACTGCTGAGGACATGAAGGCAGGGGAGGATCTTCAGTCTCAGCTATTGGATTTCGCTCCTCCTACCCTGGGGGGGGGGGGCCCTGTGGACCCCAAGCGGTCGAGACAGCAGACCTCCTCAGCAAAAGATCAGGAATGCCCAGTTCAGACAATTCATTAGGTCATGAGGCACTAGGGAATGTCTGTAGAGCGGCTGTCATGGAATTCGGGCAGAGAAATGAGAGGTCTCAGGCACCCTGTGGGGTTTCAGGCTTCTCATCTAGATAGTGTGGGGACACCATGTTCTCAGCCTTCCTCTTGTCCTAGAGACAGGCTGGAAACAGCCATGTGAATGGAGGGCATGGGCATTGAAATCCAGCTAATGTGACATCCTGGGTGAAAGAGGGATGATGTCCTCACCAGTCAAATTGGTCCATTTCTTGTTCACATACACCAGGACAGCATCAATGGCTGGACACATCTACAAGCAAAGAAGGCACCAACCTGAGTGTGTTACACACACAGGGAAACTCCACAGTACTCCACAGGGAATCCTCAGACCCCCCCAGCAGGACAAGGGCAGGGGCAGGGGGCACTAAGGCCCAAGTCATGAGACTATCAACAGCAGAAACTGGCCTAGAATTCAGATGACTGCACACCATGCAAAATTGCCAAGGATTCTTTTCCTGGGGCTGGCCATCTGAGCAGGGTTGTCAAGCTGGCACACACATGCTGCTGTTGCCTATGCCTGTGCTTGTGGCAGACATCACTAGATGATCATTGCACTTCTCCTGAATCAGCCACAGACTCTGAACTCTTCTTATACTATCAACCCACCAAGGTCCCTGCCTAAGGGCAAACACACTGGCTGCCCTGGCCACAGCAATTGCACCAAGAAGGGATGAAGACTTGCTCAGGATCACTCACCAGGCCAGGGAGGACCTTGCGCAGGGTGCTGTCCACAAACTTGTTGATAGCCTTGCTGAGACACAGATATGGGGGTGTGGGTGAACAGTACATCAATGATACCAAGTTGGACAGAGGACACAAAGGGACATGGTTATAGTTCAGTGGCTCAGGAAGAGGAATGATAGGGAGGAGCAGGGAGGACCATAGGCTCCCCAGACACAGGACCCCTTACTTGTTAGGCAGATTGGTTTTCACGCTGACCAGGATGACCTCACAGCCCTCACTCCTGAACATGGGGGTGCCTGTCTCCTCATCCTGCAGAAGCCTATCTGTAGCTGTGATGTTCAGGACCACATTGATCTCCATGTTCCCTCCTGTGAAGCTGGAAGACCAGGAAGGCAGGCAGGTGGGCACTGTTGGTATCTCTGCTACTGGGGCTGCTATCCCCACCCTCTTTGCCCACAACTTCAGCATCTAAAAAGGGAGAGGGCAGGATCTAACCCCACATGGTGAAAAAACAGAAAGACATTCTCATAGTCATGCAACCGGTCTTTCTACTCCCCTCTTTGATGGAACTCCGATGCATCTGAAACACTGATCAACTGTAATCACATCCCCAGAGCCTCCCTGACTTCTTCTCTGCTGCTCAGTCCTCTCCCCTTCTACCAATGATTTTTTTCTGTGGCTCTGCTTCACCTGGTTCCCATCAATAGGGAACCCAAATCTTCAATCACCTCAGATCCCAGCACCCACACAATAAACGGTTGATATTCAGTGACTATGCATGGGAGGGCGAGACAAGGGGACAGTCTCCTTCCCCCATTTCTTTCCTCCCACACCAACCTCTTGCCGGTGATGGTCATGCCTGTGGACACACACTGGAAGATGCCCACTCCAGGTACGAAGTTCAATGTGATGACAGGTTCCAGGACATCTTTTACCTTCATGCTTAGAGGGAACAGACATGCACAGTGATGAGAACTGAGAAGATATGACCCAGGTCCTCAACATACTCCTCCACCACCTCACTGGGAGGTCTCACTAAACTTCTTTCCCACGTCTACTAGGACCATCTGAAATGTAAACCAAAGGCTTGGACACTAATCTATGTACAGAAAACCCTCATGTGTGAAGGGAGACACATGGCTGACTCTATGTGACCTTGAGTTCTTCTCTTTCCCTCTTTTGTCCTCAAGTTCTCCAATAACAAACTAGGGAGACTGGATTGGATCGAGGTTTCCCAACAGTGTCACCTTTGATATTTGGGGCTTAGTAATATCTCTGACCTCAACTCATATACACTAATAACACTGGCCTGCTCCTTTGCAAGTTGAGGCCACCAGAAGTATCTCTAGGCAAATGCCCCCCTAGAGACACTGCCACCTCTGGTTCAGAAACACCATTGAGAATCAGGATTACAAGGATGTGGTACACATACCTCCACCTGCCCATCCTGAGCTCTTGATAGACATTGCTAATCTATCCTATTCTGCTAAATCTAGATAGTGCCTCAGAACCCTCCACAGGACAGCAGTCCAGGCAGCCCCAACCAGCCACAATGGTGCTTGCAAGGAGCCCTTTCGTCCCATTACTGGATGACTGTCAACACCCTTCCAGCCCCACTATTTCAAGACTTGTTTCCATTTGATTTCATGTATATTTAATGAGTTCACTTTCTCCTCTAAATGCCCCTGAGCAGAAATGGTTCTCAAGGCATGACTGAGGAGTCCCAGGCCAAAGCAGGAAAAATGCTTGCCTGTACCACCCCGCCTCAATGTCTTGTCCTTCCTGTGGACCTCCTGCTTACTTGCTGAGGCCTTTAATGGCCTTTCCCCCTGGCTGCGGATTGCTAGCCTCAGCAGCCATCTTCTCCAGGATGTGGCTCTCTTCCATGGCACTCTGGACCTCTGGAGGGGAAAGGGTGTCAACTGACTCTCAGCCAGAAAAGGATAGCTGCCAAGAGGAGATGGCAAATATCACCTGGTCCTTGGAGGAAGAATGGGACTCCGCACTGGATGTGAAGAAACCCAGGGCTAGCAGATCAGGCGGAGGGTGTGGCAAGGACAAAGACAGGGAGGGAAATGGGAAGAGCCAGAGAGGGGGCTGAGACAGTGGGGGTTTGGGAATGTTGAGGCAGGGCCATGTGAGGAGAGAGAGGAAGGATGGGAAGAAGGAGGGAGAGGGGCAGGGAACAGACCAGGGGTGAGGGCAGTGAGAGTACAGTGAGAAACCTTGCTAAAGGGTGAGGAGGCAATACAGAACACAACCATGGAGACCTGGAAAGACAGCATAGTAAGTGACCAGAGCACCTCTGGGCGCTGGTTACAACAGGTTTGAGCCTGCACCAAAAGAGTCTGATTTCTCAGGACTGGGGTGTCCAAACCTCAGATGATACTCTGTTAGAAATACCCCCACCCCAGCCCACCAGAGCCATGGGCTAGTTCCCAGAGAGAAAGCAAATACCAAGCCACCATTGACCTCTCACACCTGAACTCAACTGTTTCATGGAGCTGGGCCCGGAGTGAAAAAAGAGCAGCATTCCTAGAGGAGGTTACTCTCACCTGTCACTCAATCCTGCCAGGGAAGAGCCCGTCACCTTGTTTGTGTTTCTCTATACAAACAACATAGACAGGTCACAGGACTTGCCTGAGTCACGCAGCAAGTTGTCAGAGCTGGGACTTGCCCCACACCTGTCACCTCCACAGCCCAAACATGGGCACCAGCCCCTTCCACTAAAGTGAAGGAGGGACTGGAAGGGAGCAGGATTTCTCACTTCACATCTAACTTGAGGGAGTCTGGGAGGTTGGCTCATTTTCTCTGGGTCCCCACTTCCCCTTCTGTAGAATGGAAGGCCGAGAGTAGCTTGTTGCTCCTAGACTGGCTTTGTAGATCGTAGATGTTCAAGCGCCACAGACTTGGAAATGATTACCTATCACCTGCCCTACGTCCCCCGGGCCCCAGCCCAGGGCCCACCCACTCACCATGGTTCATAATATCCATGCCCAACCTCAGAAGAGCCCCAGGGTCAGCTCGAGTTCCAGCCAGCAGGCCACAGAGGACCAGGCACAGGATCCACAGCATGCCTCCACCTGTGCAGAGTACATGGAGTCACTTCAGGGAGTGTACTCTTCATGAGTTCCCTCTCCCTATGGCCATAAAGCAATGTCCAGGCCACACTGCCATATGGGTAATGGGAAGACCAGCTGCAGATCTGTATGAGTTCAAGTGCAGTTCAGTGACCACAGTGCTGGACCCACAGGGGACTCCCATCCATCTGCATCAAGGAGTTTGTCCTGCAGTGTGTACATGGCCACCAAGTCCCTCACTTACTCCAGCCCAGCCTCACTTAACTCTGGAATCCAAATTTCAAACTCAGCCCCTGGAAGTCCCCTGAGACATAGTCTTGCCAATAGGGAAACTGAGAGACACAAGAGGCCTCATAGCCAGAGAATGGCAAGCTGAGTAATGACCTCCTATCTTGGTCCCTCACTGTTCTTAAGAGAGCCATGCTCTACACTGGCCCTCCAGGAATCCTGCCCTCCACTTACCAGCTCCGGAAGTTCTCCCAGCAGGGACCAAGTATGCAGTTCTGGTTTGAGCTATGACTGGAAGGAATCAAGGAGAGGCCAGGCAGCTGGCCTGTGTCTGCCTGGAGAGGGAGTGCCATCTGGACTCACTGCAGCACACTCAACCCACCACTCTCCCCTGGGCATACCTTCCCAGCCCTGGTATGAGCTTATATCCATTCTTTCTTTCTTTCATGTATTTGTTCATTAATTCATCCATCCATCAGTTCATCTATTCACTCCTCTGTTCATTTGCTCACGCATCTGTTCATTCATACATTTGTTTATCTAGCCATCCATCTATTCATTCACTCTCACATTCATTCTTCTATTCACTCCTTCCTTCCCTCATCCATTAGTTCATACATCCACTCATATATTCACCATCCATTCACCTGTTCATCCATTCATCCATCCATTTATTCATCCTTCCACTCACCTGTTCCTTCATTCCTTCACTCGTCCACTAGCTCATACATTCACATATTGAGTCACCCATCCACTCATCCAGCTCCAGCTTATGGCACACTGCCGCAGGGTGGCCCCAGCAGACAGTCCTGCCACTTCTGGATCTGAAAGTCAGGAGGGCAAGTCAATGAGAAGGGTTAGAATAACAAAGAGGTCAGAGGGCAGCTAAGGAGCCCCGGGGCCCAGAGGATGAAAAGAGGCAGAGTCTGCAGAGCAGCCCTATAGTCTCTAAGTGAAACCTATCCAACTGTTGTCCCCATTGTTTCTAAAACCATGTGGGCCCAGGGGTTCCCCAGCCCTTGTGAATCACATGTGTGTGCCCAAGCAAGCATTCATGACTGACACTCCAGGGTGAAGCTCTCTGAAAGTTGCCGCAGGGCTCTGTGCAAGGCAAGGGAGCTCAGAAAAGTCCCCTCCAACCTCACCCATCCCACAGGTGGGCAGACAGCCCTGGCAGAAGACTTCCCATTCCCAAGCCAGCCACACTTCACTGCGGGCTCACGCAGAGTTTTCACCATTTTAGAACAAAAAGGCCATGCTGTGTTCCCAGGAGACATGAAGATAGCTGGATTCTGGTTTGGGCTGCACTTTTGTCTGAGCTCTGCCTTCCTTTTACAACCCCTGCCCTCCACCCACCTACGTCTGCCTACCCTCAAGGGCTCCTTTCAGCCCTCCCCTCCACCGTCAGCAAGCTTCCTTTCCTGCTCACAGCCTCAACGACGTCAAAACCAGTAGGAACTAACCACCGTGTTGCCCCTGCTGCCCACCCCAGCCCTTGAATGCCCAGCACCCGTAGCTCAAACTAGGCTTCCCTCCTTCCTCAGTCTGGGCCCCTGAGCCACAGAGGCCTGCCGACTCTGCTGGCCACTTGGTTACTCTAAGCCCTATGTGTTTGAAGACAGCAGTGTTCAGGGTTACCTGTGAATGAGAGCATGAGACAGGGGACAGACATAGACATGAGCCCTATTCCCCCCTCCCCTCCCAACACCATTTGCTGAACAACTGCAGGTAAGTTCCTTCCCTCCTGCAGCCTCAGCTTTCTCATTTGTAAAATGTCAGTTCTGGATGAGACACTCAGGGAAGAGCCACAGGTGGGGGACTGTCCTTACCTTGCCAAGCTTGGGGAAGTCCTGCAGCTGACTGACCCCTGCCTCCAATCCTGTGCTGAGGAAACCCTTATATTCTGGAGCCTGATTAGCTGCTTGGACAATTAAGGGCTTAATAAGGGACAGATAATTATCTAGAGTCACAGAGAACAGGAGACCCAGAGCTCACATGAGCATTTGTTCTGTTCCAACATAAATAGTACAGAAGATGAAGGTGGCTGGGGAGCCCAAGGGCTGCACTAAGACCAGTATTTAGAGATAGATGTGACTGTCTCAGAGGACGGCAGTGCCCCTGATGTTACCCTCTCTAACTCATACCTTTCCCAAGGCTGAACACACACTAGGTTCTTTAATCAACACTTATTGAGCACCTACTGTGTCCCAGGCCTATGCAGGGCACTGGGATGACCACAGTGAAGACAGTTGGGGTTTCTATCCTGAAATGGGCATTGTGCAAGTCACCAGCACAAGTCCACGTCATTCCTGAGGGAGATGTGGCAGGTAGAAGCCACTAAGCCAGGGGGATAGGGCAGATGGAAGGACAGGATGCTGTGGGGACGGGGAGATCCCTGTAGAAGGGATGTTGCTGCTGATGTCCAGGAGAACCGTGTCCCTAGTAGGCAGGTGCAAAGGAGATACTGGATGGACCTGGGGGAACTGTCCCTGAGATTCCATTCTTGGGGGGACTTGAGGAGGTAATTATCAAGTCAAGTATCCCAGAAGGAACCCTCCTGGAAGTCATATGGGGATGTGGTAAGGGAGTCCTGTGCCCATAAAGGCAGAGATAACTCCAGGGTCACAGCCCTCCAGGTGCCCAGCTTCAACTTTGGTCCCCAGGAGTTTCTGGGAAGGCCTAGCCCAGGGACACTTCAAGGGTCTCTATGCTTGGTGAATAATCCAAAGAGCTAATGGGGCCTGGGGTCTTCCTGTTCCCCCCTCAGGGAACCCACAGTCTGGAAGCTGGCAGGAACCACTGTGCCCATGGGCCTTGAGTGGATGAGACCAACTGAGGTCATGGCAGGGTTGATATAAGGCAAGAGCCAGCTCCAGGCAGCCTGCCCAGGCTCTGCCTTGATCTGCAAGGTGCAGCAAGCATCTCTCTGTCCCTACCACTGCACTCCACCACACGCACAGAGTCCAGATGGCTCAGCCTCCTGAGCCCACGAAACACCCACTGTCCCTTGGCCAGACTGGGCACTTGGGAAGGTGGAGGGGGCAATGGGAGGATGTCAGTGTGGGAAGACACAAGAAGCCCCTTACAGGGTTAAGGGATCTGAAGCCCGATCCCAGCCAAGTCATGGCACCCTGGCAGCAATCTCTATCTCCTTAAGCTATGGTTTTCTCCTATCTAAGGGCAGAACTTTATGATCCAGACAGTGATAAGCAACTGTTTCTTGATCAGCTGGGTTGGGCCAGAGTCAAAACTAACCAGTGGGGTAAGCACTTTGACAATCTCCCCCTTTTTGCACATAGAGAAACTGGCTCAGAAAGGCCAAGTCATTTGTCCAAAATCACACAGCAAATAAGTGTCCTGGCTAGGGGTTGCCTCTGCATCCAAGAGACCATCCAGACACACCCATGGGGCTCCTGCCTACCTTTCTGGCATTCCTTCACTGTGTTCTCTGCCAGGACCCTTACAGCTTGTCCCATCATTGCTCCAAGCCTAGGCATCCTTCTCAGTCAGTGGGACCTCCTCCTCCAGAGAGACTTCCTGTATCTTCCCCCTTCCCTCCTCTCAGACTCCTGAGACTCAGCATCCTCTTTCCTTCCCCTCAGGCCCTCAAGGACCCAGCAAGAGTGATTCAAGCCCAGCAGGCCCCATCCACCTCAGATGACTCCACACATGGCTCCAGCATAGACACGCACAAGCGATTCACCCCTTGCAAAGTTATTATGCACCTGCTGTATGAACTCAAGTGTGAAAGAAGCCCCCACTATCTAGCTCATCTACTCTAATAACCACAGACTGCAGTTGAAGGACATCAGAGTGACCTGGAAAGAGGCTTGAGGACTAAAGGACAATACACTGCAGGACCTATCCTCTGTGACTAGGTGAGGCCACATCACAGCTGGTGCCCAGGGGTATCAGGCTCTGGTGGGCATAGCCACAGAGAGCAGAGTGGCAGCAAAGGCTTCAGAGGAGCTGTGCGGGGTACAGGTTGAAAGTTAAAAGGGGACCATGCAGGGGGACAAATGGCATGTTTGTCAAGGAGCCAGACCTGAGCTGCCCTCTGCGTCATGGTATCATGCAGCAATTTGCTACCGCTCTACTCTGAGGAGCCCATCTGTGCTGAGCTGTGGACCTCCTCAGTCTCCACACCATGATGAGGCTTCCCACTGGGAGTGCCCATTGATGCTCTGTGGTTATCTCTTCCAGCTGGCCCCACACTGCCACACTCACCACACCTCTCAGCAGCCAGTGCCCAGAGGCACTTGACTGAGATGCTGGTACTTAGGGATCAAGTCAGCTCCTTTGAGGGAGGCCATGAGCATCTTTCTGGATGTGAGAGTTTGACTAGTTTTATCCTCTTCCTCTCAAAGGAACATGTTAGAGAACCAGGTACATCATGAATACAAAGACTGGTAGGAAGGAAGGAATAATGGAATAGGCAGATTGATAAATTGATAAGAAGGAAGATGATTGATAAGGAAGGGAGGGAAGGAGAAGTATTTAGGTAGATGAATGGATGGGTGGGTGGATGGATGGATGGATGGATGGATGGATGGATGGATGGATTAATGGATAGACAAATGAATGGAGGTACATATAAACTGATAGGTGGATAGATGGATGGATACTTGTATTAGTGGGTGGATTGGACTGGGCAAGGTGGAGCACACCTGTAATGCAAGCAGTTGGAAAGGTAAGGCAAGAGGGAGCTCATAAATTTAGTGCCAACCTGGACTAAATATTGACCTGTCCTGCAGGCCAGGTTATTAGGTCAGACCCGAGGAGGCACCTCCTGAAAGACCAATGGGGGCGAGAGAGGAAGGAGACCAGGTGCATAAAGAAAGACAGAGACGATCTGAGTCACGTCAAGGTCTCATTTATTGCAAAGTAAAGCAAGCCTTATATACTGGTGGATATGAGGGGAAGGGAGGGAGATGAAAAATTGTTAGAAAAGGGTTCAGGATGAGGTCTCTTTGATCCAGTGCTCAAGCAACAGATCAATCAATTAGGAAAGGGTTGGGGAGAGGTCTCTTTGGTCCGATGCTTTGAACAACTGATCAATCAAACATACTCCAGGAAGTTTAATCTAAAAGTACACTTTGTGGCTTTTCCGGGAATGATTGTTTTTGCAATTCAATGGGTGCAGTTATGCCAGATCATCCAAGCAAGAAAAGTCAAGGCACAGCTATCCAACTTTTGGTTCCCAACAATTCCCCCCTTTTTCTTTAAAATGGCCAAAGCAGGCTTTGGTCATGACTCGAGAGGGCCCCTGTCTTAGGCTATATGGGGTGCGTCCTGTGTCTGGCAATGTGCCATGTTGAGCTGGTCTCGACGACCTCTGTACGTTGTGCCTCCAGCACAGGCCCCATACTAATCCCGTCATTGAGTACCCTCTAGCTTTTAGTTGTAAGGGGTTTTTAGGTTTGTGGGGTGGTGAACCTTAGCCTTTCACCCATTTTGATAGTTTGATCTGGAGTCTCTAAACGATGATAGTGTACTGAGATGGTTTTTGATAGAGCTGAATCAATCTGATTTTTTATGAATTGAGTTAATTGTTGAAAAGCCCAAGGACCAAAGGTGAGGAGGAGAAGGAAAATGATCAGGGGGGCCAGGAGGGTGGGGATCAGGGTAGAAAGCCAAGGGGAGGGCTGGAGTTGGTGTCAACAGCAGGCATCAGCGCAAGCCACATGATAAGGCAGGTAAGGGCAGAATTCCTCATTCTGTAGGAGGCTTCAACCACACCTGAAGAGAGAGAGAGAGAGAAATCTTTGTCTCAGGGTTAAGGCCTGGACATCATAAAGAGTGATGATCATTAATCTTGGCCATCGATTTTAGATTGGGTTTTTGGGGCAGTATATGGCTTGACCAGTCTCTCAGGTAGCCAGCGAGCCCCATTTTCCTATGACTGGGTCTTTCCAAAGGGCCTGAGCATACCCTTGTTTAGTCTCTGGGTACCAGTGCCGTTCTGCCGCAGATTTTTCAAAAATATCCAATGTCAAAAAATTTAACACAAAAAGAGCATGAGAAAGCAGAGCCTTTTGGTTCCCCTTAAAGGGAAACAGTATCTCTTGTGAGCTGAGTTTACTAAGAGTATTTTTTAAAGTTTGGTGAGCTCTCTCCACGACCCTGGCCTTGAGGGTTATAGGGCATTCCAGTGATGTGTTTAATTCCTAATTGTAAACAAAACTGTTTAAATTTATTACTAGTATATCCCGGGCCATTATCAGTTTTTACACATTTTGGCTGGCCCAGCACTGTGAAGGCATGTAACATATGATTGATAACATCTCTAGTGGCTTCTCCACTGTGAGCGGAGGCACAAATAAATCCAAAGAAGTTGTCTACAGTAACATGTAGGAACTTTAATTTACCAAAAGAGGGAACATGGGTGACATCCATCTGCCATATTTGTCCAGGTATAAATCCATAATGGGGTTCAGGTAGGAGCATCAGGCAATTTTTACAGCTTTTTACAATTTCCCTAGCCTGCTCCCTGGTAATTGAGAACCTTTGTCTCAAAGTTTGAGCATTGAGATGATGGAGGCAGTGAGCCTCACGAGCGGCTGCTATCTGGTCATGTTCCAGATGAGAAATTAAGATAGAACGTGTAGCAGAATCAGCAAGCTCATTTCCCTGAGCCAAGGGTCCAGGCAGGCCTGTGTGGGCACGAATATGGCCAACATAAAAGGGTAATGACCTCTGTCGGATTAACTTTTGCAGTTCAGAAAACATTTGGAAGGTAGAAGTAATAGGTTGAATTACTGGGACCATCTCCAGAGCCTGTAAAGCCCCTACCACATATCGACTGTCTGAATATAAATTAAAGGAGCAATTTTTAAAATCTTTAAAGACAACAAGTGCAGCATATAACTCCACCAACTGAGCTGACTTGAAAGGAGTTGTTATAACATTCTTTTGGCCATTGAAGACATAGGCAGCCCTGCCATTTTTTTACCCATCTATAGAAAGCACAGGGGAATCTGGGATTTTTGAGAAAAACAAAAGAAGTAAGGGAAAAGAATTGTAGGAGTTTATTACTGGGCTTTTGTGTATCAAATTTCCCTATATAGGTACAAACAAGGATGGCCCAATCAGGACTATGGGTGCACAGCCATTCAAGCTGTTCTTTATCATATGGCATAACAATGACATCAGGGTCCCGCCCAAAGTATCGTGTGGAAGTTTTGATCCCCAGCACGATCAATTGGCAAACCAAAGAGGGGTAGGTGGGAAGGATTTTTCTTTTTGCAAAAGGAAGGTGTACCCAGAGTAAGGGCACGGGTTCTTGCCAAAGCAGGCCCGTGGGGGCAAATTCTGTAGAAAAAACGATCAAATATAAAGGTGAGGCTGGCTCAAAATATCCTGTGTATTGTTGGGAGATGGCTGACTCAATTTTTTTGTAGTGCCTTTTCTGCATCTACAGTAAGATATCTGGGGGACCGAGGATCGTAATCCCATTTGAGAATATCTTTGAGGGGATGTACTTCTCCCTTGGTTATTTTTAAATAAGGTCGTAGCCAGTTGATATCGCCCAGAAGCTTCTGGAAGTCATTAAGACAATGGAGCTTGCCTCTCTTGATCTGAATTTTCTGGGTATAAAGAAGGTCTGGATATAACTCAAAAACTAAAAACAAGAAGGTGTTTTGGGTCTGTATATTCTCTGGGGCTATATAGAATCCTCGGCCTTGATGTAAAGTAATTATCTTTTGGGTTATATATTGTGTATTTTCTTCAGACTCCCCTGCTATTAATAGATCATCCATATAGTGTATAATATAAGCATCAGGGTACTGGGCCCTCACTGGATCAATGGATTAAGCTACATATTTTTGACATAGTGTGGGTGAATTGGCCATACCTTGGGGCAATACTTTCCATTGAAATCGGGGGTTAGGTCCAACATGATTCACAACAGGTATAGAGAAGGCAAATCGTTTGCAATCCAGAGGATGCAGGGGGATAGAGAAAAAGCAATCTTTGATATCTATAACAAATTTAAAAATATTTTTTAGGGATGGCCACAGGAGATGGTCCCCATGGGGACCATAGTCTTATTTACTTCCCTAAGATCCTGTAACAACCTCCATTTTCCAGTTTTTTTCTTTATTACAAAGATGGGAGTGTTCCATGGAGATGTGGAAGGCTCAAGATGCCCTTGCTCTAATTGTTCCTGCACCAACTGGAGGGCAGCTTGAACTTTTTCCTGAGGCATGGACCACTGGTCTATCCAAACCGGGTCGTCCGACTTCCAAGTTATTTTATCGGCTTGGTGTGCAGACAGGGGCCTGAGCCACCTTGGTGCTCTCTGCAGCCCAAGAACAAAATGACACCCCTGACTGGGGTTTCCCTGCATCTGTGAGATTTTATTTTCTGTAACTCTCTTCTCCCAAGGGCACTACTAGCAAAGGAAGGAAATGTTTCCACGGGTCCTCTCAGGCAGCAGGGAGGCTGTGCAAGGTGACCTGCAGTCTGTACTCTGACAGTACATTTCGTATTGCAATGTCACTGTCATTTTCAGCCCCCAAGAGTGTCGAACTTTCAAATGTTATAAACAATGGCACATTTACTATCTGCATTATTAGTGTAGCTAGTTTTATGTTTTATCTAGCAATCTTAATACTGGTCTTACCTTAGCAACCCAGCTCATACGATCACTTTTTGTATACCAGTAACCAGGAGACATTAAAGACAAAAAAGATTCATATTCTGTCCTATTTGTTTGCTGTTTTAAAACTGATTCCTTGTTACAATTTTCTCTGAAGCAAAGTAGTAATCTAGAAGGCCAACAGCACCCTTACTAGTTTACAGGCCATAAATTCAGTGTGGTGACAACACCCAGGCCACCATGCTACCCTGCAGATAACTAGTCACATAGACCTCTCAGGTCCTGCTTTTTTTTTTGGTCAGCATCTTGCTGCTAAAATGATTCTGCCATTTGAAGAATTCAAACTGATGGCAATTTTCACTGTTTGCAACTCTATCTTTTTATCTGGCATATATTAATATATTTTGCATGCTAAAAATGTGATCATTGAATTAGGGAGGTCACTCAGTTGGTATAGCACTCGCCTAGCATGCATGAAGTCCTGAGTCTGATCCTCATCACCAACAACACAACTGGGTATTTCTAGCCGACCTCACCCTCACACCCGATCACCCCCTCTATCTGTTAGGTAAGATCTCTCAATTCTCTTTTCATAGAGAGGACATCCTTTAGATTGGTGATCAGGTTTAGAAGGGATTCCTTGGTCTCTAAGAGGCCCTGCATTCCAGGTATAACAGGGCCCATTTGTATTGTCATTGTCTCCCTATGAATGGGGGCACTCGGGGCGTTGGGAGTGGGAGTAACATAGGCAGGCGGAGAGTGCCAGTAAAGTCTCCTCTCGCCTATTTGGCCGCTGGCGAAAAAGGCTTGGGATCGGGAGAGGGGAGGGGGAGCATATCTCTTTCATAACATGCTGCCGCTTCTTCCAGCCTGATTTCTGAAGGGTCAAGCCAGTCATTGCCTGTTGCATTCGTATGAATGACAGGGTAAATCTTTTTATAAGATTTGATCTGGGTGGGAGGCTTTAACAAAGGAGGGATTAATTCAGCTGCAGGGACAGGCTCATCAATAAGGGAGGGGGTGCACGAGGCCTAGGCAGCGGCAGGGCTGCCTGTGATCTCAACGTCCCCATTAGTCTCAGGCAGAGCGGCTGCCAGGGGTAAAGTGGCTGTCTCCGTTTTACTTTCCTTCTTTGGCGGAGCAGCCACCGCGGCTCCGGACTCATCATCAGGCGTCGGCAGAAGGACTCTGAGAGAAAATCCTCCGCAAGGGCTAATAAATGCGAAACACGCCCGTCTCCCTCTGCCTCTTTTAAAATATCTCTGATCACATCATAAAAGCTAAAGAAAGCATCTGGGATATTTTCCCCCTGTTTAAGTAATTTGTTGATGTCTTTTCCAACCTTATTCCAAGTTAGTGGGTAAATCCCTGGGCCATTAACTACCAGCCAAGGGCACTTCTCCTCCACAAAACAGAAGAATTTTATCAGTTCCTTTTTCTTAACTCTTAGTCCTCTCTCCCTGAGATCGCCCTTCATTTCCTTAATAAAAAGAACCTCTTTTGATAATCCTTTGCCCATGGCTGTGGGACGACTGTGCTTACCTCAAGACTCCCAGGTTGCATGAGTGATGCAGTCCGGGCATCTCTACCTTGCGTCTCTACCTTGTGTTGTCCGGAGCTCCGTCTATCCATCCTCCAGTAGGCCACTGTGCCTCGGGCCCCACGTTAAGGCGCCACTTGACCCGTCCTGCAGGCCAGGTTATTAGGTCGGACCCGAGGAGGCACCTCCTGAAAGACCAATGGGGGCGAGAGAGGAAGGAGACCAGGCGCATAAAGAAAGACAGAGACGATCTGAGTCACGTCAAGTTCTCATTTATTGCAAAGTAAAGCAAGCTTATATACTAGTGGATATGAGGGGAAGGGAGGGAGATGAAAAACTGTTAGAAAAGGGTTCAGGACGAGGTCTCTTTGGTCCAGTGCTCAAGCAACAGATCAATCAATTAGGAAAGGGTTGGGGAGAGGTCTCTTTGGTCCAATGCTTTGAACAACTGATCAATCAAACATACTCCAGGAAGTTTAATCTAAAAGTACACTTTGTGGTTTTTCCGGGAGTGATTGTTCTTGCAATTCAATGGGTGCAGTTATGCCAGATCATCCAAGCAAGAAAAGTCAAGGCACAGCTATCCAACTTTTGGTTCCCAACAAAATATTATAATAAGGCCCTGTCTTTAAAACAACAAAAATATAGGTGGGGTGGATAGGTGGAAGGATGAGTAAATGAAAGGAAGGGAAGAGGATGATGGGCAGGTTGGATCCTGCATATTGAGTTCATGATCTTTCTCTATGTCATTAACTTCCTTACAGGCTCAGGCTGTGCTGTGGCTTCAATGTGAACCTTCTAAATGTTCCCCACTCTCAGCACCCATAGGCTCTTGTGTTTGAACACTTGTCCCCCACTGGTGCTGTTTGGGAGGATATTCAACCTTTGGGTCACAGTGCCTGGGCCACTAGGAGAATGCCTTGAAGGTTATGCCTGCTGCCAGTTCTGATGAGCTCTCTGTTCCCTATCAGCCACTTTGTGAAGAAATGACAGCTCCAAGCTCCTGTCACAACAGGAGCTGCTCTTGTCACCACGCCTTCCCTGCCATGATGGGCAAAGTCCCCTGAAACCTGAAGCAGAGTCAAACTCTCTCCCATAAGCTGCCTCTGTCACATCTTCCCTCGCAATGAGGAGGAAAGTCACCAACACAGTTATAACTTGGAGTTTTGTTCTCCAAACCCCAACCACCCAGCTTCAGGTAGAGCCTACACATGAATGTAGAATTGATAAATTAATTAAACTGAGCAAACCCCCCCCAAACTAAAAGGCACACTGTCCTGAGTGAAATCCCAAAGGAGGATTATGTAGCCTGCTCTTCTTACACTTTCATCCAGACTCCTCATCACCAAGATGGAGCTGAGTCTGCTCACTCTCTGCCACCCTTGAGTCCACAATGACCTTGCAAGAGGTGGGTGGGTGGAGTAGCACCATCCTGTCCCAAGGCTTTGCTGGCTGATGTTGAAAATCCAGGCACCTTCTACTCCCCCTGAGGGAGAACATGAGCCCTGTGTTCAGCCAGGAAGGAGTCGTGGCTTAGAGATTAGCCTATCAGGGAGAAAGATCACAAGGCTTTCACTTGCAGGTACTGAGTCCCCTGCTCTGCCCAGCCCATGCTGCAGTGCGTCACTGCTGGGTCTCAGAAGCTCTCCGGCGAACAAGAATTAGACAGGAGTCTGAGAGCAGAGCCCAGACACGGATCTTGCTTCCTAGAACAAAAAGCTTGCTCATAACGAGAAAGCCAAAGATGGAAAGGGTGCCTGAAAAAATCGTGAACTTTTCACCTGAAATTTTGGAAACAGGAACAAGACTGAGCATAGGGGATGCTGGTAAATGAAGGGGAGACCTGGGCATATGCTTCAGATGCTGGGAAGATCACAGTCCTAGATCTGCCTGGCTCTGAGACTCGGTGTGTGTCCCCTTCTTTGCTAGACGTTAGTATCTGCATCCATCAGAAGGAACTCAGAGCCTGCCTTCCTCCCTGTCTCCCAGGGATCATCTGAGCATCTAATAACAAGACAGAGAATGCCGCCACCAGCCATAGTGCCTGAACATGTACCACTCATAACCTCCAGCCCATCTTTGTCACTCTCCAGGGTCCTCTTTCAGAATAGGAGCTTTCTGAGCAAGGAGTAAGAGTCATGATCAGCAGAGATGGACCCCCATCCTCCTCCTCTCTGGGGCAGCTTAGGTGGCTCTGAAGATAGCCCGGGGCTGCACACACAAAGCTGGCCTCAGGCACACAGTGTCAGTTGGGAGCTGCAGCTCAAGAGAAGACATTTAATGCTGAAGTAAGCGGGTCTGCACAGCTTGCAGCCAGGAACCTCTCCCCTGGGAGGAGTTCAAGAAGGAGGGAGGAAGCAAGAGAGAGATCCAGGTGTCCAGCAAAGATTAAGCAGCCCTGACAGGCAGTCGGACTTGCTGATGATGACTTTCCATGGCTCTGCCTCAGTGTCCTCAGGCTTGGGGAAAGAAAGCATTTGAATAGCTGGCTGTCCTCATGTTCCTGCTCAGCACTGGTAGGTGAGTCCACTGGATATCACAACATAGCCCTGGAAGACCAAGAAAAGCACAGGCTAACTCGGAGGCCTGTGGGGGACTCCTGACAGCCCCTTCAACCTGTTTCTGGTTAGCGTTCTTATCAAGAGAGGCCATTACCTCACTGGCTCTCAGTCTCCTACTCCATCACTTAAGTAGCAGCATTTGCTAGGCAATGGTGGTGCACACCCTTGATCCCAGCACTTGAGAGGCAGAGGCAGGTGGATCTCTGTGAGTACAAGGACAGCCCAGTCTACAGAGAGAGTTCCAGGACAGCCATGGCTGTTACACAGAGAAACCCTGTCTGGGTAAAACAACAACAACAACAAAAAGTAGCAGCACTCACCTCACAAGGCTACGGAGGGGGAGCCCTCAAGGGGTGGGTCAGTATGAGACTGGCACACATGCTCTATACTCCAGGCCTAGAGCCCATGCCATTGCTGGTCCCTAACCAAGAGTACAGAACCCCTGGGCTCCTTCTCCAAGCCCCAGCTTCCCTAGCAGAGACAGGCACTCCTGTACCTCACATGCTCTCCACAGTGCACTATTGAAATCTCCACTCCTGAGGCTGCTCACCATTCCTTCATCATTCATCCATCCATCCAACCACTGGTTCCTTCATTTATCAAGCCTCCACTGAGCCTCTGCCACATGCCAAACCCTATGGAAGATGCTGAGGATTTGACAGAGGACAAATGAGACCCAATCCCTGTCCATAGATATAGCTCAGGGTCAAGGGTTAGTGATCTAGTCTAGTGATCATTAGCCTCATGTGGCTAACACAACTAATTTTTTTATATTTTTTTAATTAGGAGAGGGGAGAAGAGGCCTCAGACTAGCCTCAAACTCTCTATGTAGCCAAGGATGGTCTTCTGGTCCTCTTGCCTCCATCTCCCAAGTTCTGGGACTACAGGCATGTACCACTAGAGCCTGCTAAGTTTTTGAAACATTAAATTTCAGGTTTTCACTAGCAGAGTCCCATTTCAACAGTCCCACGTGCCAAGTGACAACTTTGGACAATGCTGATTCAAGTCATTTCGGAGAACTCCATCGTGCTGGGCTCAATGGAGTGTGTGTTATGGCAATTCTCAGCAACAGTCCTGACTCCTCTGTGTTTCGACTGTCCCTCTTTTTATCCTTTTTTTTTTTTTTTTTGCATGTCCATGTCTGTATGTGGTGTGCATACACTGCATACATTCATGTTCACGTGTGTGGAGGCAGGAAGTTGATATCGGATGTCTTCCTCAGTTGCACTCTGCTTTATTTACCATGGTGGGATTCTTGCCATACCTGGAGCTCATATCTGACTAGTCTTGCTATCCAGCTCACCCTAGAAATCCCGTCTCTGCCTCCTGGGTGCTGGGATTGCAGTTGGGTTACCACACCTGACCAGTGTGAATCCTGGGGCTCTAACCAGAGTCTTCACACTTGCATAGCAGTTCTTATCTACTGAGCCATCTCCTCAGCCCCTAGACTATCCATCTTCATGAGAGCGGGTCATCAGAACCTGAGGCCACCATTTTTAAAGAACCAGGGTAAGCATCCTCCCTGAACATTCACTGATAAGCCCCACTTTAGAAGTTTGTCCCTTTTCTTGTCCTGTGCTCAGCCTGTTGAGGGAATTTGCTCTGAGTTCCCAGGTTAGGCAGGAAGAGATCATAGGGAGTCAACCTGGCTGTGTCAGGATGAATTTCCTCCTGGGGCCTACTAGTCCAGACCCAGGGACAAAAATCTCAGAAGGCTGAGGAAGTTGCCTGCCACCCACCCAGCTGCAGAGTTGCCTGCCAGGCTGCAAGGAACCTCTCTACCATTCACCTTAGCTACCAAGGGACCACGCCCATCTCAGGACACAGGATCCTGAAACAGCTGAAGACTTGAAGTCTCTGGTTTGAGGTTGAAGAGAAAGGGAGAGTCCCTCCCACCATGGTCTCTCGGGTCCTGACTCCTCCATCTCATTGCAATTAAGGTTTGCTGTGTGGTCTTGGAAGATGCAGGGTGAGCTCCCAGAGGGGTGACGCTTCCTCCCCTATAAAGAGACTTTCATCCCAGCACTCGGGTGGCAGAGGCAGGTGGATCTCTGTGAGTTCAAGGACAGCCTGGACTACAGAGTGAGTTCCAGGAAAGGCGCAAAGCTACACACAGAAACCCTGTCTCAAAAAACCAGAGAGAGAGAAAGAGAGAGAGAGAGAGAGAGAGAGAGAGAGAGAGAGAGAGAGAGAGAGAGAGAGACTCCCTGGCCACTCAACAGCTCTCACCTCACAGACGGAGACCTCAGGGTGGACGTAGTGGAGATTGAGCACGCTGGGGAGGGTAATCCCCATGCCCAGGAGAGCTGCAGTGAGACAGAAGTGTCCAAGTTAGTCAGAAGGAAGAGCCCTGCCTTCCAGCCCTGTGCTGGCAGTTTGTGAACACTGTGAGTGGGAGGTAGGGTCACCCTCACAGCACAGAGGGGAAACTGAGACAAGATCAAGAGACCATGTATTGGCTACACAAACATGTGCCAAGAGGCAGAGGCAGCAAGCCCCCAAAACCACCCCCTTAATCTTTGAGCCTGAGAGGTCTTAGGGAATCGGACAGACAAAGAGGGTTGGGGCTCAAGAGGGCACCAGAGGGGCCATAACAGTGGAGAGCATGACTCACCATTGAGGTGATCCAGCAGGGGTTTCTGGAATACTGTGCTTATGAGTGTATACACATGATCCATCTGTAGCCACAGCCGTGGAACCAACCGCCAGAAAAGACCAAGAGAATGCAGTTAAACATACAGATGGACAGACATCAGAGGCACAGGAAGAGGAGGGTAGATCTCCCACATCAGCTGAACCTTAAACCAAATCCCCAATGGATCAGCCTTGGAGGTCGGGCAGCCCTGGGACAGCTCTAGCTCTCACACCAGAGTTACCAGCAGCAGGGCTGGCCAACAGATTCTCTGATGACCCATGGAAGTTAGGCGGGCAGACTGGCAGCTGGGTGGAGAGCTTAGGCGTACTAACTTACATCCTGTGGATGCATGGGGATAAAGGAACATGTGTGTGGTGGCAAGCACCTGACCATGTGACATGATGAAGGACTAGCCACTGCCAACTGTCCTACTGTCCAATGAGCTCAGACTGAGGGCTGGGCTGAAGAATCAACCATTTGCCCACAGGCAGAGAGACAGGCAAAGAAATGGGGACAGATGGAGAGCAGGTAGGTCCCTGTCCCCAGGCATCCAGGGGAGCTATGGTGGCACTGAGGTATGTGTCCTTCTCATACTTCCCCATCCCTTCCCAAGGCTTAAGGCAGCCCAGTGTCCCACTCACATCAATGGAGCCCACATTGGAGTTGACCACAGAAAGCAGGACCCCCCTGAAAGAAAAGCAAGAGGTGGGCTCAGGGTGGGCCAGCTTCCTCTGAAGGTCTCATCACTGTGTGATGACGGCATGCTTACCCCAGCAAAGATGTGGTCCCCCGAAGCTTTGCCTTGGACACAGAGAGCTGAAGGTTCAGGTTCACCTTCTGGGTGCGTGAGGAGACAGAGTCAGAAGGTATGTTGTGGAGCCTTCTGCCCCTCCCCGACCAGGGCAGACCACACCTGTTTATGGAGCTGGCTAAGTGTCGGGTTGTGACTTTACAAGCAACTTTACAATATAAAGAACAAGTGGGGTCCTTTCCCTTCTTCCCTGTGGGGACCCTTCAGAAGTAACCAGAGGAGCTTTCCAGAAAGTGGAGACTGCCACAGAGGCAGAGAGTGACGGGGACCTCCTTACACAGGGTAGCCCAAGAAGACTGCTCTGAACAAAGCTTCAACACTTAAGCTAAGCATTGAAAATGAAGAAGAACAGCCACGCCAAAAGCAAAGGAAGAGGGCTCTGGGCAGAGGGTTCCACATGTACCAAGGTCCAGAGGCAGAATGTCCTGGCATGCTCAGGAGACAGGTGTGAACAAAACAAAGCGAATGAAGAGGGCACCGAGCATGTAAGGTCTCGAGGAGCACAACCCCAACCCAACCAGTCCGGGCTGGCCCATCACTCACCACATCCAGGGAGAAGAGGAATAGCAAGTTTGAGTGGGGGGACGCAGCCAGGACCTCTACAAAGGGCCGCAGCTGTAGAGTGGAGTTGTCTGTGTGGAGTGTGGCCACGGGTGTGGCACCCAGCTGTACCTTGAGTACCACGGGCACGGGTTCAGGGAACTGGTGGGCCACCTGGGGCATTGGATGGGGAGACAGAGAGGGCTGTACAGGCTCCTGGTTGTCAGTGTCCCTTGGTGGATATTGATAAGCCATCACCCTCTAATTCATAACTGAGCTCAGAGGGAGGTCCAGCCCAGGCCTCTGGACCAGACTTGAGCTTCTCAGAGGGGATTCTGCAGCTGGTGTTTTGCTTTGATCTCAAGTCAAGATTTTGCTATACACCTTGGCTGGCTTTGAGCTAATGACCTTCCTGCCTCCCAAGTGCTGGGATTACAGGTGTGTGACATTGACTGAGCTAGGTCTTACAGGCATCCAGGGCCTAGGAAGGAGAGTGAGGTGACCCAGCAGACTCACTGCAGGCAGAGGCAGAGAGAAGCAAGTCCAGCTGCCTGGAATGGGTGGTCCTTAAGCTCAGGAGAAAAGATCAAAGGGCAGGTACTGACAACCCCAGCCCCTTTGAAGTAGATGGAGCCCACAAAAGCCCCACCCAATCCCTGAACCTATGGCCTACAATGAGCAGAAATATCACCCACCTCAGGGATGAGCTGGCCCAACGTGGAGGTGTTCAGAGGGTTGTTCTTTGAATTCTGAAATCAGTCCCCATCATGACAGGATTGAAGGCAGTTTCACAGTGAAGGCCACAACTTGGCCTTATGGATAGAGTTCCTTACCCACAGGTTTCTTCCAAGGGCCATCCTGTTGCCCCAACTCTAGCTGCCCACTGCCCATGACTCCACATGCACAAGATATCCCCAAAACAGGCCACAGGGCACCCTGCCACAGGACCTGGGTAACAGATCCAGCCCTCACCGGCTGGCCTGTGATTTCCAGGTTGAGGGAACCAGCCTTTTGCAGCATCAGGAGGGCACAGTCGAACAGGTGCTGGGAGAGCCCCACGGTCGCCATGGCATTTTCATCACCCGAAGGCCATGGCAACACGAAGGGGTGAGCACCATGCAGAGGCAGGAGGATGGGCTTGCCAAGCAGGAAAAGAATAGCCTGGATAAAGGCAGGGGTGCACATGCAGGGCATCAGGAACGGCAGGCCTGTAACAGACCCAGGGCTCCCAGGCACCAACCTAGCAGTGAAGACTCCCACCTGGAGTACCAGCCACTTTCTTCCCTTCACCTTCTACCCTCTCAGGATCCTTCCAGGACACCAAGGACACCAGCACCAAACTGACCTGAAGGTACTTACTCTGACATCCATAGACATATAGTTACTGGTGACAGTGGGCATGCTGGTCACAGAGTATCGGATCTGGGACTCAGGGCCCACCGGACTGAGTCCTTCATGAAAACAGAAAAACATTAAACATCAGTCCCTCACTGAGCCAGCAAAACAGCTACCAATGACCTTTCTCAGCCACAACCAGGAAACAAAGTCAGAAGCCCAGCTAGGCCTCCTCTGAAGGCATGTACCCAAATCTGCTGCATGCACCCAGCTTGTTGACTGATTAATGACACAATTCTAACAGGTATGTTTGCTAACATTCCCAATCCATGGAAGACTATTGAGTCCAAGTTACAGAAGGAGAAGGCTCATCCAGGCACAAGTACCATCTAACAGAGTCGAGAAGGATGCACAGAAAAAAAGGGATTTGATCAGCCAGAAAGTGACTTCCACTCTCTTTTCTCATCACCTCAGAGTTCAGCAAAGTTATTTCACTGCACGTACAGTGTGGTCAGTTCCTTCTTGCCTGAGACTGCACACACACGTCAATCCACTCCCAAAAGCTTTGGCCTCTCCTCCTGAACACACATCTCCTTCAGGAACTCCAACACCAGAGCAAGGACATCCAGAACTAACTTAATACAAAGCCTCAAGGAAGCGCTCAGGGAAGCACAGCCAAGAGGCCTGGGATGTGAGTCTACTCACAAGTCAGAATATTCTGACTTTGAAGATTGCAAAAGTGATCATCACATCCTCAGAGATGGCTGCAAGTATGGCAGACCAGAGCTCAGGGCTAGGAGAGCCTATGGTTCTACCCTCAAAGCCCTGGGTCACCCAGGGATTTTTAATTGTTTTATTTATTTTTTATATATATGGGTGTTTTGCCTACTTGTATGTCTGTGTGCCACATGTGTGCCTGGTGCCTGTGGAGGCCAGAAGAGGGTATCGTGTTGAATTCCCTGGAACTGAAGTTACAGACAGTTGTGAGCTGCCATATGGTTGCTGGGATTTGAACGCACATCCTCTAGAAGAGCAGCCAGTGCTCTTAACTGCTGAGCCATCTCTCTAGCCCCAGTGGTCCAGGTCTTCAGTGATGTAGTTATGTGTGGACTTACACGTATATTTTGAATACCTATTCATATATATTTATATACCCATTCATTATAAAATATCAATTATGGGTTTATCTTATGTGCTTTGTATAGTTTTGTTATATTTAAGCATGTAAATATATATTTAATAGTATATATGAAAATAGATTACATATTAAAATATATAAAGACATATTGACAGCTTTGTTTTCCTGTTGTCTCAGCTGGATTTAATTTCACTAATATTTTGAAGATTTTTTTTATTGTGAAAACAATGTAGTGTGGCTCCCTTCCTTGTCTGTCAGTGGGTCTCACAGTTGGGAGGCAGGAGGAAAGGGCAACAGGAAGGGATTTGGAGACTGGTGGACTGTCCTGTCTCCTGAGTTACCTCTCTGCATTTACCAACACTGTGGACACTACAAAGGTCAAATTGCTGCATGTTTAAAAATGAACAAAACATTAAGGTCATGGTGGATATTTAGAAAATATAGCTGGGCAGTGGTGGCACATGGCTTTAATCCCAGCACTCCGGAGGCAGAGACAGGCAGATGATCTCTGTGATTCCAAGGCCAGCCTGGTCTACAGAGTGAGTTCCAGAACAGCCAGCACTACACAGAGAAATCCTGTCTCAAAAAAAAAAAAAAGAAAGAAAGAAAGAAAAGAAAAGAAAAGAAAAGAGGGAGGGAGGGAAGGAAGGAAGGAAGGAAGGAAGGAAGATAAAAGGGAGGTGGAAAATATGGCCCAGCATCCCAATGAATTTTTTTTTCAATATTTTCTTACACCACAGTAAAAGACACTTTTGTTACACAGCCTTCTGGAGACATGTGGCTAGCTGACACACCCCTTTAATCTGTGCTTTTTAATGGACTCTAAATATCTGAGGTGATGGAAATGTTAATGTACTTGATTTCACTATTCCACATTACACCCACAAATTACGGCATCACTTTATATACTGTAAATACATACAGTCCTGCACTATCAATTTACAATACAAATATCTTTTCAATAAAATAAAGAAATCACAGCTTCTCTCACTGCACACTCTGGGTGTGCATGACTCACATAATCATCCTCCAGGGCTGGCCGCTTGGAGTCCCTTATTAGATTTTTTTTTATTCCCCAAAGACAAAGGCAAGAGTTGATCTTTGGGATAAACACAAACACAGGGCACCTGAAGGTAAGCCTGCTGAGGAAGGAGGAACATACACTTGCTTGTTAAGCCCGCTAGGCCCTTAACCCATGCTGCTTCATGACACCAACACATTCAAGAACTGGGAATTCTCATCCCTGTTTTCTGGATAGGATGGTGTGGATTAGTGACTTCCCTAAGGTCACACAGCATAGGAACAATGGGACTATAATTTCAATGTGTGCCCTTTCATTCCAGTCCAGTTACCTCAGCTTCTTGCCACCTCCTATTTAAGGTAAGATGGAGGTTGAGTGGAGAAGGGACCCAGGAAGTCAAGGAGACAGGATAACTCTCAGAACTGGCCAGAGCAGTGGATGGATGTGTGAGGAGGTCAAAACACAGCATGGGCCTGTTCCTACAGAGGACGTGGCTCTAATCCTCTACTTTCCCATCATAACCTGGGGTTGATGACAGCAGAGCCTATCTACTAAAGAACGCACTGTGAGAAAAGTGAAGCCCTGCCCTGTGTCCCTGGGATGACCCCAACCTCTGGGTCCTCTGATCCCCTTACCCCACCCTCACACTGTCCCAGCTTGTATCAACTGAGCATCACTGAGGCAGCTCCAGCCTGACAAGACCAATCGCAATACCAGGGAAAGGACGTCAGGGTCAAGGCAGCACTGGTGGGTACCAGGCAGGTGCAGCTTCAAAATTGCCCATGGGGAAAGTGATAAAGCCCTTGGTAAGCCTCAGACCGAATGGTTTGATGAAGGGAGAAGTTGTGTGGGATTTGAAGCAAATAAGATGTCCCCAAGTTATCTTGTGATGCCTTCTGCAATTAGATCTTAAGTACTGATGCCTGTGCTAAGAAGATGGGACAGGCCTGCTCTCCAGCTGCCATATCCTACCATAACTAGTCTAGGAAGCCACATGGATACCTTCCAGTGTCCTCAAACAGTAGTGCAGGTCAGTGTGGGGACAATGAGGAATACATGACAGCTGAGGTTTGTGGGTAAGCACTCAGCTCCTTGCATACCAAGGCATTTCCACTCAGTCTCAAAAAGTGCCCCAGTGAGAGATGGCCCCAGCTGTTCACACAGTTCAGCTCGTCAGCAACAACAGCAACAATAGCAACAACTTCTTCTCCTCCTCCTCCTTTTTCCTTCTTCCTTCTTTTTCTTCTCCTCCTCTTACTCCTCCCCTGCTCCTTCTTCCTTTCTGCCATTGTCAAGACTTAGAAACCAGAACTAATGACCATGCAGTCCCCAGGGAATGGGCACATAGGTGTCCTTTTCCTTTTTGAGAGGGCTGCAGAACCAGCATACAAGTATCCAGGTAAAGGACATACATCATACCCACAGCCACCTCATGATAGCCAGGGTGAGCCTTAGGGCCCAGCACCTCCAGTGACATACGCACCCCTCACCACAGTGGCTAGCCTCCCTGTGATGGTGCAGGTGGGTTCCCTGACTCTGAGGCTCTGTCTTCTAAAACAGAGACTCCGACAGCGAGAATGGCTCTAGATCCTGAGAGTCAATGGGACTCAGTTTCTCCAACAGCAACACTCATTGTTTAAACATGTGGTTTGATTTTCATTTGGGGCAATTTGACCTAAAACTGTTAGATTCTAGAATCAAAGAGTTAATTCTGGAATCTGTAGGCTGCCAGGTTCTGTGAATAGTCATGTGTTTTGGGGAGTCCTAGCTCAATGGCCTTCCCAGGGTCCTCCTTTTTCTCAGATAAATTGAAAAGAGAACACTATTTATAATCAGAAGCCAGCAGTAAAGACCATACCACCAGGTCCAAGCGGGGCATCTTTGAAGGTTCTTAAGACCCATAGGCCCATCCCTCCCATCCCCTGGGGTCCAGGTCTTACCGATTAAAGTGCCCAAATGGACATTGAGGTCCTGCACCAGGCCAGATACTTGCAAACACAACTGTAACAACAGAGAGAAAGCTGTGTGAGGGCTGTTTAGAGCTGTAGTTGGGGAACAGCCGGGCTGCAGGTCCTTGCCCCAAAAAGCCTCCCAGGTGCACAGCAAGCTGGAATCCTCTCCTCTCCTCCTTGAAACGGCTGGCTTCCACCCCTCCTCGGGTGCTGAGGAGGCAAGAAGAGCTGCCAAAGGCTGAAGAGAAAGACACCAGCACACGGCCAGGAGAGGGCTTCAAGGCCAGGGTGCTCACAGCCTGGGGACATTGCCATCACCTCTGGGGTACAAATGACACACACTAGGTAGACACACACACTTCTGCTGCTGCCCCTTATGGATGGGCTGAGTCAGGCCAGGGAAAAAGAGCTTACTTCCTGGCAGTGAGACCCAGGGCCCATGGGTATCATCTCTCAGCAAGTTAGCTGCGTGTAATGATCAGACCTTCGATTTCAACCATCGCAGCAGACTGGATCTGCAGTCCCCAGTCCTGAATTCCTCTCCTCCATTAGTACCCTCATCCAAAGCTAGCCTGTCCATTGCACAGCCTGGGGGAGGGGCATCAAACATTTGTTTTTAATTTGTCTCCCCAAAGCATCTCCCCTATCTCCACCTTCCAACATGGAATCAGGACTGCCTGGGAGATTTGCCACCATCTCCCTAGCTCCCTAAACTCCACCCATTACCCCACTCTTCCTCGGCACTGCATATAAGCCTCTTTCTTGCTCTCATGAAGAAATTGGAAGTACCCCATGAAGGGTCTTCTATTTAAAAAAAACAAAACAAAAATAAAAAACACTGGCTGAGGTAAAGTTTGAGTGGTGTGTGTGTGTGTGTGTGTGTGTGTGTGTGTGTGTGTGTGTGTGTGTTTCACCATCACATACATGGACACACACATGCACAAAACACACATGTACAGTACACTTACATGCATTGAAACCCATGCACACACATATGCACATCAAGATACAATGTCCCCTCCTCCAGGGCTTAAAGCCCCACTGCTCATGCCTCTGGCCTTCCAAGCTAAGTCATCTGCCAGAAGCCCCTTACCTTGCTGCTCAGGTCCACTTTGATGTGTTCCTGCACCAAGTCCAGCAGCTCCTGGGAGGTACTGGGGAAATGGCACAGAAAGTGTCCCTGAGCTCCCTGGGCGTGGCTCTTGGCAGAGCCACACAGACAGCTGGGACAGCAGTCTCTGTCCTCAGCCAGCTGCCCAGAGATCCCATCTGAGACCTTGTCATGCTCCAGATGGTGTTAGAACAGTGGTCCCCCACCCCCACAGAGGAAGAGCTTGAGTCTCAGAGAAAGGATCCTTCCTCTCGAGGTTTGGAAGTAGCCAAGATGGTGGTAGTGGGGGCCAGGCTCGGGAGAGACAGATGACAGACACCAGATCTTGCAAAAGCCCCATGTGGCCATGTTCTCAGCCAGCTGGCTCCAGGGCTACTGGGGTGAGTAGGCTTGGGGAGTGGAGCTGGAATCCCTGGTCCATTTGTCACTGTGGCTCCAGTGCCCTGCTGAGTATCTGCCCAGCTCTGCACTTCAGTTTCCCTTCTGAACTAGGGTGGAAGCTGGTGTTTCTCAACAGCAGCCCAGAGGAACTCATGGTTCTTTGGTTTGATCTCAGCCACAGCCTACTTCACTCTGGGAGGAAAAGCTCTATCTGTGTTTATAGCACCCGGCTCCCTTCTGCAGCCGGGAGGGACCCAGCATGGTTGAGTTTCTGTGCTCACTGCTCTCTGGTGGAAAAGTCAAGCTTTGTGGGACTAGTGCACTTCTTTTAGGGCTTTCCAGTGCTCAGCCACCTCAGAGTGAACGAAGCTAAGGGAAGAGCAGGTATAGTGAGGGGCTCACAAGCAATGGGATGGTGAGATCTGTCATGAATCCCTTGTATTCTGGGCCTCCATTTGCTTCCTGTGGCATGGGGACCCTTACACGGCTCTGATCAGACACTGGAGCTCATAGAGATGACTCCTGTGAGGAGCCAAGAGTGGCATCCACAAAGCAGTTGCAAGTGACAATTGCTGTTAGCCTCACATTATGACTTTAACAGCCACCTGCCACAGAGCTTGGCTGGTCCTACCCCACCTCCTGTGCCTGGACTGTCAACTTCTACAGGGAGAGGTGACCTGCAAGGTTTCCAGCAGGCAGCCCAATTGGCTTCATCATTACTGGGTAGTGTGTCCTAGTAGCTGATAGAGGTAAGTGGCCAAGACCCAGGCTGTGTGGCATCAAGCAAGTCCCTGGTCCTCTCTGAGCCTCACTGTGCTAAGTCATAGAACAGATGTAATGGTGGAGTCTCCTTGATCCTTTGTGGCCATTGGATAAAGACCTGAGTGAGAAACTTGAGCAATGGCCCCATAGCCTTGGTGTCAGGACCCCTGAGGCCCAGTGCTCCCAGGAACCCACCTGTCACTGCTGTCCAGCATGCTGGCTGGGCTGAAGAGCGAAGAGCAGGTGGAGATGCTGAGCACAAGGGTCCCAATGGAATCCCGGGCCACGTGCACATCAGCCAGCAAGGCCACAGGCAACACTAACTCCACGGGCTCTGGGACTCTGCGGGAGGTCAGACCTTAGCCCACTCTGGTGTATGAAGACTGCATAGATCCCCGGGCCTGGGCCATCCCTCTAGAGCCACCAAACTCCACAGGACAGCAGAAGAGTATGACTCAGGCTCCTGTGACAGGGCTCTGGGCCAGACACTGGCTAGAGTGAGCATCAGTTCTCCCTTCTGTGAAATGGACATGAGATTGGTGGTGCCTACTTCTTAGCACCATGCTAAGCTCTCCAAGACCTAACCTGTGAGGTAAGAACACTAGCCCAGCCACAGAGAGCTAAACAACATCTCAGCACTAGGGTTGGGGGCACCCATGACAATACCACTAATACAACACAAAGGCACTCATGCCATCATAGAGCCAAAGAGCACCCACACCATCGCAGAGCCATGGAGAACTCATCATGACAGGACTAAAGAGCTCCCTAACATCACACACTAAGGAGAACCCATAACATCACACACTAAGAAGCACTCACCATCACACACTAAAGAGCACCCATAATATCACACACTAAGGAGCACTCATCATCACACACTAAGGAGCACCCATAACATCACACACTAAGGAGGACTCATCATCACACACTAAGGAGCACCCATAACATTACACACTAAGGAGCATTCATCGTCACACACTAAGGAGCACTCACCATCACACACTAAGGAGCACCAATAATATCACACACTAAGGAGCACTCACCATTACACACTAAGGAGCACTCACCATCACACACTAAGGAGCACTCACCATCACACACTAAGGAGCACCCATAACATCATAGTGCTAGGGCAAAGCAATAAAGATAAAGGATTCCTTGAAATGTCAATGTACAACTTGAGCATTAAATGCAGTTAGACAGAAGGTGCCCGGCACAGAGAAATAATGATGCTAACACAATTTATTAAGCACCTACTCCGTGCTTTGCACTGTGGAAGAGGCTGGATGCCATAATTAAAGCACCAAATCCATTCAGTTCAACTCTTACTGACCCCTGCAAGGTTCATCTCCCTTCAGATAAAGAAACTGAGAGCTGGAGAAGTCATGCAGCTCCACCAGCTGCACAGCTGTTGGGGAGGGACTTAAGGGCTCCAGGGTTCTCTCCTGTCTCTCTCCCCCAGAGGGTGGGAAGGAGCATGAGACGTTATTAGCCCCTCCCTTCACTCTTCCCTGGTAGAGACCATGAAACCCCTGCCCTCCAACAAGGAGACTCACTCACCGAAAGACTTTGACCGTGAAATTAACTGCCGCTGATAAGCGTACCCCCAAACCAGCAATAAATTCCAAGTGGAGGCGGGGCAGGTGGACATCCAGAATCTGGACCCTGTAGGGTTGAAATCCAAGGGACAAGGTAACTCCCATTAAACATGGAGTCAACTCCAGGGAGGCTTCCTTGAGCCAACCCCACATGTTGATGTTAGAAAGGACTTTCTGGTGAGTGGACCATAGGTGGGCGAGAGGTGGTAAGCATTCCAGCACAGTAGGCATGCAAGACACCCAGCTGGTACAAAGGCAAGCAGAGGGGCCTGGCGTTAGCCAGGGCTTAGCAAGATGATCATGTGGGTTTCCAGCAGCTTCTGACGATATGCCAAGAAATCAAACATTGGGGAAAGAGACACTGACATCTCTAGAGTATGCTAGCATCACCTTTGCCCCCAGCAACAGGAAATGCCCAGTGAGTGACTCCATGACTTCCTTTTTGCCTAAGTGAAAGTCATTTTCTCCCTGCCCAGTAGTTGGGAGGGGTAGGGTCAGTATGATTCAGACATCAGAAAATGGCCCCACTTTCAAATGCCTCATTTTAGCCTGGGGTGATATGGACCCATGACTATTCCCACTACATGAGCCAACCTTAAGCCTACTGCATTCAGCCACAGCCATCCCGGGATGGCTCCTGCTGCTGAAAGCCAGGATCCTCTGGTCCAGGTGGTTTGGTACTTACCCAGTATATTGTTAAGGTCATGGCCATCAACATTTAAACAGCACTCCAGCCCTACCTCAGGGGTCTCAAACTGGTGGCCCCAAGCTGCCTATTTGTTGAGCTGTGCACTGTTCTGGTGTCTTTATGTTTTTGTATTAGTTTCCATCATTCACAATTATAGATAAGTTAGGCCCAGTATCTCAAGGCCTTGATCAGTGTATTTCAGGAAGCTGAGGCAGGAAGATTGTGAGTTTAAGGCTAGCCTCAGCTACAATAGCGACACCCTGTCTCAAAACAGGAACAAAAAAAGAAACTTATAGCTGATAGATAAGTAAGTAGGTAGTATGTAAGTAGGTAGATAGATAGATTTCTTGAACACCCAAAACTTTGGCAATAGCCAGTTGGTATCCCCATAGGGATAGGTACAATAGCTACTGTGTTTTGAGTTTGGGATGTCTCCATCCCTTTGGGGCTTTATGCGTTAAGGGAGTGAACATATAGTTAAGATTGTCCTTGTATTTAAACTTTGTGTCAAGCATTTGAAGAAAGATGATAGTCTTTACCAAATCTGTGGGCCCCAGGGCCAAAGTCTGAGCCCCTGAGATCAATCTTACCAGGTGACCCCATCTGCCAAGTCTTCTTATAATCTTGCCTGCTGGTGGAAGCCTCTAACCTGGGAAGGCTTACTCACCTATGGACCCAGATGCTCATCTGATAGTCCAGAGCACTGTGTCCAGTAGATGGGAGCACTTCATTAGGTGGAGTATCTACCAGGCAGCTGGAGAACTCTTGAAAGACTCACTCAGGATCCCCCTCCTGATGAGCCAAAGCACTCACTCCCTTGGCCAGAAGAATATTCCACCTAACAGAAGGAGGACTGGAGCACTCTCTCTGGAAGATGGGAGCACTCACCTGGTAGACTGAAGTACCTCACCACTCTGATCCAGGAAATCAGAGACAGTGACCTGCAGGGCCCGCTGGAGAGGGGCTTTCCCGATATCCGACACTGTGGATCAAGGGCAGGGCGAGGTCAAGTGTCTGGATCCACCAAGCATGGAGAACACATCACCTATCCCCTGTCCTGCCCTTCAAGTAGAGGCACTCAGATACCAGATGGAATAAGCTTGGAGTAGCACATGGGGAGAATGGCTGTTCCATGCAAGCCCATGAGGTGTTCCCTATTCATCATGTCCTCCATTTCCCACCGCTTCTTCATCCCATTCCTCCAAGACAGTAAAAATCCTTAGCCCTCTTGTCCATCTGAGCCCCAGTTGCACCCAGAGCTTTCCCAAGTCACCAAGCTGAAGGAGCCACCCACCAATCCTGGTTTCTGAGGAGGCATCCCCTGGGAGGAGAGAGGAGCAGCAGTTTCATCACGACCACATGTGCCCCAGGTGCTGGACACAAACCCCAGCTCTGCTGTTCACTGCCAGCATGGCTGCTCTGTGTCATGCTTTCTCTACATGTGCACTGACAGTGCTCATCTCTCAGGGCCATTGTAAACAGTCAGTGCACAGGCATGCTCCTCATGCTGGTGCTATGGACCTTTACACTAACGGTAGCTGTCCCCACAGGGTGCTCCAGGTGTGCCAGGTGCTGTTTGGAGCACTTTTGTCTATTCTTATGCCTAGTTTACAGGGAGGTGAAGACCTGGATAAAGGAGTGTGGTTCTGAACCTGCTGACTTCCCCCTCACCTGTACTATTGGGCCCCAGCTAAGTAGACAGTGGAATCCAAAAGAGAAACAATGGTTCTAGAAGAAAGCATGAAATCAAGCCAAAAGGATAGAACTTGGCTCAGACTCACTAACGTAATGAAAAGTAATGATCCTATCTGAGCCTCAGTTTCTCCAAGCAATGAGAAGAAAGGCCATGGTGTCCGTGCTCCTGATGCCCACCCAAGTCTTCTGGTCATCTGTTGCTGAGCTGAGACTCCATCCACAGTGCTCTCTGACACAGGGCCTGCACTCTGGGCCTTGCAGGGTAGTGGGGAGGACTCCAGAAGAAGCTACTCATCCAGGCTTGGGAACATTGTGGGCTACATAGGCCTTCTGCCAGGTTTCCACCCACAAAGGACAAACACAGGCAGATGAGCCAGGGAGGCCTGGGGACAAAGGAACCCTGCACAGAACAAGCAGAGGGCAGGGCAGACACCCCAGGAAGCCATCCTCAGGTCCCTGTCCCAGGTGTCCATTCCTGCTGTGTGTGAATCATACTCCTGCATGGACCACTGACTACTTTCCTTGTCCGTCCATCTGCCCGGATGCAAGGTCCTACAGAGCTGTGTGTGTCCTGGGAAAAGCTGCTGAATCTCAGCTTCGTGTTCTAGCCATTAAGGTCCTTCTCTGATCTGGTTGGAGTCCCTCACATGCTAATCAAGTTGGATTTGACCTTTGGGGAAGCAACTCCAGAACCTATTTCAGTGGAACCCCCAAAGTTTCCTGAGAGGCAGCTGTGGGGAAGGAACAATTTCTGTGCTGGGATCTTGGACCTTTGTGACTTTGTTCTTCCCTGTGGGCCTCAGTTTCCTCATTGTGCCTTTGCCATGGGAGAGGGCAGGGCTTGAAAGCACCTAGCAGTAAAGCCACAAGGGATAGACCTGTGCCACCCTCCCCCAACCCTCACCACTACCTCCCGAGCAGCACAGAGCAGCTGGTTCTCTGCAGCTGATCCCTGCAGAGATACAACTTCAGGATGCTCCCTGTCTTTCTGTACTTGACACCCCTCTCCTGGGGCCAATGTGAGCACAGACACAACACATGTACATACGTGCATTTGGGATACAAGGCACACCTGTGCACACACATTCAGACACATGCCATAGGCACACACCCTCCCCAGTGCTCAAATCGCATCTCCCTGACACTCCAAACTCTCAGTTATAAAGTCAGCCACTCAAGTTAACTAGCCTCGGTCCAGGCGTAGCACATGCCTATACTCCCAGGAATTAGGGATGCTGGGGTAGGAGGACTGAGGGTTTGAGGATAGCCTGAGCTACCTAAAGAGACTCTGTCTCTCTCTCTCTCTCTCTCTCTCTCTCTCTCTCTCTCTCTCTCTCTCTCACACACACACACACACACACACACACACACACACACACACACACACAAATATATATATGTTTAATGTTTAAAAGGAAGTCCTCTTTCGTTTCAGGGGTTTTTGTTTGTTTGGGGGTTGTTTTTGTTTTTAAGTATGTGCCTACACAAGGCACAAGGGCACAGCTATGTGTGTGCACTTGCGTGTTCACACTACTTGCTCACCACAGACTCCCTAATTAGCTACTGAGCAGCAGGACACAGTGACACATTCAAACCCAGGTCCTCTGCTGGTTCACACCTATAACCCTAGTATCATGAGTTCTAGGCCAGCTAGGAGGGAGTTCTAGGCTGGGATGCAGCTCAGTGGTAGAGCTATTGCCCAGTATGCATTGGGCTCTGGGTCCTATCCCAAGCACCCCAAAAATAAAAAGTACACAGGTCTTCTGCAATGCCTGTGTTCTCACCTACGCACAAGGAGGTAGGTCGGCAGGTCTCTTACCATAGTTCAGTGCTGCCTTGTTGAGTCGGACCACAGTGACAGGCAAGGAGGCACCGACCCCGGCTAGCAGCAGCAGCAGCAGGCCCAGACTGCATGCCCCAGCCATGGCTGTCCCAGCCACTACACCAGGATCTGTAATCAGGGTAGCAACAAGCATTAGGGAGCTTGGGCAGCTATTCATCCCACCCTTGGGCACCCATGTCTCATCCCAGCCTGTATCCATGCTGAGTGGTGCCCTGCTCCAAACCTCAACACATCCATCTTTGCATTTCTGTTATGGGAACTAGCTGCTTTGTAAGACACGGTGAGAGTGTCTAAAAATAGCCAAGAGTCCCCCCACCCCCAAGAAGATGTGGCCTTTCCTGAAGTGACCCAGCAGACAGGGGTTGAGAGGGGGGTGCAGAGGGGTAAGACTCAAGCAGTGTCAGAAGAGAAGGGTGAGGTCATGATGGGCAATTGCCTGTCCTGAGCAAAGGATTCAGCCATACTAGAGTACTCGTATTCTACAGTCCAGTCACTGGAAGCCAGGTGTCCAGCCCATTGTGCCAGACTAGCCTGGTGTTCAGCTGTCTAGACCTTACCAGGGAAGACCCAGGGCAGCTCCCATCTCCATGTCATCCTAGCCACGTGAGGAATGTCCTAAGAGTGGCCCAGCTCCCCGAGACCAGATCAGCCTAACAGTCAGGTGTGGACCCAGCTCTGAGAGAGGGGTTCCCATCCCAGCTGCAGGAATGAGAAGTCAGTGCTCCAATGGGCTAGCTGAAGCCCAGCAAGATGGCATTTGTCAATGTTCCCCACAAGGCCAGCGACAGGGGGTGCCTGTTGCAAGGCGGTGGCTGGAAGTGGCATCCCCATGGACTAGAGGGAGGGAGAAGCAGCCACCCAGCTCATTCCTACCTCAAAGGTTATGAAGGCAAGTGGACACTCAGCCTTGGGAAGCTTTGCCTGGAAAGCAAGTGCACCAGCTGCTTTTTGAGGCTCCCCACTGAGGCCTGCAGACCACGAGGCAGGAGCGAGGGAGTGGCCAGTTTGCTTGTGGTTGCAATGTTTTCCCTGCAAACATGGCCTTGTCAAGTGTCTCCGTTCCCCTGTATAATGGGTCTGCCACGCACACAAGCATAACTGCCAGCTGCTGAGGGACCCTGGAACTGGGCCGTTTCGGCTCAAGGATCTGTAGCTCTCTGGAAGGAGGACTCTTCCCAGGAGTGTTCCCTCACCATCCTCACCATCCCAGCCAGGACCGTCAAGGTCCAGGAGTAAGGGTGCCCAGGGCCAGGAGCATAGCCCTGTGTCTCCAGGCTCTTCCAGAAATAGGACTCTTGGAAGAAGAGCAGGAGGCTATCTGAACCCTGATTCCCAACAATGAATCCTAATCTTGGTCACACATTGAGCCTTCGTGCAGGAAAGGAACAGAAGACAGTGTGGCTGACCCACTGTTCCCTGTCACACCTATCACTCTCCAAACTCATATCTGTCACAGTGGGTAGGCATGACCCACTGTGTGTGGAAGAAAAGATGGCATGTATGTGAGCATGAGGTTGCATGTGCACCAATGCATGTACACACATGTAAGGTCACAGGGAAATGGGTCAGAGGGAAATGGGTGTCTGAGGATGGGTAGATGGTATGGCATGGTGACATCTTGGCTAACGATGTCACTTCATGGGCGCAGGTGTGAAGAGTTCTGTGTATGGATATGTTAGGCTGTGAGTCTAGGGTAGTGATTTGAGGTGCCTGTATGTATGTGAATGCAGTGTACTGCTTTCTGGGGTAGGGGGATCATACACATGTACTCACATGTGTACACACATGTGCAATGGCCTGGCTGTAGGAACTCCCTTCCATCCTTCTGAGTGAGTCACCTGGACCACAGACACAAGTGACCTGGGAGACATTCTCCTACTCTAGAGTCCCATGTGGCTCCTACTGGGGCTGGATCTTCACTGGCACATATGGAACTAACTGCAGACACCATCAAGTGTTCTTGGAATATCCCTGCCTCCCAGCCAGTGCTCCTGGCCTGGTTCTCAGAGGCAGAAAGAATGAGGCGTCAGAGATGGCTAACATCCCACTCCCAGAAGCAGTTTGCCTACCATTGCCCAAGACTAGGTCCTTTTGCTCACTCATCAGACACATTGAAGAGACATACAAATATTGACCGATGCCATTCTCAGTGTTTGCTTTTGACATGAATACTTCCTCTTCTTCAGTTCTTCCAGTACAAGAGACTCTTGGGTAACATCCAGGTGACGTAAAGGGAGAGTCTTCACCAGCACCTTCTCCAGAACCTGCAGCCTCCACACAGCAACACAAATCCTGTTTACCAAGCACCTCCTACATGTAAGGGACTCTGCCTACAGGTCTTCAGCCCAACTCTGTGCCTGTGCTGGCACATACTGAGTACTATGATTATGTTGAGTAAATGGATGGTTAAAAGGTCTTGTAAGAATTAGTATCAAGAATTGAGTTTACCCTCCACTGGGCATTCTCAAGGGACTGCTATGACAAATCACCACACACTCAGAAACTCAAAGATGTATCATCTTTTTTATTTTTATTTTTTAATATAGGGTCTTATTATATCCCAAGTTAGCCTCCAATTTGCTATGTAGTCAAGGATGACCTTGAACTTCTGATCATCCTGCCTCCACACCTCCCAAGTGCTGGGATTACAGACACACATCCCATTTTGTTGGCCAGGGCTTCATGCATGCCAAACAAGCAGCCTATCAACTGAGCTGCATTCTCTATACCCAAAAATACGGTTCTGGGGGTCCGAAGGGCAAGCAAGTCTCACTAGAAGAAATCACTGAGGTATTGGCAGAGCTGTGGTCCTATGCTAAGACTTCTTTTTCCCAGGAGCTGAGGAGAAAACACATCCTTGCCCAGTGCCATGCCCAGGACTCACACACATGCCCAGGCTAGTCCACCCTGGGTGCCAAGGAGAAAACAGAAGCCCACCTGACACCTTATGGCACCAGGCAGTTGGGCACTAGTATGGTGATAAAATGTATGGCATGGTATGGAAGAGAGAAACAGAATGGTTCATGTCCTATGGACAGAGGCATATCTAAAAAGGTGAAAGCAGTGAGGAGTGGGCTGAGGTGGGTGGCTTGATTGACACCCAGAGCCATGATGATGTCTGGGCCTGGGTTGCTGGGTTCATGTGTCCATGTCTGGGTTCATGGCTCTATTGAAGCATCGGTCTATGTTGGCATCCAGGGCTTCTGATACCACCATCAAAGAACAAGATGATAGGGCAGAGTTGGCCCTGCCCCTCACTGGCTGCAACACTAGGGAGAACTGGTCCTGCCCTTCACCAGCTGCAGCACTCAGGAGAGAGGGTCCTATGCTTCGCCTGGGCAGCACAGTAGAGCTGTCCCTGTAGACAGGGGCATAGGTGAGCAGGCCCTGAGGGTGTAAGAGTGAGATAGCTAGCACCCCCCCCATCTGCACTGTGATGGTGAGGGCGAGGGAAAGATGCCCCCCCTTTGCCCTTGCCACTTGTGACAGGCGAGGGAGCTGACCCTCCCCCTTACCAGCTGCAGCACTCGGGAAAGCAGGTCCTGCACCTTGTCTGGAAGTAGAGCTGACCCTGTTGATGAGGGTGCAGGTGAGCCGACCCCAAGAACATGAGGGTGGGAAATCTGCCCCCACCCTTCATCTGCCATATGGTGGCATGGACAAGGGAGGCATGTCCCACTGTGGGGCATACATGGGCTGCAAAGATGGTGCCGAGAGGAAGTTACAGATAGAGCCCAAGATTAGATAACAAAAATCAGGAGATGATGTCAGTGCATAAACAACTCGTAAACAAGAAAATGAGTATAGGGTGACCTTTAAAATGATTGGTTGGTTCCTTCTGCCCCCTCCTGGGGTTCTGAGGTTTTTGCTATAAAAGAGGCTTACTGTTTGACTTGACTTCCCGCTACATCTAATTGTCTCCAGGTAAGAGGAAGGCTAGGAAACAGGCGAGCGGCGCACTTACCTTTCCTCAGTTCCAGGCCACCTCTTCAGAGGTGACCTAAGTTCCCGGTGGGGCAAGACTCCACACCTCACCGCCCCCATCCCCCCACCTCCCCTGCCCCTTGCCACCTGTGGCAGGTGGGAAGTTGACCCTGAGGTCATAAGAGTGGGAGAGCTGTCCCTGCCTCTCATCGGCTGTAACACTCAGGAGAGTGGCCCCTGCACCTCACCTAGGCAACACAGTAGAGCTGGCCCTGGTGGTGTAGCGTTGGTGAGCCCTGAGGGCATGAAAGCAGAAGTGACCCCACCCCTATTCATTGCTGCATAGGGTAAACTAGCCAGGGCAATGTCGGAGAGCTCACCCTAGTGGTGAGGACAGGAGACAGCTGGCGGGCTGATCAACCCTGCAAATACCCAGGCCCCAAACCAGGCTTGAGTTGGCCTACCCCAATATCTACTCCAACTATGGTCTGCTGGAGCACATGAAAGGGCATCTGCAGGATCTCCACGACACAGGGCAACAACAGAATATCCAAGAGGAGCCCTAGTGAGGGCCCAGTATGCCTTATCCCAGACCAATGACTCTTTGCAATGGACACTTACTTGTAAGTAAAGATATATGGACTAAAGGGTATGCTATACTATGTGAGTCAATGGGCCACACCGCAGCTTCCACAACAAGATTTTTTTTCTTAAATTTTTTTTTTTTATTTTAGCGGGGAGGTTGCAAGAGCAGAGGACAGATACGAAAGGATGGGAGATGAATGGGCTCAAGATGCATGATGTGAAAGACACAAAGAATAAATAAAAAGAAAGTTTAAAAAAAGAAAAGGAAATCAATTCACATGCAGCCTGAGAAGGCAGTAAGCCCAGGAAGCATGGGGCAGCAAAGAGTCTTAGGAGCAAGGAGGGTGGCTTAATTATGGGCACCTCCATTCTTGCCTCTGCCCAGCCTCTGCCCTGGCATGGCCCTCCCTGGCTTACAACTTCATCCTTCACATCTTCACAATGGAAGGTCAGTCACAATGGCATCCTCTGAGGGGAGGTTCTGGAGACGGGCTGCAGATGTGGGATCCTCCATTTAAGAATTCTATGAAGTCACAGAGCTGACAGTTCCACTTGACCCAGTAAATTCCATGTCACCTTCCAGGGAATACTCAGAGGTGGTGGTGGCAGTGGTGGCCACTTCCTCCTCCTTGACTCTCATAGATCTCCGTCCTCATCCTCCATCCTTAAAAAAGGAAATCAATGCCCCGGTCAAGGAACACTGGGGACTCATGTGCCGTACCTGAAGATGTGAGCCACAGCACCAGGCACAGGAGGTGAGGCCAGCAGCTTTTTCCCAGCCTGTTAGAGTTCCTTAGGGACAAACAGGCCTTGTTGACTGTGCTTACAGAAGCAGACGCTGAGGACAGAGAGCTCAAAGTAACTTTCCCAAGGCCTCCTGGCAATGGCAGAGCACAGAGCGCTCATCACCTCAACACGTGTTTACTGAGTACCACTGTGAGCTAGGAATGCTATATTTCAAGCTCACTGCCCTAATGCACCTCGGGCTAGTGTTGGGGACGAGGAGACAAATATCTCCACCCTCTTTGTTAAGAGTCATCCAGTTGCATGTGACAGAAATTCCAATTTGAAATGATGCCTACTTCCAAGAGGGCATACAAAGCAAAGCATGAAGGAAGGAAGAAACGCTTGGAAACTTCAGCATTTTAGCTCATCTTTTTGTATAATTATCTCATCCCTTGTTTTTAAGTTGGTACACAGTATTGGTGTGTTTATTGGGTGCTATTTGGTAATTTGGTACATGTGGCACATGTGTGATGGTGAGGTCAGGGTAATGAGTAGGGCTTTGTGCTGGGAAACTTTAAAGTTCTGTCTTCTGGTTATTTTGAGAAAGGCTGGTCACCCTGCCATGCCACATAGTCCTCAGGAATATCTTATATTTGGGGAGGGCCAACAATATGTTCACACAACCAGCCACTGTGTGAGACTATATTCTATCACTCTAACAAAGCACCAGCAATTGCTGAAAAGGTTTGCCTCGTGGTCTGGAAGTTCTAGTCCACAGTCATGGGCCCAGTAGTTTCTGTGATGACACAACATGATGAGAGTGTAGGAAGAAGGACATTCACTTTAGGAGCCAGGAATCAATGGCAGAAAAGGGAAGAGATTAGGAACCCACAATCCCTTTCCAGGATATGTACCCAATGACCTAAGAACCTCCGACTAGGCCCCACCTCTTAAAGGCTGACAGCACCTCCAAAAACCACCACCCTGGAAGCCAATTCCTTAGCCTATCTGGAGACATTTAGTATCCAAAATACAACAGCTAGATGTGTGATTTCTTAGTAAATACACACAAATATAGAGAGCATCAAATAAAAAAAAAAGACTAGGGATTGCTATCTTACAAAATAAAGATGCTCTATCTCCCTAACCAAGAGGAGCTAAGGTGAGGGTAGTGTCCGAGTGAGAGGACTTGAGAGTTCTCTGATGCCTCCCAAATTCTAGGCTCCCACTGCACTGTTGCTTTTCCTTCTAGCATCCCATGTGGCTCGTCACCAGGCTACCTCGGGTCCAGTATCATGGAGAAGCATGACTGTCTAGGAAGGGAGGAGAGTGGGCATGGCCTCCTATGGGCCTCACTTCCGCAAAGAAAAGCTTTTATCAGTCTCACACCCCCAGAGCCACCCACCCCTCTCCCCCAATGCTCCTTGAGCTAGCAACCACAAGGGGAATGGAAAGACTGTGACGGGCTTTATCCAGTTAGGACCATCCCATGATGGCCATAGTACCCACACACCTTGTCTCAAAAGAGACCCAGGTTTGAGGTCAGCCAGACCTCATCTGTCCCTGGTTCACAGCTTCTTAGTCTGAAACGTGGTGGCACCATGGACCTCATGGGATGTAAAATGTGGTTTGATCCTTGTCATCCTCAGGGGCGTCCAAAGAGGCCACACCACCAGCAGACCAACAGAGGCACCCACAGCAAATATGAGTGAGCAAGAGTGGAGTCTCGGGGCTTCACTGGCACCTGGTGTAAAGTTGGGGGTAGAGCAGCCAAGAGGCTCACACCAAGCCCTGGACCCCCAGATCTCTGCAAGCCCATGCCTTGAGGCTGGTAGGGACCTTGGGCTCTATGTTCTCTGCAGATGACGCTCTCCTGTTGCCTCTCCGCATCAACAGCCCAGGCCTCAGCCTAACCCAGTTCATACTGGGATATATGTGTATGTATATATATATATGGAAGAACTAGTTGGAGTAGTAGGGGCCAGGGGAAGGGGAGCAGCTTCAGACCAGGCGCTTCTAGAATTCCGGCTACCCTGGGTGGCAGTGCATACAAGGAACTACAGGATGCCCCACCCATTCCAGGCAGGGTCTTCCTGGAAGCAGAAGTTAAGAAAAAAAAAAAAAAAAAAGCTTGCTAGCATAGGAGAAACTGTCCCCAAGTCCTTCTCTACTATGGCTCCATGAATCCGCCCACCAATCCATCCAATGTCCATCTACACACCCATGCATGTGTTCATTCTCTGTCTATCCACTCAACCATTGAGCCATTCATCACTTGCCCCTTATTTTCATTTGTTCATATGGACAGTCATCCCTCTGTCCATCCATCAGTCCTCTGGCTCTCCATGGCCCCATTTTACTCTACCAATCTTCCAAGCCAAGAACCCACCGTCTTTTCCGTTCTCCCTCCCCCCATGCATACACCCACCTTCTCACCTATCCTGAACCCCCACTTACTAACTTAAACCATGCTGCACTCCAGAGATGAACCCTAGAAGGACACAGCCCTCACCAGGCCCCCGGTGTCCAGGGATGGCATTAGCACACCCCATCTTTTGTGTTGCTGAGTATACCAGGCTCCATTAACTGCCATCTTCAAGCAAGCCTTGCCCATAGGCCTTGAACTTACACCTGCTTACATAAGCTGAGACAGGGGCTATCCTGGGCTCAACCATCCAAAAAAGATGGAATCCCAGCTCCAAGGACAGTCAGTAGGTACTTACAATGGGGCCAAGATGAGGGTACAACGCCTTGCTGCCATCCTGTCTCCTCTTCAGCCTGGCTCACCTGCCTGGCCTGCTTCCTGAGGACTCAGGCCCAGCAAGTTCTGCTCAACACCTTCAGGTAAACAGGAGAGAGGGGAGAGTGGCAGCACCTTCATTAGTTTGGCTCTCCCCCTGCCAGTCAGACCAGATGAGCCCTCCTCAATCTGGCTTCTGTCACATCCCCCATCGCAGACCTTCTGTGGCTCCCTAGTGCTCAACTCCCCAGCGTGTACCTCGCCCGACTCTTCTCCTCGATGCCCTTATTCTCCTTTCTGTGGAACCACAGGGCCTGCAAGGCTGGGGTCCTCACTCCCTGAACACCCCACCCAGGTTCCCATGTCAACCATTTGCCAGGATTCTCCCTGTCTAGAATAACTCCACCCCACACCCATATCTCTCCCTGTGCCTGCTTGGTCTACATAAACTCCCTCTTCTGAGTGCCCACCTCATTCACTCATTGAAACTTTACATTTTAAATGTTACCTCACGGCTCCTCTGGGCCCAGCCTTGCCCCACCTCCCACCACCACCATGGGCTTCCAGCCAGGTGGGAAAACAGTACCAGGCTAGGATTGCAGGGTGGGGTGACTCTGGAGGTCCCGAAAGGAGGGGGCATTGGAGCTGGTCCCAAGGACAAGTTCAATAAGGAGAGGAACAGGAAGGGACAATGGACAAACAGAACAATGGAGTGGAGACAAGAGGAGCCTGCCAGACTGCAGCTGACCTTGACAGTGACCTTTCTGCTTCTCAGGTGCAAGTTGCTTTGCCAGAAACTCATGGAGAAGATGGGCCTTCTGGTCCTCTGTGCTTTGGGTGTGTCTCCGGGCCCTGCCTGGGGGGGGTACACCCCACGCTCGGGTCAATTCTGGGAGAGGGAACCCAGAGATGACCCTGTCTCTCACACTAGCAGTTACCCCACCTGTCTCTCTCGTGAGTGCTGCCCTGCAGCTTAAGCACAATGAACAGCTCAGAAGTCAGGCAATGCTTTGACAACTTTTTAGAGTTAAGAACAACAGATACATTTTAAGAGCTTTTAAGTAACAGATTCGAGCCAGCCTGGAGCTCATAAAATGCAGGAAAGACAATGCTGCCTTCTCTGAGCCCACTAGGCATCAAGGCTGAGATATGAGATGGAAGGAGGTGTGTCATTTAGCTTATGTGGCACACATCTCACAGAGGACACCATTTGAGCATGACTCTATTCCCATCTTATAGAGAAGGACACTGAGTTCTGGAAAGATTAAGTAACTTCTCCTGAAGTTACACAACCCTAATTTATATGCCTTAATTCCAGAATCCAAGCTTTCAACCTTTTGAGTTAAGTGGGTCATTCTTGTTCTCGTGGCCCACAGGCTTCTGGATATTTTCCATGCACTTACCCTCAAAACTGGAAGTCTGGCAGGTGAGTGTGAGACCCCTGCAGGCCCCATAGGTGACCGACCAATCTAACTCATCAATATCCCTCTGTAGTCCCACCTACTCTCACCAAGTCTGGATCATGGTCCATTCTTGGCTCATCCCAGATCCAAATCGCTACCTTTGCCATCCTACCCACCTGGAACCCCTCTCCTGACTCTCACAGACCACACACAGTCATCCCTCCACCATAAGGTAGCTTTCCTGTCATTCAGCCCATCAGTGGCCCATCTCCCTTCTCTAGACTGCCCCCGCTGCCCCTAAACCTCACTAAAATAAGGTGTAAGGAACCATCACTCTTTCTACTGTCTCTACTTCAGTGAGTTGAGACTTACCCATCAGGTTTTGTTTTCTGGGGAAGAAGGAAGAGGAAACCAGTGGCCAGAGCTACTGACGGAGAAAGTCACAGAGACCTATAAAGAACAGGGGCCTGAGGGACCTGTCTCTGTTCTTCCTCTCTCCCTGTGTAAGCTGATGTATTTTAAGGTCTAACTGAAAGATCACAAACTCCAAACACAACAAAGCAAAGGAGGTCACCTTTTTCTTTTTCCTCCATTTTCTGTAACCGTAACCATCTCTCCAACTGCACTGGAAACCCCTTAAAGAAAGCAGGCAGGTTTGATTCATACAAGTAACAGCCATTTCAGTGCTAAGCACAGGGGACTGCCATTATCGGTGTTGGGTGGCTGGTTACCAGATGGGAGTGTGATTAGAAAAATAGAAGAATGGATAGAAGGATGATTGGCTAGATGGATGGATAATTACGAAGGAAAAAAGCTTCAAATGTGGATAGATGGTAAGTGGGTGGATAGGTGGGAAATTAAATATGAAGGTGGATGACTGGGCGGTGGTGGCACACGCCTTTAATTCCAGCACTCAGGAGGCAGGGGCCAGAAGATTTCTGTGAGTTCAAGTCCAGCCTGGTCTACAGCTAATTCCAGGACTGCCATTACAGAGAAAAACCTGTCTCAAAAAAATCATTAAATATGAAGGTAGATGAATGGGTTAATTAACAGCCATGAGAGAGCAGAGAGATGAAGCTCTTATCAGGCCCCTATTAGGTCACCTGACAGAGATCCCTGCTTTCTTCAACTCCACCAGGATGACAGCATAAATAGCCCACTGCAGAGCCTGAGGTAAGAGCAAGCTACTTATCAGTCCTACTTTCTTCTAAAAAGCACAGCTGTAGTTGGAATTCAGGGTATATGGACCCAACGCTCAGACCAACCCAGACTTAAATCCTAGCTCCTGTAAATTCTGTTACTGAGCTTATGCAAGTCATCTCTTTTGTTCTGGGCTTTTGACTCATTTGTGAGAAGAGGTATAGCTTTCATGTTGTTCCGGGTAAATAGGTATCAAAAAAAAAAGAAAGAAAAGAAAAGAAAAGAAAGAAAGAAAGAAAAAGATGTGAAACATCCTGAAGAGTTACTGGCTCATAATCGGTGCTCAGTAAATGGTAGCTGAAAAGAAATAACAAGTCACTACCTGGTGACAGCATTCTTAAACAGACTCATGAATATTTTGGGAAGATTGAGCTGGACTTACGGCTATTCCAAGCAAAAGGAAGAGGAGGAGTAAAGCTTTGGGCCTAAGGACCCGAGACGGGTGTAGACAGGATGGACAGGAGAGTGGGAGGTTTTAAAGGTTGTTCTTTGAAGGCTTACTCCCAAAAAGGTAGCAATAGCAACATCATAAAGCAATCAGTTTTTGTTTTACTTCCTTGTTGATAAGGATGTACCAGGAGAAGGTACGACATCACACTGGGGAAATCCAGGACCTACGAGGTAGCATGAACCAGCTCATTGCCAAACTCCAGGAGATGGAAGCCATGTCCGATGAGGTGAGATGCTGCCATTGGCCCTTCACCACCCAATGTGTTGATGCCCTGATTTTTATATACCAAGTTATTTTCTTCCTTTGTTTCATCCCTCATTTTGATAGAGCATATCTTGCCAATAACTTCATGCAAAAGAGTGAAGGGAGAAAGTTATATATTTTTTTAATTTTTTAGAACCTGCATGTTTTAAAATATTCTTATCCTACCCTTACACCTAATTGATAGTTTTGCTAGATATAGAAATTTAGAAAGGAAATTTTCTCCTGAAAATTCTGAAGGAAGCCCATCATATTCTGGTTTTCCCATTGCTATTGAAAATTGCACAATTCTGAACTTTCACCCTTTGGGTCTAATCTGGTGTTTGTTTTGGCTTTATTTTTACCCCTAGAAACTATAATGTTCTTTTTGTGTCCAGTATAACCTGTCTGGGGGTTTGCTATTATTGAATATATGCATTGGTGTTTTTCAATAACTTCTTAAAAGTCTTAGCTTCTATCTCTTAAAATATTCCTTCTAATCTATAAACTGTTTCCTCTAGTATTCTGATTACATATAGGCTAGACCTGTGGAGTAGGTTACAAGTGCTTCCCACCTGATTTGTTTCTTATTGTTCTTCATTCTTTTTCTCTATGACCTAAGTTTTGACAGTTTGTCTCAACTTTCTTCAGACTCACTTGCAGTACTGTATTCTGTATATAAAATCAACCATTCATTTCACATACTGCATTATTTCATTTTAGAATTCATATTCAATATATTTTCATTTCATAAATTTAATTCTACCATCAATTCACCATTTGTCTGTGTTTTCTGTCTTTTCCTTTATTTAAGATATAAATCATGGTTGCCTTTAAATCTTTGTCAGCTAATTCCAATATATGGGTGATCTATAATATTCTGTTCCTATTTTTCTTTTTTCTCACTTGATATTAAGCTTTTGACCTTATCTATTAATATCTAGTAATTTTTAGTGTTTTCTGGACATGATATAAAATAACTCTACTTGCCTTACATAATTGCAAATATCACTGAGAAAATTCCCTTTGCTTCATAGGAAAGATGAAGTACACATGCCACTTCTTTCTTGGTGGGTATTAAGCTGGTTTAGACAGACAGACACAGGCTGAAATTTTTATAAGACCACTTAGAGGTTTTTTGGCTGATTTAAATTCCTGCTCATTCATCTTCAAAAGTTTGCCAAATGTCTCAATGGAAAAGCCTCACCATATGTTTGAGGGCTCTTAAGTCTTCTCTTTTGACTTCTAGCCCCACATGAACATAAAATCCCTAACCCTAGTGGCACCTTCTTTACTGGGGGGGGCAAGTATTCCATCCTCCTGGCATCTCTGACTTCCTGGGCTCTCCATTACTGCTCAAGCTTCAATCTTACAGCTTCACACATCACTCTGGGGATTCTGATCCCTCCATACTTTACCTAGCCTCCCGGGCCCTCCTTTAAAATCAGGGTGGAAACCTCTGTGATTCTGTAACTCTTGTGTTCTATGCCTTTACAAAATCAACATCATACGGATGGTACCAAGGTCTACTACAAGCTCAAGTAGAAGCCAAGCCTCTTTGGACCAGGCTGTTGGCTCTGAATGCCTAAATAACTGAACACAGTGAAACCAGTCCTGGATAAGCATTGCTCTGCACAATCATTTATGAGCAGGGTACCCCAGAGGCACTTTCTTCTCCAGGATAAATCCTTAAAATGAATTTGGTCTTTCATATCCTTGTACCTGCTGTGGTGGGGTCTGGCCAGATCTTGAGATACCTTTAAGACACCATTCCCATTGTCCTGATGAAAAGAAAGCAGGTTTTTGTTTGTTTGTTTGTTTGTTTGTTTGTTTTTAATGGAGTTAATCTTCTAAGAACCAGGACCACCTACAACTTTAAATGTGTTCTTTTTCTAACCAAATCAAATATTTCTGCTCTGTTCTTTGCTCCCAACCCTTGCTGTGACCCCCGTTGAAAAGCAGCCAGCAATAGCTATGCCATTGATTAAATACTGTACTGTCCTAGAACTTCCCTGTCACATTTAAACTCAGCCTTCCATAAAGGGGAAGAAAGTTCCATAAAGGGGAACATGGAAAAAAGGTAGACACATTCTTTAGCAGAATGCCCCTTGGTCTGAATCCTGGTAGGGTCCTCAGTCCCATCTGAAACCTCATGAGCCTGCTCTGGTGCCTGTCCTCAATATGATTACGCTCTGTAAGCCTTGGAGCATCCTAGGGCTTCTCTAGACCATTTTGTTAAACTCTTCCAAATTGCTCCCACAAACCAATTTCAAAGGCTCAAGAACTGCATGGTCAGGTTTAGCCACAGCAACAACCTCCTTCTTCTGGTACCAATTTCCTGTGTTTATTTTGCTGTCATTGTGACTAAATACATAGTGTAGCAACTTAAAAGGAGGGTTATTATTTTTGGATCAGGGTTTCAGAGGACTCTATCAATGCTTGCTTGGCCCCGTGTGCCTCGTCAGAACATCATGGTAGTTGGGGTGTATGGCGGAGGCTGTTTTATTTACCTCATGGCCAACAGGAAGCAGAGCAGAGTAACAGGAAGAGGCAAGAGCAAAAGAGAGTCCTCTTTGATTTATTTTTATTCCAGTTAGACACAACTCCTATAGTTTTTAGAACCTCCAAAAACAGTGTCACCAGTTATGAACCATGTGTTCAACACACAAGCCTGTAGGGTACACTTCATATTCAAAACATAATCACCATTAATCAAAGCACTCACAGATGGCCTTGTCACCTGGCTTCCTCACATGTGAATTTGAGGGAGATCCTAGAGATACAAGCAACATAGTAAGCCCTTAGGACTCAGTCACAAAACCTCTTTTCTGCTCTAGTCCTGACTGATGGAAAGGGGACCTTGGACACACACACACACACACACACACACACACACACACACACACGCACATCTCTTTGAGAAGATATCAGTATCAGATTGAAAAAAAATAGAGCTTGGAGCAGGAGACATTATTGCAGCCATTGTTGGGAAGCAGAACTGGCCTCCACTGGAGGTGACTAAGAAGAATAGCTAGCATGGCTGAGCACTGACTGTACACAGTGCTTTCCAGCCTTCCTCTGCCAGGCCAGGGGAGTGCTCAAGGGCCCAGAACCTGAAGCTGCTAGCTCTGTTTCTCACACTGTGTGAGCACCAAAGCTGTATGCCTGTGGGCTGCTGTATTCTTACCTCAAAGATGGAGCAGCAATTTCCCAATTTTCCAGGCAGGTCATAGGGGACGACAGAGAACATGATGGATTTCTCACAGCTCTCTAATCCCTAACAGCATTTCACAGCCATAGTGGCAGACAGGATTTTTGCCCCATCTTTTTTTTTTTTTTTTTTTTTTTTTTTTTTTGTCTTTTTGTCTTTTTGGAGACTGTCCTGGAACTCGCTTTGCAGACCAGGCTGGCCTCGAACTCAGAGATCCACCCACCTCTGCCTCTTGAATGCTGGGATTACAGGCGTGTGCCACCACCACCCGACAAAACTTTTTTTTCTTTTTTCTGGAGCTGAGGATCAAACCCAGGACCTTACGCTTGCTAGGCAAGCACTCTACCACTGAGCTAAATCCCCAGCCCCAATTTTTGCCCCATCTTACAGATTTAGGAAATCTAGACTCAGAGGCACCATATTGCCCAAGACCCATGGCAGTAAGGGCTGTCTTCCCCTGGAGGCCCTGCCTTTGACTCCACTAAGTCTCTAGGGCCTCTGTGTGACATCTTGTCACATGAACTTGAAAGCTCACACAGACCCAGAGAATAGGGGTGACTTTGTGTCTCAGGGCTTCCTTGCAGTATAGCAACTGAGTCATCCTACTCAGGGCCATCCACATGCTCTGATGGTGGGACAGGTGTCCTACAACCACCTGTCATCTGCCAAGGACACCGATGGGGCTCATAACCTGTAAGAACATACCAGGACACAGCCTGTGTTTTCTGCCTTCTCAGCAAAAAATGGCCCAGAAAATAATGAAGATGATACAAGGTGATTACATTGAAAAGCCAGACTTTGCCCTGAAGTCCATAGGTAAGTGACCTGCCTCCCACATTGGCCCACCACAGACCTACCTCAGAAACCCTTCACGAGGCGTCCATGATTCCGCTACTGTCAAGTTCAGCCTCAGAGCTGCCCTCTGCTTCCACCTGGCCTCTTGCTACAGTCTCCCCTCTCAGACAAGGGTGGGCAACCGGAACCCCTGACCCTCAACTCTGCCCGTGTCCCTCCACCACCCCCACCCCTTCCATTCCCCACACCCGGGGCTTGGTGCACGGAGGCGGCCCTGTGGTAGGAAGGCTGACTTTTGAAACAAACAAGTAGCCCCAATGCAGCCGAAGAGTGACTTCAGGAGGAATGGAGCAGGCGTCTAGGGAGGGGGGACCCTTTCCTTGGGAGACAACTTGGGTTGAGACCTAATGAGGAAAGGACATTCCAGCCAGGAGGATGAAGTGTAAGTCGCCCATGGGATGAGGCTGCAAGAGAGAGCTCAGGCTGCTTGAGGGTGGGACTGGGGCCCAACCAGGCAATACCAACTGACCCAGGCACCTCACACCTCAGTGAAATGTGGGATCAGACCCAAGAGCCCCTCTCCAGAACCACCCCAGGCCTCCTTTTCAAACCAGAGCCCCCCCTTGCACCCTGCACATACATGCAGCTGTTCCCAGCACACGGGCCCAGTATCTGGGAAATAGAAATGCATTGGTTCCCTTGGCACACAGCCTGGGTAAGCCACTTTTACACTACTAACTGCAATGTTCATCCCATTGCCTAGAGGGACACACTGAGCTCCAGAGATGGCAGGGATTCAGCCCAAGCAGGAGCGTGCCCCTCAGTTAGGAGTCCCCCTCCAGAAGAGGCTGAGACATCCCCTCCTCCCCTCCCCCCTCCTCCATACAGGGGCCAGCATCGACTTCGAGCACACATCAGCCACATATAACCACGACAAGGCTCGCTCCTACTGGAACTGGATCCGGCTGTGGAACTACGCGCAGCCCCCGGACGTGATCCTCGAGGCAGGGGGCAGGGCAGGCGACAGAGGGAGGGTCAGGAGAGGGCTAGTAACGGGAGCTGGCAGCAAAGGTGGGGCAAAATTGAAGACAGAGGCAGGAAGGAGAGAGGAGGCAAAGACTGGGGGAGGGGTCAGTGGACAGGATGAACGCTGTGAGGAGGGAAGACAAGAATGGAGAAAGACCCGGAGCCACAGGAAAAGGACACAGTGACCCTTACCCAGTCCTGACACTCGGTGGTCTAAAAATCCTCAAGCCACCTTGGAGAGTGGGCCTGAGATGTTCTTCCTTTGCAAAGGAGGACACCAGGCCAAGAAAGCAGATCACTTGGGCATGTGGTATGTGGCAGAGCCAGTGTTCAAACACTCACCCCTCTGAAAATGCTTACAGATGGGGGAACTGAAGCCCAGAGAAGGGAACAGGCTTCTCCAAGCCCCAGACCAACTACAAACCACTGAGACCTCATCAGCTTGGGGCAGTGCCACAGCTACAGGCCACCCATCAATGGATCCCACCTTCAAGGAACTCCCAGAGTCCATTTAGGACAGTGGCCTCTCGAGTGGGGAAGCTTCCTATTGGAGTGGACCGGGACAAGCAAGGTCCCTTGTGTAACAAGTTGACAGTGAGGGCCTGGGACAGGGGAAAGGAATCACAAGCACTGACCAGGGAGACAGGTGGTGCAGCCCAGGCAATAGAGGGGCCAAGCCTGGCTGCGAAACACTGGCTTCAGTGAGGTCTGGGGCAAAGTTTCCGCTACCTGGGCTTCTGCACTTCCAAGCCTGGCCAGCCAACTCCAGCTTCCCATTCCACCAGCCCTACCTGACTTCCCTTGTTGGCATGCCTCTCCCTGCTAACTGCTACTCTCCCTTGTCCCAGCTCCTGCAGGAGTCCTTCCAAGATCCCCCCAACCCTTATCCTAGCACCACAGCTCCAGATCAGGATGGTGTGTACTGTGTCTTCAAGAAACCTAGCACCTACTGAATGCCTACTGGATGAGTAGCTTCCCTGTGTGCTGTGAGGCCAACCCTCTTTCCATCCCGGGCTTCTGTTTCTCGTTTTGTGGGTCAGATCATGGTAGTTAACAGCGAGCCCATTCCAGGGCCAAATTACCAAGTTACACTTAGAGCTCTGCATGATCCTGGGCCACTCACTTCCCTGCTCTGTACCTCAGTTTCCTCCTCTGTACATGGAGAACACATTCAAGCCTAAGTCTCAGGGTGACATGTTGGGAGTGAGGGATGAATGAATGAAGGATGAAAGGAAGGAGTGAGGGATGAAGGAAGGAAGGAAGGAAGGAAGGAAGGAAAGGAAGGAAGGAGGGAAGGAAGGAAGGAAGGAGGGAAGGAAGGAAGGAGGGAGGGAAGGAAGGAAGGAGGGAGGGAAGGAAGGAAGGAGGGAGGGAAGGAAGGAAGGAAGGAAGGAAGGAAGGAAGGAAGGAAGGAGGGAGGGAAGGAAGGAAGGAAGGAAGGAGGGAGGGAGGGAAGGAAGGAAGGAAGGAAGGAAGGAATGGACAGAAGAACAGGAACTGAGAAGAACAAGGCTGTGAGGCCCGTCTCAGGCCCTGCTCTCCCTGAACTGCTAGAGCTGAGCTCTGTGGATGGAAAGAATGGTCACCTTCAGGAGGTTAAGGAAATGTGGGAAGCAGGAAAAGAGGGACCCCATCCACCCAACACAGCCCCCTCACACCTACCTCTTCCAGCCCAATGTGACACCTGGCAACTGCTGGGCCTTCGCCGGTGACCGTGGCCAGGTGACCATCCGTTTGGCCCAGAAAGTCTACCTGTCCAACATTACACTGCAGCACATTCCCAAGACCATCTCACTGTCGGGGAGCCTGGACACCGCTCCAAAGGACTTTGTCATCTATGTGAGCACACAATGACAGGGAGCCAGGCTGGGCTGACGGGTCCACCTTGGAAGGCAGTATCCCAAACCTTAAGAGAACCCATCCACAGAGCTGAGGGAATGTGGCTTAGCTAGCTTGGGAATAGCCAGAGTGGGGCACATCTCAGCCTTCCAGGCAGCTGCCTAGTTCAACCAAGGCTTTTCTGAGACAAGAGAGACCAATGGGCTTCATCATGCTGAGGCAGTCCATAGAGTTAGGAGTAGAAGGGGATCCAGAGAAGGATTTAGAAGCAGCCTGATCCTTACTGACGGGGTTGGAAGACCTCAGCTTCCGACTCCCCATGCAGTGTTCCTTCCTGTCCCAGACACCAGGCTGTGACACTGGCCACATTGATGAGGAGCCCCCCACCCCCACCCCAGAAGTTGTACAAGTCTTAGCCTGCTGCATTTCATACCTCCATTGTCTGGTTCCACAGGGCATGGAGAGCCCCCCCAGGGAGGAAGTGTTCCTGGGGGCATTCCAGTTTCAGCCAGAAAACACCATCCAGATGTTCCCACTCCAGGTACCTGGGGAGGCCACAAAGGCACATCTGCTGAGGGTACCCCATGTGCAGCTCTCCCCAGTCCCCTACAGCCCTGAGAAGTGCATAGTCACTTCTTGACAGATGATGAAACCGGAGAGACTCGGAGCTGCTGCCTGGGGCCCAGAGTAGCACCCGGGGGAGCCCTCTGACCCTGGCTAGTCTTCCCCGTTTTCGGGTCCTTCCAGGAGCCCTCTTGCTGCACTCCTTCCTGGATAGCAAATGTTGAATACCAAGTGCCCATCAGGTAGGGCTCCTGACTCCAGACTTAAGACCTCTGTGCTAGGAGCTCCTAGTCAGAACTTGATCTGGCCGTAAGAGAGGAAACTGAGGCCTGGAGAGGAGGATGTTGGGGGACAGACAGAAGCAGGACTGGATGAGCTGGCAGCATGACTGTCCAAGTTTGGAATCTGGCTAATACTGGTCCAAATCTCAGTCTCACCACAAGGTCTGGGCTCCAGGCTTCAGGATCCCTTCTGTACTTCTCTGGGAGGCTAAAACAGGCACTGGGTTTTAAAGCAGAACGAAGGGGTGAACCTAGGATCTCACACTTCCTAGGCAAGTGCTCTGCCACTCAACCATATCCCCAACCCTCATTTCTGAGACAGAATCTCACTATGGGGCTCAGGCTGGCCTCACTAGTAGATGGAATCATAGGCCTGAGCCACCAGTCCTGCTCTGCCTTTTCCATACTAGGCAGGGGGCTTAATAATCATCATCTCCACCCACTGTGGGCACAGAGAATGGAGGAGCAAAGTTTACAGAGAAGCCACAACATGCCAGGGGCTAATGAGCTGAGTTCCTTTTATGTCCACGGTAAACCTGGGGAACATGTATTAGCACTCCCGTCTTACAGAGGGGAAACTGAGGCCCACACAGTGGCTTCCTGAGGACCCCACAGCATCACACTGCCAAAGTTCCATGGCTGAGGCATCTTCACTACAGCACTGTGTCTGTGCTTCTGGCCTCAGCACCTTCCATCCTAGCCCCCACGTGCCAAGCCCATCCCCCTCTCTAGGACTCCATTCCCACACCTGTGAAATGGGAAAGTTCCCTTCTTCCAAGGCCCTTCTGCTGGGTAGAGCAGAGGCCTATGGGGGAGCTGCCACTGTCTGGCTCTGTTCCAGAACCAGCCACCCAGGGGCTTTGCTGCAGTCAAAGTGAAGATCTCCAGCAACTGGGGGAACTCTCGTTTCACCTGCCTGTACCGTGTGCGTGTGCACGGCTCCGTTACCCCTCCCAGAGACTCCCATCTAGAATCCCTGTCTTAGAGATTAAAGTGTGTTCTTCGGTCCTAGCCAAGTCCGAGTGTCTTTAGTTCGTGATGTAGTGAGGTAGACTGCCTTGGGGGACACTATAGGTCATTGCCTGCCAGGCACCTAGGTATCTTCATAACAGTCCCAGCTGTCCCCTTTCCACATAGGATGACAGTGACAGCTCAGAGTAATCCAGTGACTTAGGGGAATTCACAGTCAGCAAATGGTAGTCCCTGGAACAAACCCCAAGCAATCTAGCTCCTGCACAGAAGACATCTCTCTAGATTTAAATAGACCTCTGTCTCCCCCTATGGGTTACCTTCAGCAAGATCCCACCCTCCGAGGGCCTCAGTCTCCACACCTGTACAATAGGGACAGGATTGAAGGCTATTAGAGCATATGTAGTAGATGAGAGGTCCCAACCCTGCCCACCCTGTGATGTTTCAATATCTTTTAAACTATTTGCTGTGTGATGTTGGGTAAAATGCATACCCAGTCTAACTTCATTTTTTCCAGGTAGATACACCTGGTCCTCAAACTCCATCTTTTCCTGTGTATCCTTGCCATGGCTGCTTAATCTTTCCCTGTGCTAGCATTTACTTGAGAGCATACAGAAGTACTAGAAACAGTGCCCACCATTGCTGTTGGCTATAGCTCGGGCCACATAAGTCCTAGCCCATATCATAGCACACAGCAGATGCTGGACGGTCACTGCTGTTACCATCAACTTCCAGCTGCAGGCAGGCAATAAGAGAAGCAGTCCTCTCAGAAGGACCTTGCCCTAGAACAAGGTCCCAGCAGGATGGGAGTAGAGTCAACTGGAGCCTGCAGGCAAGCACAGGGAGGTAAAGGCTGGCAAGGGCCCAGCTGGGCATTGGAAGGGCGGAGAAATCGGAAATGAGCTTGTCTCCAGGGAAAGCACACTGGGCAGCCCTGCCCTGCTGTAGAATCTCCCCCTGGGCCATGTGCCAGACCTCCAGACAGCCTGGTTCCTCCAGCACTAGCCTTGGGGCCCTTTGGGTCTCCACGGTAGAAGGGACTTCTGGAGACAACCCACACTCCCACTGCCCTGCCCAGCAGTCAGCCTAGAAGCCAAAATTTGTGGAACGTTTCTCTGGCTCTTCCGTGTTTTCCTGAGGCAAGCTCCCAAGTATCCCGGGGCGGCCTTGAACTTCTGATGCCTCTAGCTCTGTCTCTTGAGTGCTGAAAAGTACAAGCACTGAAAAGTACCTGGTTTATGTGGTGCAGGGGATGGAAGCCGGGGCTGTGCAAGCTCTCTCCCAACTGAGCTACAGCCTTGGCCTGTGTGAACTGTTCTTGAATGGCAGACACCCCACTCTGAGTTGCTGTAATCTAGAAGTGTGTCCCACCTGTGCTCTGGTGAGCAACCCTCTCCTTCCAGGATCACCTTGGCAGTTCCTCTTTTCCAGACAAATGGAGTCAGCTTGCAGAACTGCTTGTTGGGTTTCCAACATCTTTTAATAAGGCTCATCTCTTGCCTCGAATAAATTCTGCACTTTTCTTGGCAGGTGGAGTCCTGGCTGTCTCAGGTGTTCAGGACTGTCACAAGTGGGGGTCTTCACCCTCGGTGACATTTTCCATGGAGTGATCCCCGCTGCTTGTCACTCCTGCATTTGTCCAGCCTTGGTTCCTAGGGTTCAAGTTCATTCTCTGAGACGTTCTAGGTGGACACTCACACGATCCACTGTGTGTTCACACCCACTGATGCGGTACTTGCCAGGGTCAGCCAGTGAGCTGTGGTGCCGGTGTCAGTCAGCTGGGAACTGCCATGGGGACATCTCCATAGCTCCTCCAAGTTACAGAAGATTCCAGGGGAGATGTGCCTGGGGAGCTTTGCCTGCTCCATCATGGAGAAGAGTTCATTGACCCTTCCCCAAACAAAAGGACACAGGCCATAGCTGGCAGACCCTCTGCAAATGTGACTCCCACTACACATGTGAGGAACCACCATGTGCTGCCCTCAGTCCTGCCCAGGTAGCCAGGCCTGCTGATTCCCCACCCTTTCTTCTAGCTCACTCCATATCATCTGCCAAGGCCAATGGTCCTAGGGCAGAAGATACAGGTCCCAGTGCACCTGATGTGCCCAGCAAAGCACAGGGGTAGGGCTTATTTTAGGGGAAGCCTCTATCAGAAAAACAAAAGTGGCCCCCAGATCCTCACCACTCAACCCCATCAGCATTAATCAGACATGTGGGCCACAAGCCAGGGTAGGAATCAGATGTCCCAAGCCACTGAGACAGACCCGGAGGTATAAGACGCCAAGTCACCCCCAGGCCCCCAGAGTGGCGCCTCTGATAAACCCAGCTCCAGTCCCAGGATTTAGCTAATCCCCTTAATCTCCAGAGCCAAGGCAGTGTGATTGGGACAGAGACATACAGACTCCTGGAAAGACAGAAGGTCCCTGGTCCTACCCTTGGCCTGTCACCTTGCTGTGTCACCTGTGGGGGTCACCCTCTGATCTTCAGTTGCTCAGTCTGAACCAGAAGATGCTAGCTAGCTTCTGCCACTTCCTTGTCCTGAGAACTGAGGCCCTGGGTGCGGTGTGAAAGGTCCCTGACAGCTGAGATGGTAAATGAGCTGCTTAGCAAGCACACCTATAATTCCAGAACTTGGAGGTGGAGGGAGGATTAGAAAGTTCAAGGTCATCCTCAGCCACATAGATCAAGGTCAGCCTGGTTTATATGAGACTCTTTAAAAAAAAAAAAAAAGAGAGAGAGAGAATGAATGAATGAATGAATGGACTGCTTGAAGCACAGTGAGGAAGTACCAAGTCATTGTTCCTCCAAACGAAGTCTGCGTCTGAGCCTGTACACACCAGCACAGCAGGAAATCCCATAGCCACCATTTCCCAGGTCTCTGTCCCCTCCTGAGACTAGCTCTGGAGGGAGACCCTGAGACTCTGGTTACCTGTCCATCACTCTAAGATTAAAACCATCAGGGGATGGTCCCAAGTCACCCTTTTCTCAACACGGGGCCCCAAGGCTCACAGGAAACTAAGCTCCAAGCTCCTCCAGGGCCTATGGTCACATGAAACTGCTTCTGCTCCCAGCAGCCTATGGGATCTACTGTGCTGACCATCCCTACTCTCCAGCCCTGGGAGCCTGGGGCTGGGGCTCCAGGGTCTCTGGTCCCGGGGAGGAAACAACTATGACCAAGAAAGGGAATTAGATAAGTTTTCTGTCTCTGAGGCCTTCCCTAGGAGAGGCCAAAGGAACCCTAACCTGCTGTGGATATTGCTCTGTATAAGTAATATGCTGTTTGGCCAGTGGCCAGGCAGGAAGTATAGGCAGGACAAGAGAGAAGAGAATTCTGGGAGGTGGAAGGCTGGGGCAGAGAGATGCTGCCAACCGCTGCCATGACAAGGAAGATGTAAGGTAATGGTAAGCCTCGAGCCACGTGCAAAGTATAGATTAATAGAAATGGGTTAATTTAAGATATAAGAAGTAGATAACAAGAAGCCTGCCACGGCCATACAGTTTGTAAACAATATAAGTTTCTGTGTATTTACTTGATTGGTTCTGAGCGTCTATGGGCCTGGCAGGTGAGAGAGATTTGTCCTGACTGTGAGCCAGGCAGGAAAACTCTAACTACACTAACCAAAGTGCCCTTCTAGCAGAGCTGGCCTAGACAAGGGGGCAGAATTGGGTACCACCTAAGAAAGGACATTGCAATCATGCCACTGTGGATGGCTTGCCCCCTCCCAGAAATGTGTGTGCCCAGGTGGACAGGCCACTTGAGAGCATAGGAGTCTGTGGATTTTTTTTTCCTGGTTCTGAGGTAGCCACTTCCCCTTCTGGAGGAATTCTGGGCCCAAGACTGACTAAGAGTGTCACCCTTGGAAGGTGCCATTTCTTATTTTAGTCATCTGAATCACTAGGAGGGGCTGCCTCAGTTTCTAGATGAAACTGGGAGAGGTTAAAAAAGACCAGCTCAGTGTTACCCAGCCAGTGTGGAGAACCAGGAGGGCACCTGGTGAGTATAATGGCAGAGATGAGTCAGGTTCAGGACCTGCCTAGCCTGGAAGGTCAGCCCTGCTCCGGGTTCTGCATGTGTAGCCTTAGACAGGTCCCTTTTTCTAGGTGAGCCTCTCTTCTCTCCTATAGAACAATGGAGAGTCACCCTCTCATGTCCACAACAGGGCAACAATATCCCCATTAGCACAGACTAACAAATATAAAGTGCAGAACTAGGAATGGATTACTTCTTTGGGATGCCATTGGCCAGTGAGGTCCCATAGCGCCCTAATACTACAGGCTATTGCCAGTGCTCTTGGTTACCTTCCAAAAGCTGACAGACGACCCTATTGCTGAAGATACCACATACTTGAGTCATAGAACACAGAGAAATTGAGCTGGTATTCACCCGGAAACTTCATCCCTACTGGCTAGCTCTCATAGTTCTGGAAGCTGCTGTCCACACGGCCAGAGGTGAGAAGCAATCACCAGTCTTACCCATCTGTGAACCTTGTGAGCGCTAATAATGACTGGCCTGCCAAGACATGCCCACTGGTGCAAACGTGGCATGAATGTCACGAGAGTAACCGACCACTTTCTGATTGGATTTAAGGTCCATTCTACAGGTTGAAACCCATATGGGGTCAAAAATCTGTGGCTAGACAAGTCATAAGCCCTTGGAGATAACCTACTAATATGACTCTGCTAAACTAAACTAAACTAAAGACTTACCATCATACACATAGATTAGTGCATCTCTCAGCTTTCATCAGAGAAACTTCTTTTTGCAGTAAATGGTAATTACCAGACCCACAACTAATCAACATTCAGAGAATAAGAAACTACAGTGTGCTTAGTCCTAAGTGGATGTCTATATCACACACCTTCTCCAAAGCTCAGGGATCCTTGCAAAATGGGGGACAGAAAGACTGTAAGTGCCAGCAGCAGTGGATGACTATAGGGAAACTGTTTTCTGGATACAGCAGTACAAATGCATGTAGGGACTCACAGAGGTTGGAACAGTGTGTGCAAAACTCATGCAAAGCCAAGGAATGATCCAGAGCTTCCTAGACACCCCCCCCAAAAAAGGGGTATCAAGACATGACCCTCTACCCCCACAAATGCTATGGTTTTCTGTGCATGGAGGACCCTTATCCCAGAGGTGTGTCTTCCCACCCCCTCTCAAAAGGTGGTGAACATCAGAGCTGTTGTTAGAGACATGTGGCTGAGGAAACAGTGTACTTAATCAAGTGCCTGCTGTGCAAACATGGAAGACTTGGGTTTGATCCCCAGATCCAGCCAGGTGTTGCAGTGTGTACTTGCAATTCTGACAGCTGGAGGGTGGACACGGGTAGATCCTTAGGATAGTTTCCAAGCCAGTCTAGACTACTTGGTAAGTTCCAGGCCAATAGGAGATCCTGTCTCAAAAAACACAGTGAGCATCATCTGAAGAACAACATCAAATGCTTACCTCTGGCCTGTACACTCATGCACACACATGTATGTGTCACCTGAACACACACACAAAGAATTGTCAGCACCAAACAGACTTTATCTTTGGTTTTGTCAGAAGAATTTTTAGAAAATTGAGCATTGATAATTCTAGTTTTCATGATCAAAAGAAGAAACAAATTACTAATATCAAATTAAAAGGAAGCATCACTACAGCTCCTACAGATAACAACAAAAAAGGAGAAGTTGTGAACAGCTTTATGCCAGTAAATTCAACATCTTAGTAAAAAGAACAAAATTCTTCAAAAATATGAGTGACACAACTGACTCTAGAAGAATTAGCAGCGAAGCCAGACATGGTAGTGCACCCCCAATCCCAGCAACTCAGGAGGCTGAAGCAGGAGAATGGCAGGTTCAGTGCTCAGCTAGATTACTGTCTTAGGGTTTCTATTGCTGTGAAGAGACACCATGACCACAGCAGCTCTTATAAAGGAAGACATTTAATTGGGGTGGTTCACTTACAGTTCAGAGGTTTAGTCCATTATCATGATGGTGGGGAGTATGGTGGCTGAGAGTATGACAACATGCAGGCAGACATGGTGCTGGCTCCATCTTGGTCAGAAGGCAACAGGAAGTGCACTGAGACACTGGGTGGTATCTTGAGCATAGGAAATCTAAAAGCCCATCCCCAAAGTGACACACTTCCTCCAACAAGGCCATAGTTACTCCAACAAAGCCACACCTCCTAATAGTGCCACTCCCTGTGAGCTAATGGGAACCAGTTACATTCAAACTAACAGTTACATAGGGAGAGTCTGTCTCATTATCATTAGCAAAATGTAAAAATGACAATTATACAGACGTTTATTAAATTTCAAGGCCAGATTTTTTTCACTTGCAGAAGCTGTGGAGGCCTCCTTGAGTCTCGTTTTCCTATAATTCCATTGCTCAGGATAAAGTAACTGTGAAAAACTGAGTGTGCCCTGCTTCATGTTTGACTACTCTGCATCCCTGGCATCTGAATCCAGAGTGTGCCATGGAGTGACTCACAGATGTCCTCTGAGCTGGTTTCCTAAACTGTAAAAGCTGATCTGTTGGGAATGTAACTCAGTGGCTGAGCCCTCACCTGCTGTGGCATCCATGAGTGTGAAATGTTCTCAGAGGGGTGGCAGGACATTGTCCTATAGAGCAGAACAGCCACCAGGAGGCACTAGAGACCAGCAGACCTGAGGCTGACACTCTCTGCCAGGGTGACCTGAAACGTCTCTCTATGAACTACAAATGAAGCTAAGGGAACTCCAGGAATGCTTTACTCTCAGATCTAGCTGCAGTGTCCCACTGTGTCCTGTGTCCAACACATCAACTCCCAGTCAACTTGAGTTTGTTTCCCAGTACTAGAAACGCACGTGCACGCGCACACACACACACACACACACACACACACACACACACACACACTTGCCATCTTGCCTGCCAGAGAGCTAAGATAGGAGAGGCCACAATGACTTGGCAGTGCAAAGAGGCACAGAGCCATCAGCAGACACCAGAGAGCTCCTGGCAAGCAATCCTGAGAGCTGTGTACCCTAGGTCAGTTGTCCTCACTGGCCCAGTTCTGGTGCCTGTCTCGTCTCTAGTCTGACTATAATTCTCTCCAAAAAGGATATGGCTCCCTCTTCTGGCCATGTAGAACTGTAAAAACTCTACCTGCTGAGTACAGAGCTATCATCATCAACCTTGGCATCAAAGTTCTGCCCTGAGTGCAACTGTGCCCTGAAGTCACGTGCCCTTCCCTACTGCTTGTTATCTGTTGGAATGTCATCACAGTAGCCCACAACTGCTGGACATCTGTCCATCTATCCCCTCACCCCCAACCCCCACCCTCAGAGAGTCAAGACGAAGACATGAACTGTTGGAGAGTTTTGTGTTTTGTTTTGTTTAAGGCTCAGAGGGCTTGAAAGATGGTTCAGTGGTTAAGAGAACTGGCTGCTCTTCCAGAGGACCTGGGTTTGATTCCCAGCACCTACATGGCAGCTCACAACTGTCTGTAACTCCAGTTCCAGAGGACCCAGAGCCCTCTTCTGGCCTCTGCAGGCACTGCAGACACATGGTGTACAGACATGCCTATAGACAAAACACCCATACACATAAAATTTTGAAGAATTTTCTTTCCCGATAGGTTTTCTCTGTGGTGTGACCCTGGTTGTCCTGTAACTCTCTGTAGACCAGGCCAGCCTCAAACTCAGAGAGCTGCCTGCCTCTGCCTCCTGAATGCTAGGACTCTAAGACATGCACCACCACACCTGGCTAGGAAATTTTTTAATAGGCTCTGCAGTCAGTCTCCTTCCTGAGTTCAAATCCCAGGTTTACCTAGAACCTGCTATGTGACCCTGGGGCAAGAGACATAACCTCTCTTTGCCTTGATCTCATTATCTGGTAGGTTGGGAAAATATCAGAACCTACACCTTAGAACTGTTTCATAGCAAGTGCCATTATTGTCTTGTAGGCTAAAACTATTGCTTCTTCCTAGCTGTTTGAGAACAGGGTAGGAAGGGGCACAGTGTTCTCTAGGCCCTATGGCTCAGAGCCATACTCTACCAGGAGAAGCCCACCACAGGAAGCCTACCAGAAGCCCACCCAGACTCCCCAACCCAGCCTAGGCATAAGTGGGAGGCTCAGAGAGAGCAAAGACAGAGGCTAGAATCCCCACAGGGGAGCCAAGAGCAGCCAAGATCCAGAGGCCTGGGTCATAGCCAGCCACCCCTGAGTCTAATCATGCCTGCTTCTCAGTATCTCTGCCATGGCAGATGTAGAACCCTAGGGCTCAAGGAACAGAAGAGACCTGATCTGGACCCCAGAGGGAGTGATGGTTGGTACCAAATGTCAACTTACCACAATTTAGAATGACCCAATTAAGGAGCCTCAACTGAGAAATTTTATACAACCTGTGGGTTGTCACTCCTTAAATGTGGGTGGCACCTTCTCTTAGCAGCCCAGGTAAAAAAGGAGAGGTGTCTTAGTTACTGTTCTATTACTGTGAAGAGACACCATAACCAAGGCAACACTTACAAAAGAAAGCATTTAATTGGAGGCTTGCTCACACTTTCAGAGGATTGGTCCATGATCATTATGGTGGAAAGGAAAAGGTATGGTGCTGGAGCAGTAGCTGAGAGCTTTACATCCTAATCTGTAGGCAAAAGGCAGAGGTCCTTTTGAAACCTCAAAGCCCACCCCCTGTGATATGACTTCTCCAACAAGGCCACACCTCCTAATCCTTCCCAAACAGTTCCACTAATTAGGGCCAAGCATTCAAACTGATGAGCCTATGGAGGCCGTTCTCATTCAAACCTCCACAAGAGGGAAGGGGAAGATCATTCCCTTGTTACTCACTTGGCCTTCCCTCTTACCAGCGAGTTAATTCACCCCACTGCTGCCACTGCTGATTTCTTTGCTGATACTAGAAGCAGCTTCTCTGGTCAGTTTCCAATATGGACTGAGGACCAGTGGCTCTTCAGGAACACTCCAGACCGTAGGTGACAGAATGGGACTGCTGAGAAACTTAACATCACAGACTGAACAACCACTGGGCTCTTGGCCTTTCAGATGTGAGACAGCTATTGTTGACAATTTTACTATTGCATAAGCTGATTTAATAAATCTTTGTGTGTGTGTGTGTGTGTGTGTGTGTGTGTGTGTGTGTGTGTGTGTGTGTTGGTTCTCTTCCTCCAGAGAACTCTAATACAAATTGTGGGACCAGAAGTGGGGATGTAGTCTGCCTCTTCCTGGTCCACACTTTCTACCTCACCTTTGGGGCTTATAGTCTGGTCATTGGTCCAGAGGCAATGATGGGTGGACCCTGAGAGATGTACGCATTGACTTGTCTGACGTCTCCTTCAGGGAAAGTCATTGCCGGCTCTATAGATGCATAGGATTAATTCCCTCAGGCAAGGGCAGAGAGGGCAATCCTGCAGGAGGTAGGATTGGGGTGGGGGTGGGAATTCACCCTGTGCTAAGAGTAGGGAGAGTATTTCATTCAGCAGAGTGAACACATCAGACCACCTTCAACCTCCATAGGGTCCTCCCACACATCTCCATTCATTTTCCAGTCATTTTAACTTAAAACATCTTTTGATGCTGGTAATTAATTTGCATTGTAAGTCAGTCAATCATATATTGTGTGATGAAGACTTGGGTTTGGTTTTCTGAAACTTGAGATCTATAGCTGCTGAAAAGATGACTCTCTTTCAGGGCACACTTTAAAACATACATTTATTTATTTGTTTATTTATTTATTTATTTATTTATTTATTTATTTATTTGTACCCATTTGGAGTTGTTCAATTTTATCACTGAACTCATTTTTTTTCCATACTGTGTCCAGAGATGTGAAAAGGAACCAACCAGTGACCCAGTGACAGGTTGGCCACACTGAACCATTTCCATCCAGAGATGTGAAAAGGAACCAACCAGTGACCCAGTGACAGGTTGGCCACACTGAACCATTTCCATCATGGAAAGGGCAGCATTTTGTCCTTACAGGAATAGACTCCTAGTCTGGTTGTGGAATTACCTTTCCTGTGTACATAGTGCTTCTACCAGGAGGCACAATAAACATCCCTTTCAAGTGGAGGCTAAGACTCCCTCCTGGACACTCTGGGCTCATAATGCCCTCAAGTCAACATGTTAGGAGGTATGATTGATCAAGAGGAGAATTGGACTACTTCTCCACAGTGGAAGGAAGAGTATGTCTTGGATGTAAGAAATATGATTAAGGTCAGTGAAAAACTACAACAATCCAATCCAGGAAGGATGAGAAATGTCCTAGAGCAGTGGTTCCCAACCTTCCGGATTCTGCAGCCCTTTAATACGGTTCCTCATGCTGTGGTGACCCCCAACCATCATTTTTGTTACTACTTCATAACTATAACTTTGCTACTGTTATGAATCATAATGTAAATATCTGGTTTTCTCATGGTCTTACTCAACCCCTGTGAAAGAGTCATTTGACTCCCCGCCCAAAGGGTTTGCAACCCACAGATTGAGAACCACTGGCCTAGACCCCCCCCACCCTAGGAATGAAGATATGAGTAACTTCTCCAAGCAGAGAACCAAGACCTCCTGGTATGCTTACTGAGAGTGGAGGAAATACAGAATAGGTAGTAGAAGATGGTGTCATAAATACCAGCTAGGGTCACATGACCAGTTACAGAAATGATTATGGTTGACATGAATGTTTTTGTCCTATTTGTTGAGAATGTGTTGATGCATATATTAAGTAGATGGCTGTGTTTTCTTCTATTTCTTTATCATGTGATGTTGATTGAGACATGAGTGGTTGTGTTGTAAAACTATATAATCCTATTTAAGCTATGGGATGTTAAAAGAGTAAGCATTGCTTGAGGGATTTAGAAGCCAAGTTCTTCAGAGCCTAGCACACTATAGTCTAAGCTCCAATCATTGGTCACTGAAGTAACAAGGTTTTGTCTTCTCCCTGAATTGTGTTTGTTCATTTGCTATGACCTTCTTTTTCTCTTTTAGAATAAAGAATGCTTGCTTAGTGAGATAATATGTTGGGAGAATGGAATTTGTTTCTTGTATTCATAGGAACTTATAGTTAAGAGATCTGAATTTTTAAAGTATTGGGATTTTTAAAAGATTTGGGGGACCTTTTTAAAGTTAAACTATATTTGGGGCTGGAGAGATAGATACCTCTGCAGTCAGGAACACTGACTACTCTTCCAGAGGACCCAGGTTTGATTCTCAGCTCCCACATGGTGGCTCACAACCACTTGTAACTCCATTCCTGGGGTATATGACGCCCTCTTCTGACCTCTGTAGGCATGGCACATACATGGTATACAGAAGAATACATGCATGCAGAACACCCATCTATATTAAATCAGTATTTTTTTAAAGTTAGACTATAATTTATATTATAAAATAAACATGAGACTTTGGAACAAAGCATGGAAGGTTGTGATTTTTTTTTAAGATTTATTTATTTAGTATGTATACAGTATTCTGCCTGCATGTATCTCTGAAGGCCAGAAGAGGGCACCAGATCTCATTACAGATGGTTGTGAGCCACCATGTGGGTGCTGGGAATTGAACTCAGGACCTCTGGAAGAGCAGTCGGTGCTCTTAACCTCTGAGCCATCTCTCCAGCCCGGTTGTGATTTTAAAGTGACATGTTTCTGTGTCAAGTCGAAAAGGGTTAGGCTGTGATCGTTGGTCTTCAGTGTCAGCTTGTCACATGTTGAATTACCTGAGTAGGGAGCCCCACTTGAATCATTGTCTGCATTAGGTTACCCCATGGGTAGATCTGTGAGGAATTGCCTTGATTGTCTTCAATGATGTGGTAAGACCCACCCCAAATGTGGCACCTTTTGATAACAGCCCAGATCAAAAAGGAGAAAAAAGAAAAACCATTCTCTTTTCCCTCTTACACTAAGTTAATTTATTGTTTGTTGCTGATGACTGACTCCTTCGCTGATATTAGAACCAGCTTTTCTAGGCTTCCAACCTAGATGGAGAGCCAGTGGCTCTCCAGGAACCCTCCAGGCCCTTTGGGATAGAATAGGACTGGACAACTCTGGGTTTCTCAGGCTCTCCAGTGGAAGACAGCCATTGCTGGCCTCCTCTGACTGCTGAGGTATCCATCCTCAAGGACCAGGCAACCAACAGAAACTACCAGGTTCTCAGCCCCTCATGTGTGAGACAGCTGTCATTGGACTATTTCAACCATGTTGAGTAAAACCTTTTATAAATCCTTTATATATGTTCTGCTGGTCCTGTTCCTCTGGAGAAGTCTGAAACACGTCCAACTGAGGAAGTTCTTCTAGATTAGGAGGAACTTACAGATATGGTTGCACACATGGAAGAAAGGGCTGCCAAGGTTACTGTGCTGGGAAGGCTGATGATGCTGAAGCTTTGGGCCTCTGTTGAGACATGAGCCACCAAGGCCCTGGGCCTCATTTTAAGGATCTCTTATTGTAGACTCGTCTTTGTAAGGAATGGTCTATAATATAAATTTGAAGGTGGTATGCCTTGGAGGGCTGCCACCCCCAGGTACTGAGTCTGCTCAGAAGGCCCCAGGACCTCCTGGTACACTAGCCGGGAGTGGGTTTCAGGCTTCTGCCTCAGCACCTCACTCCCACAACACCTGACCCAGGACTCAGCACATTCTACACATAGACACATATGAGGGGTGGGGGATGGCTCAGGGAGCAAAGCCATGTAAACATGAGGACCAGAGTTCAGATCCCCAGGACCCATGTATCAGTGAGCTCTGGATTTGGTTAGCAGCCTTGCTTCAAAATAAAAGACAGAATACGTCTCGTATCAACCTTGGACCTGCACATGCTCATACACACATGAAAAGACTCCCACACACGTGTGCCTACACACATGAGAACACATACACACACGTATATCACACAAATGCATACAAAAAATTAAGAGAACGGTTTCTCTGTGAGGAGCTTGGGGACCTAGGTCTTCCAGTCCTGTGGGCTGTGGGGACTTAAACAGCCCACACCCCAGGGCCTAAAAGGTTCTGGCTTCGTTGGCCCTTCCTTCCTGTGCCGAGCCTTGAGCCCACTGCCCTTTGCTGCCTCCAAAGAAGGCCCCAGCTCTGCTAGCCCTGATGCTTGGGACTTTTAGGAGGTGACCTGGTGCCACATCCATGGCAAGGATGAGCCCGAGAACTCTGCTCTGCCCAGAGCCACAAGCCATGGTCCTTAAAGGCCCCTGTTCAAGCTTGTGGGACCTTATGCTTCACAGCCTCTAAATAGAATCTTCTGTATCCAGAAGTCCACACATGCCCTGGAGTTGACCTTCTGAGAGGGTCAGAGGCCAAGCAGAGGTTGGGACAGGTGCATCTGGCTGAGAATGATGTTCCAAGTCCAGAGGAGGGGCCGTCTGCTACGTCCTCAAATAATAGCCTTGACACAAGGCATAGAGCAGATTCCAGACACTATGGCTGGGGCTGGGGTGCCTGGCAGCCAAGGGGGACAGATAGCAGCAACAAGGGACGGGCAGACACTGTCAGCAAAGAATGACTTCTGTGTGCTGGATCAGGTGGCTGAGCCATCTGGCATCCCTATCATATGATCTACCTCCCATGCCGCACAAAGCCCTGGTGTGGTGGACCTGCTGCACGGTAGCAAAAAACCCGGGGATCCTGGGATACAGGCCCCTCTGTGTATACCTAAGGCCTTGCCAGGCATTATGACCTGTCCCAGCAGAGCAGGGACCTAAGCAGGTGAGAAACATAACCCAGCCTTGTCACCTGTAGGACTCTAATACAGGAGAATATTTATTTTCTTCTCCAGAATTGTGCAGAAGCAGAAGACAGCAGGGCTTATCCAGAGAGAGGCAGTGTGGGGGCCCCTGGAGGAAGGGCTGCATCCCCTGGGCCTGGCACGGAGTGAGCCAGGGACATGCAGGACCCTTATGGGTCCCCTGCTACAGAACAGAGAGTAGAATGGACACCTCAAAACATGAGGAGGGAGCCCCCCTTCACAGAGAACATGAGGGTGGCTCCCCAGAGCTTCGGACGCTGCACGAGGCAGGGAGCAGCTGGCATGGCGGTTTCTGACCTCTGCGGGGCAGACTCAAGGTCTGGGGTGACGTAGAAGAGCTAGACTGTGCTGGAGAGGCTGACCAGGGCCTCAGCAAGGAGACTGAGGAATGGGGCCTCAGGGAGGTAGACCAGGTGGATTCCAGAACCCTGGAGGCGGAGGCTCCCAGGGAAAGGGAGGAAGGCGAGGCAACAGGTGTGCTGCTGGCTGCTACGTCCGTGAAGATCTGACACCGGATAGACTCCAGCTCTCTCCGGATATCGCTAGCCACCCAGCGGATGTGCCGACCTTGCTGGTCCAGCACCTTATGCATCAAGAAGTCAGGTTGTTGGATTGGCGTAAGGTCCGTGAAACACAGGCTTTGGTAGACCTGAGGGGAGATCTGGGAACAGAACAGGAGATGAGTGCCCACTGGAGCTGGTGGTACCAAGGACCAAGAACAGGCTTGCAGTGGAGAGCCCTCAGGTCTTGCCATGCCATGTAAATCTCTAGTGCTGTGCTGCTCCTAAAGACCACGGCTGGGGGACCCACACGGCCCTGAGCACCACAGCTGGGGGACCCACACGGCCCTGAGCACCACAGCTGGGGGACCCACACGGCCCTAAGCAGGCCCACCCTCTCACTCTCTCCTCCCTACACTTGTTGGTGAGGTGAGCCTGGTACCAGAACTCCTCTGCTTTGAAGCAAGGCCATGAGCTGGACCTCAGGTGGGGCCCAACAGAGTTCAGGTCCCCCATTAGCACTCCCCAGAGCTGGGTTCTCAGGAGCCTCCAGAACCCTCTCACACCAACCTCCCCAGTAGGGTGTAGCCTTTGGCATCGTGGGAGCTCCCATAATGCCCTAAAGCAGAGAGGAGGGAGAGGCTGAGCAGGGTCTGCACAGGCAAGAGACAGATGGAGTCTGACTGGCTTTTATGAGTCCCTGATTCCCCTTTCCACACTTAAGGAGAGCCACCTCCTTCCATATATCCCCACCTGTGCACCCAGTACCCACACCTCACATCTACTTTTTTTTTTTTTTTAAGATTGATTTTGTTATGTATGCTGTGTTCTGCATGTATGCCTTCAGGTCAGAAGAGAGCGCCAGATCTCATTACAGATGGCTGTGAGCCACCATGTGGTTGCTGGGAATTGAACTCAGGACCTCTAGAAGAACAACCAGTGTTCTTAACTGCTGAGCCATCTCTCCAGCCCCATGTTTGTTTGGGTTTTGTTTTTGTTTGATTTTTGTTTATTTGACACAGAGTTTCTCTGTGTAGTTTTGGTGCCTGTCCTGGATCTTGCTCTGTAGACAAGGCTGGCCTCTCAAACTCACAGAGATCTGCCTGGCTCTGCCTCCCGAGTGCTGGGATTAAAGGCGTGTGCCGCCACACCCAGCCCATGTCTACTCTTGATCACCTGCACTCATGGGTGCAGGGGCAGTATATCTGCTAATGAGTAGCCAAAGACTATAATGATGCCCTTGGGGACTACAGACAGGAAGGGCTATCAGAGGGCCACCCCTCCAGAAGTCCAGTGGTCTGTGTTCCCAGAGACAAGATTTCTGCTGACAGAAAACATGTCAGCCTGACCAGTTTCTGCCATAAACAGAGATAGACCAGATGGAGTCTACTGGCCTCAGATGGCCCCAGCATCTCAGAGGCCGCCTCACTCCCTCACCTGCTGCTTCATCCAGCCATACTGCACTCTGGTGGACAGGAATTTGGGGTTCCGCACATGTACCCTGGGCTTGTAAGCTGCTCCAATGATTTTGCTTGCCTGCAAGAGTCACCGGTGAGAACCATAGCCAGGAGCTGGGTCCCCTCCCCTCTCCCGACAATCCCCACCTGCTTGTTCTTGAACCATTGATTCCAGCTCTCCTCGATGTCTTCCACAGAATGCTGTTTGGTCCACGGGGATGTGAGAGACATCTGATGGAGCCTGGCCCGAGCCTCAACTTCCTTCTCTGCTTTCCCATGCAGAAATGCCATCAGCGCTGCCTGCTCATGCCGCTGGTACAACAGGGCTTCAGCCAGCTCCTTGCTGTAAGAGGCTTCCTTCACAACACGTGCCTCCCATTTCCCTGCCAGTGCCCACCCCCACTCATGCCAGAGGGCCTCCCCTTTCCAGGTCTGAGCCTCTCCAACCCTTTCCTACCTCCTGCCAGGGCCCAGCACTGAGCCAGCACTGTCTAACATGAGCAAGGCCCAGACGCACCGGCCCCAGATCTGCTGTGTTTCCTTTCACTCAGGCCTCAACTACACCTCGCCAGGAGGGTATGTGAACATCCCCACACCAGGAAAGCTCTGTCTTGCCTTGTTTTATAAATCTGCACAACAAGACTGTCCCTCCAAAGAGGAGTATGCCTTGATGAGACAACAGGAGCCATAAAGATTCCATGGGTATCTGAAAATTACATCAGAATCAACTCCACAACCTCTCCTGTAAAGCCTTCCTCATTTAATCCAGTCAGGTGGCCGACCTCTAAACAATATCTCTCCTTGCTATTCCTAACACCTGTCAGATGAAACTTCAGCCATGAGTTAACATAGCCATCTCCCCATGTAGACTGTGGCTTCTTTAAGTTTGACTGGTGTGTGACGGTACCTGATGAAATCCAAGGCCCTGTCACTAGAGGCACTGAGCCATATCTCCAGGCATCAATAAAGAAAAAAGAAAAACAGATTTTTTTTTTCTGAGACAAGGTCTTTCTAAGTAGCCTTGGATGTTCTGGAACTCATTGTATAGATCAGGCTGGCCTTGAACTCATAGAGATCCACCTGCCTCTGCCTCCTGACTGCTAGGATTAAAGGTGTGGGCCACCATGTCCAGCAATAATAAAAAAAAAATCAAAAGAAATGAAATCATTTGAAATTTAAGGGATAAGGCTGGAGTGGGTGATGTAGAGGGGAAGGAACCCAGAGAAGGGCAATAGCTGGAGGAACAACCCTCTCTCTCCCATGCATCACACAGCTGTCTGCTCAGGACCACCACCTTGGGCATTGGCATGGGCAGCCCCCGGCCACATGCTCATGATTTAGACAGGGGCCACTGCCACCCTGCAGATCTCAATCTGATTTAGGAGCAGGGCTCTTCTGACTGCTCAGTCTTGCCTCTGAGATGGTTAAATGGGGCCACAGGTTGCCTGCAGATCCTAAGCTTCTCACCCGACCTCAGTAAGAGGTTTCTGGGAGCCACGGAGCCCCAGGTGGCTGTAGTGACTCACTGCAGCTCAATGAAGGATCTTTTGAGGGTGGTGTCAGTCAAGTCAGGCTTCTCCTCTAAAGTCTCTTCCTGCTCCTGATCTTCAACCATTGTGGCCTCCTGCAGTTTATCCCAAATATTCAGGCCAAATGTTCCTGCAATATGACCAGAGCCTGTTCAGAACCAGGGCTCTCTGAACCCACTGCTTCCGCCCCTCCACTCCAAGAGTTGGTGAGTAGCCCTGTGTTCCACCCCACCCACTCACCCAAACACTGAGTGTCTGCCATGTGCCAGGCATTACACTGGCTACACAACACATCTCTACATTTGCCAGACTCCAGTCCTAGGAGGTACCTGGAGCTTAGGCCTAAAGCATCCTGCACTATGTGTAGGTTGATATGGGGAGAATGCTGTGACAAAGGCCCCATGACCCCCATTCAGGTTCCCAGCAGCTCGTGTGTGAAATGACAGGGGCATAAATTGGGTTAAGATCCGGGGTGGAGCAGAAGACAGAGAAGTCAGCATCCTGTTCTGGTCCCGGCATGGATGACCTGAATTCAGCCCCAAAACTGACTGGTAGAGAGAGAACCAATTTCTATGAATTCTGACCTCCGAATGTACGCAGTGGCACAGCCATGCCATGTCATGTGTGAAACTATCCCTCCCTGACACATACACAATACATAAATCAAAGCAGGGATTTCCCTGCTATGGAATAATGAAATTAAGAAAAAGAAAGGATCCAGGTTGTAAAATCCCATTTTGGAGAAATCCCCCAAAGAGCTCCAGCAGCGAATAAGAGAGCAGCTAACTATGCTGACAAATGGGGAAGTCTTTGCAAGACACACTATCCTGGAAGTCACTAGCTTCTCCAGGAGTTCCTGGTGTGGGTCTAAGCTGTGTGAGAACCAAGCTTGGCCTAGACAGAAGGATGCTGCTGTGGGGCCAGCTGATCTCCTGCCAGCCCTGCAGCCAGTAGGATTGAGTCTTGTCCTAAATGCACCCAAATCCTGTGAGGCCTGTGCTGAGCTCTAGGGGTTGTAAGGTTGAACTAGAATGAGATCAAGAAAGAGGGCCTCCCAAGAAGCCTAGCCGTCTTTTGACATACCCGAAGACAAGGTAAACTGAGTCTACCTAAATCTGTGTCCAGCCCCTCCAGCTCAGACCCAGCTGAAAGAGGTGAGAAAACACATGCTCAGGGAAAATAATACCAACTTCCGTCTTCAAAGATCCGTTACACAATGTCCAGAAAAATCTCATTGTGCTCTGGTTTTGAAATGTATATTGGCAAACTGTCATTTTGAGCTCACTAAGAAGTTGGCTGCAGAAGCAGGGTGACTCACCCCCAGTTGTGTAACACACACACACACACACACACACACACACACACACACACAGAGTTGTAACTCAAGCATATTTATCGCAGAGTCTCCTCCAAGACCCCTGTCCTGAGGCAGACTGGTCCCCTAACTGTGCAGGGAGAACAGGAAAATAGCAAAATAGTCCAAGAAACTTGTGCAGCCAGCATCACCCTGATACCAAAGCCAGACAATGATACCACAAAAAGGAAACTACTAGCCAATATCCTTGGTGGACAGAATGCAAAATCGCTCCACCTACTCATGGAGATGGCTTCATCAATAAACTCAGTGTCCGCCGCAAAAGCATGAGGACCAGAGTTCAATCCCCAGAGCCAATGCAGAAAGGTGAGTGCTAAACCCCCCAGCAATGGTGAGGCTGAGGCAGGCAGACCCCTGGGATATACTGGCCAGCCAGCCTCGTCTAGCTGACAAACACCAGGCCAATGAGAGGATCTGATTCAAAAGACACATGCACCACACGCATGCACTCCCATGTGCACACTCATGAACACACACATCACACAAGAATAAATCTTAGCAAGCCAAGAAAACAACTAGTGGAAGTCTTTAAACATTGGTCTTAGTAACAACTCCTTGGCTAGGACACCAAAAGCGCAAATAACAAAGGCAAAAATAGACTGGCAGAGTTCTACAAAAGCAGGATTACACTGAGCTAAGAACTTCCGGGTAGGTGAAAGATGGTCTACGGAAGGGAAAAACTACCTTACCATATATATCCAACACGGGCCAAGCTAACTACTAACATATGTAACTCCTCCAGACTAATAGCAGAAAGACCTGATTTTAAAATGGACAAAGGACTTGAATAGACATTTATCCAAAAGAGATAATCAAATGGCCAGTAGGATGTGGAAAGATGCTCAGCACCTCTACCAGGGAACAGGAATACACCTCACACTCATTAGTGGGGCTGTTATCAGAAAGGCAGGAAACAGGCATCTCTTTGCATCAGGGAACATGCAGAGAAATCAGAACCCTTGCAGGAATGCAACCCTACTCTAGGAAGCAGTATGGCACTCCTCAAAATTGAAATTGGGACTTCCATTTGATCCAGCCACCCTCTTCTGGTTATTCTCCTAAAAGAATTGAAAGCATGTGGTTAACCCATTTGGGAGGCAGAGATAGGAGAATTGTAAAATCGGGGTCAACCTGGCCTACACAGTGAGACCCTCACCCCCCCCCCACACACACACACACACACACTGAAAACAGGAGCATTTGCCCCGCCCACCCCGACTCTCAGATGTCAGTGTAGCATTATTGCCAGTGGCCAAAACATGTAAACAACCAAAGCATGGATCGACAGACGGATTCAGACAATACGCCTCTGATGGAATGCTCTTCAGCCTTAGGATAGAAGGGAAATCTGGGGCTGGAGAGATGGCTCAGTGGTTAAGAGCATTGACTGCTCTTCCATATGACCCAGGTTCAATTCCCAGCACCCATATGGCAGCTAACAACTGTCTATAACTCCAAGATCTGACACCCTCACACAGACGTACATGCAAGCAAAATACCAATGTACATAAGATAATAATAAATAATTTAAAAAAAAGAAGAAGAAGGGAATTCTGTGACTGTGGCAATGGGGATGAACCTTGAAAACACAAGGCCCAACGAAATGAGCCAGACACAAGGCAAACTACTTGATCTCACAGCTATATGGTGTCTAAACTAGTCAGGCTGAGAGGAAGCAGAAAGAAGGACTGAGAAGGGAGACGCTGCAGGGTGACAGAGATCAGGGATCTGAGTAAGTGTAGCTGGGACAAAGACAGGCTTGATACTCAGCAGGTGGAAGAACGGAAATTGGGAACCACTTCAAAAGACCACAGGGCACTATCAACTGACACTGAGGGAAGAACAGATATATAGATATATCCTTGACTAGGAATCATCTCTACATACATACCAAACAGGAATGCATATATTTATTTATTTTAAAAGTTATAAGAGTGTTTATAGGAGTATTGTTCTCAATCATGTAAAATAGCTAGAAAAAGTAACAGGAGTTAAGCATGGTATTTACTGTGGATAAACTTCACAGCTAGACTGTTTAGAGAAAGAAAACAGAAACAAAGAAAAGCTCACCCCGTGACCCCGTGTGTACAATGTGCAGAAACAATCTTTTAGAAACCAGGCCAGGGATAGTGGCCCCCACCTGGGGCCCAGCGTTGTAGAAGACATGGCACAAGTCCATGGCCAGCCTGGGCTGTCACAGTGAAATGCTGTCATTAAAAAGACAAACAGACAAACAGAGGGTCCAAAGAGATGTCTCAGCTGCTAAAGTGCCTGCTACAGAAGCCTGAAGACTGAGTTCACATCCTGACCACTCACCCTGAAAGCCAGGACAGCCATGCACACCTCCATGCTGGGGCACAAAGACAGACAAATCCATAAAACTCACTGTCTAACCCACCTAACCAAATCAGTGAGCTCCAGGCTCAGTGAGAGACCCTGTCTCAAAAAAGAAGGTGGAGAGAGAGTGAACAAGACACCTAATGTTGACCTCTGACCTACACAAGTGAGTACACACGTGCACATGTACCCACAAACATACTTGCACAGACCTGTACAGACACCTCACCTACACATATACAGGGAAAGACACAATGTCAGGGCCTGGCGAGCCGGCTCAGTGGTGAAGGCACTTGCCACCAAGCCTGGTGGTCAGAGTTCCACCCCAGGGACACAGCAGAAGGAGAGAACCACCTCCCACAGTTGTCCTCTGACCTCTGCATGCATTCCATGGCATATGCCTCCCCCAGTACATAAATAATTGTAAAACACACACACACACACACACACACACACACACACACACACACACACGTAGCAGCCAAGGTAGGAGTGAGAGGATACCCAGGGGTTTCTGCTTCCCAATGTGAGCTGTACAGACAGATAGGTGTACACTCTGGAAATTCAAAATGGAATACTTAGAATTTCTGAGCTTTTCTTTCTATAATACCAGAACTGTGCTTATTTTCTTAAGAGAAAAGAACAGACCTTACCAGATACACAATTTTCTAAATAAAACTCACCAAAACAAGCAAAGCTGGGAGGATGAGTGAATGAATGGAAAGATAGTTGATAGCCAAGTGGACAAGCAGACCAATTCATATCTTGCAAGATTCTCTGAGCAGCTGCAAGACCCTTCTCCCCACAGGGCTTCAGAGTAATGCCAGGGTATGTTCCCTCAGGGGCAGGGATAGGAAAGGCCAGGCTTTGGCAGCACCCATACCTATGGTATCACCAGAAAGTTTCCAAGCTTTGACGTCCCGGTCCTCACCAGCACTAACAACCAACTGGAAGATGTCCACATACAGGATATCCGACACGCTATCCACATGGCTATTCCAGGTAACCAGAAGTGGTGGGGGAACCAGAGAAATGGTCTGGCCTTCCACAACCTGTAGGGGGCAGTAAAGGATGACTTACATGATGATGCTATCATACTGATAGCACCTTACCAGTTACCTAGGACCCAGAGCAGCAGAGCCCAGGGAAGGGCACCTGCACATCAGCCCATGAACTACCTCTGGGCACTTCAAGCTAACGTGCCGCCGCTGACCTTCAGTAGGTCTCAGCACTGGCCTCAGGGGTCCTGGGTTCAGCCATCAGAATCATTTCCCATTTACTCTACATAGACTATCTCACTAGGACCCACAACCTCCTATGCTGTAGAGCAGGATCACCACTTTACTGAGAAGAGAGAATCACAGATATTCGGAAACCGACCTAAAGCCACAGAGCTGCGAGGTGATGGGACCACAACACAAGCCCACAAGTCTTTAACTCTTCTCCGCAGAGTACTGAAAGGGCAAACTGCAAGGGGTGGCTGGGGACAAGGACATCACACCACAAAAACATTACACTGTAAGAGGAAGGAAGTCTATATAACTGGGAAGTAACTGTGTGCATGTGTGTGTGTGTGTGTGTGTGTGTGTGTGTGTGTAATTGGGGGTGAGTGCATGTGTGGTGTATATGTGTGTGGTGGTGGGAGGGGGGGGGGGGAGTTGGGAGGGGGGGTGTGGTGTGTGTGTGTGTGGTGCGTTGGGGGTGTATGATGTGTGTGTGGTGTGTATGTGTGTGGTGTGTATGTGTGTGTATGTGTGTGTGTTTGTGTGTGATGTGGTGGGGGGGGGGGTGGGGAAGTATGGTGTGTGTGTTGTGTGTGTAATGTGCATATGTATATACATGTTTGCCTGTGTTCAGCACATGCATATACATATGGTGCAGTGGAGGCATGAAGTTGACCTCAGGTGCCCTCCTTGATCTCTCAGGATCTCTTGGTGAACCCAGAGTTTGCCAATCCCAGCTGGTCTAGCTAGCCAGCTTGCCCCAGGAATCCCCAGTCTCTGACCTAAGCCATGACTCAGCTGTTAGATGAGTTCTGGGGTTCAGACTCCAGTCCTCACACTCGGCATCAAGTGCTGTATCCATTGAGCTGTCTGCCCAGGCCCAACCATTTTGAGATCAAACAAGACTGGGGAAGAACATTTATTCTGCTGTAGTCAGACTACTGCAAAGTGTAACATAACAGTGAAAGGCAGCAGAGAGCTCAGAAACCAACCTAAGCATGTGTGAAACCCTGCTGTACACAAATAATATCAGAAAGTGTGGGTCAAACACAGTGGACTGTCAAAAGAAAACCATTATCACATGTGAAACTAAAATACACACTACGAAGTTTGATATTCTATACTATATTCAAACTAAGAAGTTTATTATTATTAAGAAATTTTCCAGGGTTGGGTATTTAGCTCAGTGGTAGAGCGCTTGCCTGGCAAGCACAAGGCCCTGGGTTCAATCCTCAGCTCAAAAAAAATTTTTTTTCATTCATTTTACGAATCAACCACAGATCCCCCCCTCCTCCCTCCTCCCTCCTCCCACCCCCCAGCCTTCCCCCTCAACCTACCCCCCATTCCTATCTCCTCCAAGGCAAGAATCTCTCCCATGGGGAGTCAGCAGAGCCTGGTACATTCAGTTGAAGCAGGTCCAAGCCCCTCCCCACTGCACCAAGACTGTGCAAGGTGTCCAACCATAGGTACTGAGCTCCAAAAAGCCAGCTCATGCACCAGGGATGGATCTCGATCCCATTGCCTGGGAGCCCCCTAAACAGTTCAAGCTAAACAACTGTCTCATATATCCCCAGAGGGCCTAGGCCAGTCCCAAGAGGGCTCCACAGCTATTGGTCAACAGTTCATGAATCCCCACTAGTTTGACTGGCCATCTTTGTATGTTTTCCCATCATGATCTCGATGTCCCTTGCTCATAGAATCCCCCCCTCTCTCTCATCGATTGGACTCCTGAAGCTTGGCCTGGCACCCAGCTGTGGATCTCTGCATCTGCTTCCATCAGTTACTGGATAAAGGCTCTATGATGATAGTTAGGGTATTCACTAATCCGGCTACAGGAGTAGACCAGTTCAGGCACCCTCTTAACTATTGCTAGTAGTCCAAGGTGGGGTCATCCTTGTGGATTCCTGGGAACTTCCCTAGCACCCTGTTTCTCCCTATTCCCATGATGTCTTCATTTATCATGGTATCTCTTTCCTTGCTCTCCCACTCTGTCCCTGTTCCAGCTCAAACCTCCTGTTCCCTTATGTTCACACCCCCTTATCCCTTGACCTCCATTACCCCCTCAACCCCAGTTCACCCATGTAGATATCATCTATTTCTCCTTTGCTGGGTGATCTATGTGTCCCTCTCAGGGTCCTCCTTGTTAGCCAGCTTCTCTGAAGCTGTGGGTTGCAGTCTGGCTATCCTTTGCTTTACATCTAGCATTCACCTATGAGTGAGTACATACCATGTTTGTCCTTCTGAGTCTGGGTTACCTCACTCAGGACAATATTCTCTAGTTCCATCCATTTGCCTGCAAACCTCATTATATCGTTGGTTTTTTGTTTTTGTTTTTTGGTTTGTTTTTTTTTTTTTTACTGCTGAGTAATACTCTATTGTGTATATATGCCACATTTTCTTTATCCATTCTTCAGTTGAGGGGCATCTAGGTTGTTTCTAGGTTCTGGCTATTACAAATAGTGCTGCTATGAACATAGTTGAGCATGTGTCCTTGTGGTATGATTGGGTATTCTTGGGTATATGCCCAAGAGTGGTATAGCTGGGTCTTGAGGTAGACTGATTCACAATTTTCTGAGAAACTACCATACTGATTTCCAAAGTGGCTATACAAGTTTGCACTCCCACCAACAGTCGAAGAGTGTTCCCCTTGCTCCGCATCCTCTCCAACATAAGTTGTCATCAGTGTTTTTGATCATAACCATTCTGACAGGTGTAAGATGGTATCTCAGAGCCATTTTGATTTGCATTTCCCTGATGACTAAGGATATTGAGCAATTCCTTAAATGTCTTTCATGCTGCAAGCTGCAAAAATATATGAAGTAGGATTTCAGCTGATTATGATAAGCTAATACCTGGAAGAAGCCAAGGGCCTTCCAGAGGTCAAGCTGAGGCTCAGGGAGTCTTGGTGATATTGTCTTTTGATTATCAGCCATTTCCTACTATGAATTTCTCATGTGCTATTGTAGCTTTTCCATCACTTATTGGGCACCATTTACCCTCTACTAATGGAATATTTAGATAACCTTCTGCACTGACAGCTATGCACAGTCAGAATCCCAGTTCAAGCCTCCCTGTAATTATCATCATTGGCAGCATCCGGCCAGGTCCATTCCCAGACAGAAGAAAGTACCTTATCAGAGATACCTCGGTACTCTCTAAGAACAGACTTCAGTGTCCAGACTACCTGTTTGAGAAGGCCTGGTGGGTGTGCTAATTAAGCTTAACTTCCTCCTTTCCAAAGTCTTATCTCTAGTTTTAGATCCACAATTAACAAATAATTCAGAACTAAAAATTTCCCAACTTACTGCTGTGGATATCACTCTGTATAAATAAAATGCTGATTGCCCAGTAGCCAGGCAGGAAGTAAAGGTGGGACAAGCAGAGAAGAGGATTGTGGGAGGCAGAAGGAGGAGGAGGACAGATGCTGCCAGCCTCCACCAGGAGAAGCAACATGTAAAGACACCGGTAAGCCACAAGCCACATGGCAAAGTATAGATTAATAGAGATGGGCTAAATATAAGAGTAAGTGCTAGACAATGGTAGGCCTGAGCTAATAGCCAAGCAGTTTAAATAATATAAATGTCTATGTGTTTATTTTACAAGTGGGTTATTGAACTAACAGGGCTTGGTGGCACCTGGAGAGAAGCTCTCCAACTACAACTTACAGGTACACTGAGCTGTGATGGAAGTTGCCTAGCCAAGTTGCTTAGCGACCAAGCATACTTGCCAGAAACAGTGGGAGCAGAGATAGTTTGGAGACAGAAAGGTTTAAGGGATAAAAAGGCAGTTTTATTTTCAGAGCAGAGGAGACAGAAAAGAGAAAAGAGAATGGAAGAACTAGGTGGGTAAGAACTGGAGAGGAATGAACTCAGATGGGGAAGAACTAGATTGAAGGACTAGAAGAGAGTACTAGAGGGATGAGATGGAAGATAAGGAGGAGCCAGATGAAGAAGAACAAGATGAGAAAGATGGAGATGGGAGAGGAGGTAAGATGGGAAAGAAGTAGATGGATGAGGACCTAGATGGGGCAGAACTAAGATGAGAGAATTAGATAGAACTTAGAGAGGACAGCAGATAAATATAGAGAGAAATCAGGCAAGAAAGAAGCTTGGCACAAAAACAGAACTGAAGCTGTGTGGATAGAATCTTATCCCAGAGGAGTAAAGTAGATGGACAAAGAACTTGGTATACTTAGAGTCATTTCCAAAAAATAATTCTCACTGTTCATAGTTTCTCTTCTGAGCCCCAGTGTAGCACGAATCTTAAGGAGTCTTATTAATAAGATCAAACTCAGAGCCGGGTGTTGGGGTGAATGCTGGAAGATCAGAGAGACAGAACAAGCCACAGCTTCCTCACCTCGCCAGTTCCTCAGCTGGTCTTGTTTCCTCAGACTGGAAGCTTCTGAGTCCTCATCCACATGAATCTCAGCTGAACTGTGGCTGCTCAAAGCCTAAAAGCTTAACCAGCCAAATGCTGCTAGTTTCTGGTCTTCACGCCTTATATATCTTTCTCTTTCTGCCATCACTCCCTGGGATTAAAGGCGTGTGTCTCTTGCTGGCTGTATCCTTGAACACACAGAGATCCGCCTAGCTCTGCCTCCTAAGTGCTGGGATTAAAGGCGTGCACCACCACTGCCCAGCTTCTGCTATGGCTTGCTCTGACCCATTTTCTAGCCACCATTTTTGGCTCTGTATCTAGTGGCTGTCTGTTCTCTGACCGCAGATAAATTTATTAGGGTGCACAATATTTTGGGGAACACAATACCACCACACCCCTGGGAAGTATATTATTAAGGCTGGCCTTTTAATAATATACAAGACTTTCAGCCATTTGAGATTCTTCTGTTGGAAAATCTCTGTTTAGGTCTGCAGCCCATTTTTTAATTGGATTGTTCGGTATTTTGATGTCTTGTTTCTTGAATTCTTTATATATTTTGGAGATCAGCCCTCTGTCAGATGTGGGGTTGGTGAAGATCTTTTTCCCATTCTGTAGGCTGTTGGTTGGTCTTATTGACCATGTACTTTGCCCTACAAAAGCTTCTCAGTTTCGGAAGGTCCCATTTATTAATTGTTGTTCTCGGTGTCTGTGCTACTGGTGTTATATTTAGGGAGTGATCTCCTGTACCAATGTGTTCAAGACTACTTCCTACTTTCTCTTCTATCAAGTTCAGTGTAACTGGATTTATGTTGAGGTCTTTGATCCACTTGGACTTGAGTTTTGTGCATGGCAATAGATATGGATCTATTTGCAATCTTCTACATATTGACATTCAGTTATGCCAGCACCATTTGTTGAAGATGCTTTCTTTTTTCCGTTGCACAGTTTTGGCTTCTTTGTCAAAAAACAGGTGTTCATATGTGTGTGGATTAATGTCAAGGTCTTCAATTTGATTCCATTGGTCCACATGTTGGTTTTTATGCCAGTACCAAGCTGTTTTTATTACTATAGCTCTATAGTACAGCTTGAGGTCAGGGATCGTGATGCCTCCAGATATGGTTTTGTTGTACAGGATTCCATTAGCTATCTTGGTTGGCTTTTGTTTTTTGGTTTTTTTTTTTTATATGAAGTTGAGTATTGTCCTTTCTAAGTCTGTGAAGAATTGTATTGGTATTTTGATGGGGATTGCATTGAATCTGTAGATTGCTTTTGGTAAGACTGCGATTTTTACTATGTTAAATAAGCATGGAAGAACTTTCCATTTTCAGATATCTTCTTCAATTTCTTTCTTCAGAGACTTAAAGTTCTTAGCATACAGGTCTTTCACTTGCTTAGTTAGAGTTACCCCAAGGTATTTTATATTATTTGTGGCTATTATAAAGGGTGATGTTTCTCTGATTTCTTTCTCAGCCCATTTATCATTTGTATATAGGAGGGCTACTGGTTATTTTGAGTTAATCTTGTATCCTGCCACATTATTGAACATGTTTATCAGCTGTCAGAGTTCCCTGGTAGAATTTTTGGGGTCACTTATGTATACTATCATATCGTCTGCAAATAGCAAAACTTTGACTTCTTCCTTTCAAATTTGTATCCCCTTGTTTTCCTTTTGTTGTTTGCTCTACATAGAACTTCAAGTACTATATTGAATAAATATGGGGAGAGTGGACACCTTATCTTGTTCCTGATTTTAGTGGAATCGCTTTGAGTTTCTCTCCATTTAACTTGATGTTGGCTGTCGGCTTGCTGTAAATTGCCTTTATTATGTTTAGGTATATTCCTTGTATTCCTGATATCTCTAGGACCTTTATCATGTACAGGTGTTGAATTTTGTCAAAGGCTTTTTCAGCATCTAATGAGATAATCATGTGGGGTTTTTTCTTTCAGTTTGTTTATATAGTGTATTACATTGACAGATTTTCGTATGTTGAACCATCCTTGCATCCCTGGGATGAAGACTACTTGGTCATGGTGGATAATTTTTTTGATGTGTTCTTAGTTTTGGATTGCCAATATTTTATTGAGTATCTTTGCATCAATGTTCACAAGGGAGATTGGTCTGTAATTCTCGTTGCATCTTTGTGTGGTTTGGGTATCAGGGTAACTGTAGCCTCATAAAAAGAGTTTGGTGATGTTCCTTCTGTTACTATTGTGTGGAACAATTTGAAGAGTATTCGTATTAGCTCTTCTTTGAAAATCTGGTAGAATTCTATACTGAAACCATCTGGTCCTGGGCTTTTTTTGGTTGGGAGACTTTTAATAACTGTTTCTAATTCCTTAGGGGTTATTGGTCTATTTAAATAGTTTATCTGGTCTTGATTTAACTTTGGTATATGGTACCTATCCAGAAAATTGTCCGTTTCTTTCAGATTTTCCAATTTTGTGGAGTACAGGTTTTTTAAGTACAACTTGATGATTCTCTGTATTTCCTCATTGTCTGTTGTTATATCTCCCTTTTCATTTCTGATTTTGTTAATTTGGATGCGCTCTTTCTGCCTTTTGGTTAGTTTGGATAAAAGCTTGTCTATCTTGTTGATTTTCTCAAAGAACCAACTCTTTGTTTCATTGATTCTTTGTATTGTTCTCTTTATTTATATTTTATTCATTTCAGCCCTCAATTTGATTATTTCCTGGTGTCTATTCCTCCTGAGTGAGTTTGCTTCTTTTTGTTCTAGAGCTTTCAGGTGTGCTGTTAAGTCACTAGTGTGAGATTTCTCCAACTTCTTTATGTGAGCACTTAGAGCTATGAATTTTCCTTTTAGCACTGCTTTCATAGTGTTCCATTAGTTTGGGTATGTTATACATTCATTTTCATTGAATTCTAGGAAATCTTTAATTTCCTTATTTCTTTCTTGACCCTTTGGTGATTCAGTTGGGCATTATTCAGTTTCCATATGATTGTAGGCTTTCTGTAATTTTTGTTGTTGTTGAAATCTAACTTGAAGCCATGGTGGTCCAATAAAACATAGGAGGTTATTCCAATTTTTTTGTATCTGTTGAGATTTGCTTTGTGACTGGGCATGTGATAGATTTTAGAGAAGGTTCCATGGGGTGCTGAGAAAGTATATTCTTTTGTGTTTGGGTGGAATGTTTTATAGATATCTATTAAGTCCATTTGAGTGATAATGCCTATTAGTTCCCTTATTTTTTCTGTTAAGTTTCTGTCTGGCAGACCTATCCATTGGTGAGAGTAGGATGTTGAAATCTTCCATACTAGTGTATGGGGTTTGACATGTGATTTAAGCTTTATTAATTTTTTTCTTTTGCAAATGTAGGTGCCTTGTATTTGGGGCATAAATGTTCAGAATTGAGACTTCGTCTGGGTGGATTTTCCCTGTGATAACTATGTTATGTCCTTCCCGATCTCTTCCGATTGATTTTAGTTTAAAATCTATTTTATTAGATATTAGGATTGCTACATCACCTTGCTTCTTGAGTCCATTTGATTAGAAAGTCTTTTCTCAGCCTTTCACTCTGAGGTAGTGTCTGTCTTTGAAGTTGAAGTGTGTTTCTTGTATGCAGCAAAAGGATGGATCCTGTTTTCGTATCCATTCTGTTAACCTGTGTCTTTTTATAGGCTAATTGAGACTATTGATATTAATAGATATTAATAACCAGTGATTGTTAATTCCTGGTATTTTGGTTTTTTGGTTTTGTTTTGTTTTGTTTTTGTTTTGTTTTGTTTTTTTGGTAGTAGTGTTATGTGTTTCCCTTCTTTGGTATTTGTTAGTGTGGGATTATCTATTGCCTGTGTTTTCATGGGTATATCTAACTTCCTTAGGTTGGATTTTTTCCTTCTAATGCTTTCTGTAGAGCTGGATTTGTGGATAGGTATTGTTTAAATCTGGTTTTATCATGGAATATTTTGTTTACTCCATCTGTGGTGATTGAAAGTTTTGCTGATTATAATAGTCTAGGTTGGCATCCATGGTCTCTTAGTATGGTGATATTTTATTTGTACTGAAATGTGATTTTATTTGTATGTTAATAAAGTTGCCTTGGAGTCAGAGTAAGTCATAGCAGAAGCTGGGCAGTTGTGGTGCACGCCTTTAATCCCAGCACTTGGGAGGAAGAGCTAGGTAGATCTCTGTGTGTTCAAGGATATAGCCAGCATGGATACACATGCCTTTAATCTCAATACCAACCATAGAAGACCTGGAGGTCTGTACAGACAGGCAGTGATGAGGAGGTCATGGGGTTGGGTTTACAACCAATGAGAAGGCAGAACAGAAAGTCTATAAAAAAGAGAAAAACACAGGAAGTAGGTCTCTTTTGGAGAGGAAAGAAAGCAGCAGCAGTGAAGGGTAAGGTTTTTAGCTCTCAGCTATTGCTCTGACCTCTTGGCTTTTAACTCTGCAATTGGCTCTGTGTTTCTTATTTAACAAGACGGTTACATCTACATCTTAGTGTCTGCATAACATCTCTCCAGGACCTTCTGGCTTTCAGAGTCTCCATTGAGAAGTCTGGTGTTATTCTGATGGGTCTGCCTTTATATGTTACTTGGTTTTTTTCTTTGTAGCTCTTAATATTTTTTTTCTTTATTCTATACATTTAGTGGTTTGATTATTATGTGGTGAGGGGACTTTTTTTTTTTTTAGCCAGTCTATTTGGATCAAAAGCTTCTTGTATCTTCATAGGCATTTCCTTCTTTAGGTTGGAAAAGTTTTCTTCTATGATTTTGTTGAATATATTTTCTGTGCCTTTGAGCTGGTATTCTCCTTCCTCTATTCCTATTATTCTTAGGTTTGGTCTTTTCATGGTGTCCCAAATTTTCTGGACATTTTGTGTTATGACTTTGTTGACTTTAGTGTTTTCTTTGACTGATGAATCTATCTCCTCTATTGTATCTTCAATGCCAGAGATTCTCTCTTCCATCTCTTGCATTCTGTTGGTTATGCATGCATCTGTAGTTCCTCTTTGTTTACTCAGATTTTCCTTTTCCAGAATTCCCTCAGTTTGTGTCTTCTTTATTGCCTCAATTTCAGTTTTCAAATTGTGAACTGTTTCCTTCACCTATTTAATTGCTTTTTCTTGGCTTTCTTTAAGGAATTTATTGATTTCTTTCAATTTTTTGTTTGTCTTTTCCTCAATTTCTTTAAGGGAATTTTTCATTTCCTCTTTAAAGCCTCTATCATCTTCTTAAAGTCATTTTTTAAGGTCAATTTCTTCTACTGCTTCTGTGTTGGGATGTTCAGGTCTTGCTGATGTAGAACCACTAGGTTCTGGTGGTGCCATATTGGTCTTTATGTTTCTGACTGTATTTTTGCACTGGTATCTACCCATCTCTTCTTCCACTCAGTGCAAGTGGTGTCTGTGTCTGAGGGAGCCTCTCTTGGTCCGATTGATACTCTTGGTCCAATGGGAGCTCTTGGTCTAATGGGGGCTATTGGTCCAATCAGTGCTGATTGACTCTGTGTCTCAGGGAGCAGCTCTTAGTCCAATCAATGCTGGCAGGCTCTGTCTCAGAGAGCAGATGCAGTCTTGGAGGGTGGTGGATTTGGGGGAGGTGGAGCTTGTGGGTTGCAGGGTCTGGTAGGGGATGTAGTATTCTGACCTGTCTTCAGGAAACCTGTCTGCTGGCCTGAAACTGGGACTGCAATGGGTGGTTGTGTGGAGACACAGGGTTGTGCCCCGAGGCCCAAAGCCTGGAGGCTGGGGTTTTCGGCTATGAGAACAAAGACTCACCTCTTAGTCTAATCAGCACTGGTGGGTTCTCTGATTTTTTTTTAACTTGTTTTGGTTTGGGAGCGTTGTTTGGTTTGGTTGGTTGCTCTTTTGGTTTAGTTTTTTGGGGGGGTTTTGGGTTTTTGTTTTGTTTTGTTTTGTTTTGTTTTTGTTTGTTTGTTTGTTTTGTTTTGTTTTGTTTTGTTTTGTTTTTTGAGACAGGGTTTCTCTGTAGCTTTGGAGGCTGTCCTGGAACTCGCTTTGTAGACCAGGCTGGTCTTGAACTCACAGAGGTCCAACTGCCTCTGCCTCCCAAGTGCTGGGATTACAGGCGTGCGCCACCACCGCCTGGCTCTTGGTTTAGATTTTTAATTGTTTTGAGACAAGGTCTCATGAGACCTACACTTGGCACTGAAGTTACTATCAGAGTAATCCTGGCTTCACAGAAAACTCTTGGAAGAGTTTGTGCAGAACTATTATTTGTATTTTTAATATTCAGTGGAATTCCCTGGCAAAGGCTTTTGTGCCCCTGCATGTAGTATCGTGTTCCCCCAAAATATTGTGTACCCTAATAAATTTATCTGGGGTCAGAAAACAGACAGCCACTAGATACAGAGGCTAGAAAATGGTGGCACACACGCCTTTAATCCTAGCATTTCAGAGACAGAAATCCCTCTGGATCTGAGTTCAAGGCCACATTGGAAACAACCAGGCATGATGACACACACCTTTAATCCCAGGGAGTGATGGTAGGAAACAGAAAGGTATATATAAAGTGTGAGGACCAGAAACTAGAAGCATTTGGCAGGCTAAGCGTTCAGGCTTTTGAGCAACAGTTCAGCTGAGACCCATTCTAGATGAGGACTCAGAGGCTTCCAGCCTGAGGAAACAGGATCAGCTGAGGAACTGGCGAGGTGAGGTAGCTGTGGCTTGTTCTGCTTCTCTGATATTCCAGGGGTCACCCCAATACCTGGCTCAGGTTTGTTTTGTTTTTTAAGATTTATTTATTTATTTATTTTTATGTATACAGTGTTCTGCCTGCATGCCAGAAGAGGGCACCAGATGTCATTATAGATGGTTGCTGGGAATTGAATTCAAGACCTCTGGAAGAGCAGTCAGTGCTCTTATCCTCTGAGCCATCTCTCCAGCCCCTCAGGTTTGTTTTTATTAATAAGAACACTTAAGATTCCTGCTACACCTGCATCCCTCAGCGAGATGTCACACTGCTAAGGAATGAAGGAAGGAAGGAAGGAAGGAAGGAAGGAAGGAAGGAAGGAAGGAAGGAAAGAAAAGCTGTCATTTGTCATAAAAGGCAAATCCCACATAATCTCATGCATGCTTAGAATGATGGGTATTAGTGAAAGGACTCTATGTATGTGGAATCTTTAAGGATGTACATGTATACGTACACATCTGCACATAAATGCATTACTCTATAACATGAGAACAACAGAAGGAGGGACTTTGGTGTAAAAGAAGGAGACCAGCAATCAGGGCAGGGGCAAGGATAAGCGGTTTAGTGGGGTGCAATATGACCAAAGCAGGATGATGTGCATGTGAAAAACTGTCATGAAACCTATTATTTTGTATGCTAACTAAAAATTAATTAAAATATCAATAGGAAAAGAGGATACAAAGTTTCAGTTGGACAGAAGAAATAAGTTTTGAGATTTACTGTTCAAGGCCAATAACAAAATGCTGCATGCTTAAAACAGCCAAGGCTATAATCAATAATATACTCTTCAAAATAACCAAGAGTAAATTTTAACTGTCTTATCACAAAAATAAGCAAGCAAGGTGAGGAATATGTTAATTAACTTAATTGTCATTCTCCTTTGTAAACACACATTACACTGCACCCTATAAATGTGTATAATTTTGATTTGTCAGATAATTAATATTAATAAAAATTTTAAGGGCAAAGAGTATTTGATGATGATCTAGTTGTGCAAAACACTATCTCCAACTCTTCTAAATGCCTCCTCATAAAGCCAAGGGCACACAGGCACAAGCAGGCTCTGGAATTGGCAGGCTCGGTTTTAATCTCAAACCCAGTGCCAGCAGCTCCACGGGCTTAGATACAAGGGCTGGCACCTCTGCTCCATCCCTCTCCTCTGCAAAGTACCAGTCCCCAGAGCCTCTGAGGAGACCAAGGACACGTGGCACGTACTACAGACTCAGAAACAGCAAGCAGTAAGCCAGCATCATCAGTCACTATTGTCACGGTTGTGTTAACATCAGAGGCTCCTTGTGTACTGAATCCGTGAAGGACCACTTTCCAGCAGACAGGGGTACAGTGCAATTTCTTCGTGCTAAAACTAGTCATCTGAGCATAATATACTTTCTTGGAGAGTCCAAAGGCACATAAAGCAACCCGCATGCAGTGCAGCCATGTAAACCCAGAACTACGAGGCTGAGGCAGGAGGATGGTGACTTGAAGGCCAGCTTGGCATACACAGCTAGATCTCAAAATAATTATGATTGCAAGATGGATAATAAAATTGCAAATATATGAAACCCTTTGGCCTAGTACCCCACTTTTGGGAATGTATCCTTCAAACACACTAACACACATGTGAAATAGCACTCGCTAGTAAGATTCACTTTTAAGATTAAGACAAAGCCATTTTCCCCTTGAAAGGAATTTGTTAATAGCATAGCCTGTGGCTTACTTTTTTTATACAGCTCTAGAAAGATTCCTGAAATGCACTCCTTCAGGTAAAAATAACTGTCCACATGCACACTCATGTCAGTGCACACTCACCAACACCAGAATAGCCAGAAACCACAAGCAGTGGCCATTTCAGGGAAGGACTGTGCCTCACTGGTTGCCTGGGCACTTTTAAAACTTTCATATATGTATAATGCCCACATAAAAAAGCTGTATTACAATAAATGTATTTAAACATGCATATACAACCTAAACATGAATGTATAAATCAGACCCACATAATGAGTCATAATACTGTCAGCCCTGACACCACCTCAAGATTCCTCCCAGCCATTCCCCACCCCAGCAAGAGTTATCACTTCTGACAAGAGGCAGGTTCATTTTTTTCTACTCTTAATGCTTCATATACACAGAACAAACATATACAGTGTACACGCTCTGGGGTCTGACTTGGCTTAATTTTCTCAAGAGTCACTGCTTTTATGAGTAGATGTGATCAATTACTGCTCTGTGTATGAAATCCACAGTGTGGGTCCAGCCCAGGCTGATGAGCATGCAGGTGTTTCCAGTGAGAAGCCATTATCAATGGTAACTCTCTCAGCCTTCTTCCTATGTCTTAAGTGCCCTTCTGGGTGTAAACCTAGCCTGGAGCTGGGCATACACACTCCAATTAGGTAGCTATTGTCAAACAACCCCCAAAGAGACTATACTAATTGCCAATGCCTGCCCGCTGTGGCTGTTCCACTTGGTCTGTATCCCTATAGACTTTGGCTTGTGCCTTTTTGGTTTCAGTCTTCCTAGTGATGATGCAGTGACGTCACTCTGTTGCTTCCATTTATGTTTTTCTTGGTAACTCAAGGAACAACACTTGTTTTTGTGAGGCCCTGGGGCAAAACACCAAGTCCTCTGAATCATGTAAACGTGTTGACTACTCAAAAGAGTATATAATATTTTAATTTTAAACTCAGGACTCTAGGGGTCCTCACCACAAAGATCAACATGTGTGGGAAGGGGATGGTGCCCACATATCTGTGTATACATGTGCAATGACTACCTGGGAGCATACTTGGCCCTTGTCACCTGTGGTAATGATGACATCTGACTGACAGATTTTTCCACATAGGTCCGACATCATGAAGGGGGCGTGAAGACTCATAATGTTCACGGACAACCACAGTCCTGGCTCCCTAGTGGAACTTTCCCAAGCAACCCTCCTGCCATCTTCCTACCTCCGTCTCCTTCTGGGGGATGTAGTTCAGGGAGCAGGCCCGGAGTTGTTTAGGAATTAAGAACCGGAACTTATTCTTTGTTTCAGTGGAGATCTTGAACCCACTGGGTTGGAGTCTCTGGCCAACAAAGAAGCAGTAATCCTTGATGTCCCAGACCTAGGTACAGAGTGTGAGTTAGTGTCCCTGGCCCCACCCCCAGAGCATGCTGTGGGTTCTTCCCACACTGTTCCTCAGAGCTTTGGGAGTGGTTCATTCTTACACCTCTGAGGTAAATAACTACTCACTACAGAGGGGCCATAAGGTCTTCTAAGCCAGACCCCTTTGATTAGCAGGCAGAGGGGTTTTGAGAGCTTAGATCGACAAGGCACCCATGCCTCATGTCTCACAGAATCAACTAAGAAACAGCTGTTCACAGAGGAGACATATGGATGGCAGGTGTGGGAGTTGTGGGGTGATAAGGATGGATAATAGGATCCACTGGCGGGGGGAGCTTGGAGGAACCTTTTCAATAAGCCCTGATTCATTTCACTGACCATGGCAGATCAGGAGACTCCTAAATAAGTTACCTTGCCCCCCCACCTCCTTCAGTGAAACTAGTACCCAACGGGAGTAGGAGGTAGCCAAGGGCCACGTGCAGCACAGAGATGGCCAGAAGCTGGAATGGCTCCAGTCCTTCCTCACCTTAATCTTTCCTTTACTATCCCCTGTGATGAGGATCCAGTCGTTTTCATCAGTGGCCATGGCACCCACAAGAATATCCTCATCCTCTTCAAGGTCCACGGAGAACTTTCCCAGCAGACCTCCATTGCCGTGGACAGACCAGGCGTAGATAAAGCCATCAATGCAGCTGCTCAGCATAGCAGCTGTGTGTGGCAGGCGAGGCCTGGTCTGCAAAAAAATGATCTGCACAAGAGAGGTGGGCCTGGCTCAGCAGTGGCTTCGTATGACCACTGGCACACATTGCTAATGGATCCAGAAAGTCACCACACCCAAATGGTGCCCCAGTCTCCCAAGATGCTCCTTGCTTCCTGGCAGGAATTGAGTAACAACATAGTGGTCTGTGAGCTATTTGAGCTATTAAGGCAGGGAATGGTATCTTTTTGTTGCTGTTAATCACTGCCCTCAGTATCTACAGTGGCTCCTGATACCACAGCATATGACCAGCAAATGTTTAAATGAAAAAAGGCACATAAGTTTAAGATTCCCGCTACATCTGGTGCCCAATGTTCTTTGTACGAATTCATGAAAAAGCTGCTTGCCTGTTGCCTTGCAGGCCCCAGCTCAGGCCCAAGATACACTTGGCCAGTTGTGGTGGCACCCTGGTTGGATTTACTGAAGAAGGCAGAGGCAGGAGGATTCCAAGTTTGAGGCCAACCTAGGAGAAGCTTCGGTCGGGGGCCGAGCCACAAACAGTGGTAGAACTATGGAGGCAGTGACTGCTGCTCCGAGTTGCAGGCTGCTTCTCATCGTGTTGGTGACTGTGGTGATGCTGCTACCTGAGACAAAGAGCTTACTGCTGCTTGTTCAAAGAAGAATTGCCTGGACCATCGTGTTACAAGAGAGCATCAGCAAAGGTCAGTTTGGAAACATTTGGCAAGACAAATGCTGGGGAGAAATTGCTGTGAAGATGTTCTCTTCTAGGGAAGAATGTTCATGGTTCTGAGAGACAGACATTTATCAGACTGTGATTGCTCCAAACCACACACACACACACACACACACACAAAAATCTAAAGGGAACCATGACCATGCCTAACAGTGACTTTGGAATCTGCAAAAAGATGATTCCACATGGACTATGATAAAGCCATTAAGCTGATTAACACCACGGAAAGATGGACTTTGAACTACAAACTGCTTAGGACAATTTTGAGATGGCTAGCTGAGATGATCCAGCCTGACAGACTACTTGAACAAGGACTTGAAACAAGCCCTGCACTTTCTCATTATGCAGCGGCTGGACAAATGATACAGGACTTGACAATTAACCCCAAAATAGAGTTTTTGTTTAAAAAAGAAAAAGGAGAATATAGATATGAGGTAGATCACTGAATCTACCCTGAGAAAAAGATAAAGAAATAATAGGATAAATGGGTAGATCATTGAATCTACACTAAAAAGAAAAAGGGAAAGATATAAAAATGACAAAAGGTAGATTATTGGAACTTTTATGAAAAAAAGAGAGAGAATATGAATATAAGAAAAAAGATCAATTTTTGAATCTACTTTTTAAAAGGAACTACTTGTTTTAAATAGGATAAGTAATGAAAAAAATTTTTTTTGTCTGAGTTTATCAAATGTTACTGGACTGGACATTGTTATATACAATGGAGTTTTTGTCTAAATCTGTCAAATGTTAATGGACTAGACATCATTAATGTAATCTTGACTGTGTTTTATTGTATATACTTATTGGATATGATTTTTCTTGTATTAGTTATAAGCTTTTTTTAATTTTAGACAAAAATGGGAAATGTGGTGGTATTGTGTTCCCCGAAATATTGTGTGTTCCCCAAAATAAACTTATCTGGGGTCAGAGAACAGGACGGCCACAATATTAAACATGAGGATAGGCAGTGGTAGCACACGCCTTAAATCCCAGCACTCAGGAGGCAGAGCCAGGCGGATCTCTGTGAGTTCAAGGCCACATTGGAAACAGCCAGGCATGGTGAGTCACACCTTTAATCCCAGAAAGAGAGCCTTTAATCCCAGGGAATGATGGCAGAGAACAGAAGGATATATATGACCTGAAAACCAGGCACCAGAGATAGTTAAGCATTTGGCTGGTTAAGCTTTAAGACTTTGGAGCAACACAGTTCAGCTGAGATTCATTCTGGATGAGGACTCAGAAGCTTGCAGTCTGAGGAAACAAGACCAGCTGAGAAACTGGCGAAGTGAGGAAGCTGTGGCTTGTTCTGTCTCTCTGATCTTCCAGCATTCACCCCAATAACTAGCCTCAGGTTTGTTATTAATAAGTACCATTAAGTATTCCTGCTACGGTTTGCCTCACTCATCTCAAGCTTTCCAAGTCCTATTACTCTCTCAATGTGACATGGAGAAATAACTCATTCTCTATTAAATGCATTTACAGCAAAATGTCCATGTGAAGGTGTAGCAGGAATCTTAAAGAGTCTTATTAATAAAATCAAACTCAGAGCCAGATATTGGAGTGAATGCTGGAAGATCAGAGAAGCAAAACAAGCCACAGCTAACCTCACCTGGCCAACTTCTTAGTTGATCTTGTTTCCTCAGACTGGAAACTTCTTTGTCCTCATCCCAATGGCTCTCAGCTGAACTGTGCTGCTCAAAAGCCTGAATGCTTAACCAGCCAAATGCTTCTAGTTTCTGGTCTTCATGCCTTATATATCTTTCTACTTTCTGTTTATCCTGTTTATCATGGAAGTCCTCCATTGATTCAGGTGCCAGGATCAAAAGAAACAGAAATCCTTTAGACCGTGAATCCGAGGGCAATGGTGAATTCTATTGAATATTTAAGGAATTAGCAATACCAGCCCTTCTCAAACCTCACAGAAGAGGGTGAGAGGGGGAAGAAGGGAGAAGAGGAGGCAGAAACGTTTCCAAATGCATTCTATGAAGCCAGTATTACTCTGATACCAACACCAGACAAAACTCCACAAGAAAGCTACAACCAGATAGCTTTAGTAAACACTGATGGGGGGGGGGGGGGGGAAGAACCCTCAACAAAATATTAGCAAACTAAATTCAGCAGCATATTAAAGGGGTAATACACCATGACCAGATGAGATTTATTCCTGAAATTGAAGGATAATTCCACAATCAAGAAATCAACCAGCATACTGGGGTAGAGCTCAGTGGTAGATCACATGCATATATGAGGACCTAAATTTAGACAATAAATCAATATTTTACATTGACAGAAGAAGGAGAAAGCACACACTCATCTCAAGTGATTCATTACACATTGATCCAGAAAAAGCACCTGAAAAAAGAAGGGACATCCTTTTATCATAAAAATACTGAGCAAACAATAAATGGAGAATAGTTTTCTGGAAGGAGGAGGGCACTTTCTTCAGTGGTGTAGTCACTGGCAGGGTGTCCTGTAAGCAGACTCATCCATGCTTCTGTACACAATCCTAAGGAAACTCACTAGGTGCAAAGTTAAGACATGAAATAAAAAAATAAAAATAAAAAACAGGAATCGAACAAACAGGGAGAACAACCAACAAAGTTGCAAGGATCCAGCAAAAGCCTCTCAATAATAATAATGACCCTACATGTAAATAGTCTTGGGCTGGAGAGATGGCTCAGCAGCTAAGAGCACTTACTGTTCTTCCCAAGCTCAGTTCCCAGCATCTACATCAGGTGGCTCAGAGCTGTCTGTAACTCCAGGGGATCAGGAAGACACCTTTCCTGACCTGTGCAGGCATACACACAAGAAGCATACATTCACACAAACACATACACATTAATAAGAAAATAAAAATCAATAAAAATGTAAATAGTATTAACTTTCCAATTAAATTAGGTTAAAAACAAGATCTAACTCTACTTATTTCTTTGTTTATTTGCTTGTTTGTTTGCTTTTGGTCTACAAGAACTATCTCACTGACAAAGACAGACAGAGACTGAAAGTAAGAGGATGTGTGGTAGTTTGAAAGAAAATGGCCCCCAAAGGGAATGGCACTATTAGGAGATGTGCCTTTGTTGGAGGAAGCGTGTCATTGTGGGGGCAGGCTTTGAGGTCTCTTTTGCTCAATCTTCCTTTGGTGTGACTATTCAGTCAACTTCCTGTTGCCTGCAAGATGTAGGACTCTCAGCTCCAGCATCACATCTGCCTGTATGCCACTGTCAACATAATGAGAATGGACTGAACCTCTGAAATTGTAAGCGAACCACCCTAATTAAATGTTTTCTTTATAAGAGTTGCCATGGTCATGGTGTCTCTTCAGAGCAATAAAAACTTTAACTAAGACAGGATGGAAATCAAAATGCCAAGCACATGGGAGCCCAAAATATGCAGGAACACTAAACTCCTATGTGATAAGGTAGATTTCAAAACAAAACCAATTAGAAGAGACAAAAAGCTCACTTTGTATTATTATTAAAGAGGATAGTCTACCCAAAAAATACAATTGCAAACATATATGCAACAAACACTGGGACACCTAATTTCCATAAAACAAACACTACTGTATATAAGAGACAGACAGGTCCAGATACAATCATAACTCTCATCAACAGGTAGAGAAGACAAAAAAAAAATCAACAAACTTCAGAGTTAATTTAACCATAGATCAAATGGACATAACAGGCACCTAAAAAATATTTCACTCAGCTGCTATAGATCATGTTTTAGAACATAAAGCAAGTTTTAACCAAGACCAAAACACTTATTTATTTTTCTTACCAGATCATAGTGGAATAAACATACCAATCAAAATCAAGAGAAAGGCTGGGCATGATGCTGAACATCTTTAATCCCAGCACTCAGGAGACATATACAGGTAGATGAGTTCAAGGCCAGACTGATCTACATAGCAAGTTCCAGGCCAGTATGTTGGCTGTATTTATGCTCTACTGTCTTTCTCTGTGTAGCTTTGTGCCTGTCCAGGCTGGCCTAGAACTCACAGAGATCCACCTGCCTCTGCCTCCCAAGTGCTGGGATTAAAGGTGTATGCACAACCACCACCCAGCAAAGAAGCTTTTTAATATTATGTAATCCTATTTGTCAATTCTTGGGGCTATTCCCTGTGCTGCTGGGGTTCTCTTCAGAAAGTTCTTGCCTATGGTTATATATCTTGAAGCCTTTACCTATGTTTTGCTCTATCAGTTTCAACATTTCTGTTTTAAAGTCTCTGATCCACTTTGAATTGATTATTGTGTATAGTCAGAGACATGGATCTAATTTCATGCTTCTGTAGCACAGATATCCATTTTGGTCAGCATCATTTATTGAACAGGTTATCTTTTTTTTTCCAGTATACCTTTGATGCTCTGTCAACATTTAGGTGTCCACAGCTGTGTGGGTATATTTATTATCAACTTGACACAAGCTAGAGTTATTCAGGGAAAGAAATCTCAGTTGAATTGAGAAAATGCTCTATCAGACTACCTATAGGTATGTCTGTGGGGCAGTTTTTTGTTTTTTGTTTTTCGAGACAGGGTTTCTCTGTGTGGCTTTGTGCCTTTCCTGGAACTCACTTGGTAGCCCAGGCTGGCCTCGAACTCATTTTTTTGATTAAGGCCCAGACCACTGTGGGTAGTACCACCCCTGGGCAGTTGGTCCTGCTTTGTACAAGAAAGCAGGATGTGGGGGGAGGGGCTGGAGAGATCGTTCAGAGATTAAGAGAACTGACTGTTCTTCAAGAGGAACTGAGTTCAATTCCCAGCAAGCACATGGTGGCTCACAACCATCTATAAAGAGATCTGATGACCTCTTTTGGTGCACAGACAAACATGCAGACAGAACACTGTACACATAATAAATAAAACAAATATTAAAAAATAAGAAAGGAAGGGAGGGAGGGAGGGAGGGTGACCTGAAAGTCGTAAGATAAATAAACCCTTTCTTTCCTGTGGTAATTTGAATGAAAAATGGTCATAGGCCATTGGGAGGTGTGGCCTTGTTGGAGTAGGTGTGGCCTTGTTGGAGTAGGTGTGGCCTTGTTGGAGTAGGTGTGGCCTTGTTGGAGGAAGTGTGGCCTTGTTGGAGGAAGTGTGTCACTGAGGGTGGGCTCTGAGGTTTCAGATGCTCAAGCCAGGCCCAGTGTCTCTCTCTTCCTGCTGCCTGCAGATCCAGATGTAAAACTTTCTGCTGCCTCTCCAGCATTCTGTCTGACTGCATACCACCATCCTTCCTAACATGATGGCAATGGACTAAATCTCCAGACTGTAAGCCAGCCCCAATTTAAAGTTTTCCTTTACAAGGGTTGCTGTAGTCAGAGTGTCTCTTCACAGCAATAGAAACCCTAAAACTCTCCAAGTTGTTTTCAGTCATGATGTTTTATCACAGCACCAGAGAACTAAGATAGTTAAGTATTGTGATATCTCTGGCTGTCTTCTTTCTTCTTGGGATTGCTTTGGCCGTCCATAATCTTCTGTGTTTATATATGAATTTTAGGATTATCTTTTCTAGTTCTGTGATGAATGCACTGCAATTATGATGTAGATTGCATTGAACCTGTATGTTACTTGTGGTAGCACAGTCATTTTCAAAATGTTAATTCTGTAAATCCAAGCACATGAATGGTCTTTCCATCATTTAGTGTCTTGTTAATTTCTTTTTTCAGTATCTTAAAGTTTCCATTGTAGAAGTCTCTCGCCTCCTTGCTTAAATTTATTCCTAGATAATTTTTGAAGCCACTGTAAATTAGATATTTTCTTAATTTCTTTCTTAGGAAATTGGTTATTGACATGTATGTGTGCATGTGTTTCTGCTACTGAAAACAGTTTTGAATTTTATTCATATGTTCATGTAATATGTATGAGTATGTGGAGGTCAGAGGACAACTTTCTGGAGTTGATTGTCTCCTTCCTCCCTAGATTTGGGGAACTAACTTAAAAAACAGCCATTAGGTTTGCACAGGGAGTGCTTTTATCCAGTAGGTCATCTCATCAATCCACTATTGAATTTTCAATGCTGATTTTCTACCCTGAAACTTTATTCAAAGTGCCAGATCTGTACATTTTCAATAACTGCTCTTAATAATCAAGCACCTATGCTTCATAGTAAATGACTGGATGTTTCCAGATGAAAGGAAAAGAAAAAAATTAAAGTTTTTGCAAGTTCAGGGACAGAGAGGTGACTCAGCAGGTAAGAGCACTGGCTGTTCTTTCAGAGGACCCGGGTTCAATTCCCAGAACCCACATGGCAGCTCACAATGATCTGTAACTCCAGTTCCAAGGGACCTGACATACAGACACAACAACAATACTCAGAAAAGAATAAAAATAAGACATTTAGAAAAATTAAATGTTTGCAAGTTGTAAAGGTCTGAGGAGGTGATTTAAGACTCGTAAAAAAAAACTAGATTTAGAGATATTGCATATGAGGTTAAGACTTCAAAGTTTTAACACATTAATCAGTGAGTTTCTGATAAGCTATTAACCCAACCTTGGTAAAAGCACTGGCTACTATTATAGTCACAGGCTTGAAATTTTTTTATTTCCCTTGGTTCTTTTCTAAACATAAACTTAAAGCGTTTCTTGTGCTGAAAACAGTTCGGTCCTATCTATATATATCCAGACCTGCTGGCAATTTCTCAGGCTTTGTTTTGCTCAAAGGTGTGAATCTACTCCAGATGTTTACAGACACGTTAGCTGCTTTCCGTACAATGAGAGTTTCAGTGTAGATTACAGATGGTGGTCATGCTAATATATCTAAAACTTCTCTTTTTGCAAACTTCAGAAAAATTCATGTAAACTTCAGGGACTCAAGATTTGGATCCAACTGTCCCAGGTCAAACAGACTCTGGGATCCCTTGACTGATAAGTGCTCCTGTCAGCCAATAGCTTAGGCTTTCCTGCCTACTTCTTCTCCCAGAGGGTGGGCTCTTTCCTTCCCCTGGTCTTGGGTCCTCTTCAAAACCCCTCCAACTATCAGGACCACAGGCCTGGGAGTTTCAAGTGTACATCCCAGGTATTTTCCGCTGAGCCCCTTAACTTTACCTTCTGTTCCTCGTCTACATCTACCCCAGCAGGTTTCCACTCAGCTGACAGATACCATCTAGGAATCAACTGCAGCCCTGCAAACTGCTCCAAAGTGCCCTACACCTCGTTATCCCCAAGTGGTCCTACAGAACTGGAAAGCCCTGAACTTGCTGAAAGCTGATGTAAAAGAGAACTGGCCTACAAACTATGGCCTCCAATGCGGGGCGCTTACCCCCCAACCCCACAGCTCCCCAGAGTTGTCTTGAGTGTGAGCAGCAGGAAATATTAGATAGAAGGATTTAGATTGTGGAGATAAACAGATAGAAAATACAGGATAGCCTCGAGAGGGCCTGGAACCTATTCCAACGAGCCCTGACTGTCTCTGCCCTAAGGCATTTATAGAAACACCAAGTGGGTGGAGCAAAAGACCTACACCCCCGGCACAGCCAAGTGCAGACCATTTCAGACACCTGCACTCAGACCAGTGGTCCAATCAGTCTCTCTATGTGGACCTGCTGGGTAAAGCCACGAGGAACCTGAAAACAGGCTCCCACACTCCAGAGTCTGACTCCAAGTCTATTCTTTGGTCTCCCTTGGGCCTCTAGCTCCTACCCCCTCCCAGACTTTGAACCCACATTCCAGCCTTCCTGTACCACCACAATGACCTTCCTGGCTGAGAAGCAGTTATAGAAGAGACTGTTTGTGCCTTATCATCAGCAAGGCTGGAATGATGGGTCTCACAGGCAGTCCAAATATACAAAAATGAGCTCAAACTGAACTATAGGAGGATTTCTGGTGGTTAGATAAAAGCCAGCATTCCTCAGGAAATTGTGAAACCAGTTTCCATCTGCTAAAAGGAGTCACTTCCCTCACTTCTGGCAGAAGGGACATGTGGCTAGCTACCTGTGGCACTTATTAGCGTATCAAAGCCCACGCTGCCTCCAGACTCCCTCAGTGTCATAAGTATCCATTACACATTTCAAAGTCCATGACAGCATCCTAGCCTTTGTCACACCCTCTTCTACCCTAAAATCCCTCCAGTTCACGGGCTCCCCTCCCCCAGATACTCATCCTGGCTATAACCTGGCTATTCTCACTGTTCTCTACCTGTTACTCTCACGTCCTCTGCTATTCTCCTCCTCTCTCACTGTGCTCTCTTTTCCATCTCTTGCTCTCTTGCTCTCCCCACTCTTCTCTCCCACTCTCTCTTCCCCAGCTCTGGCCATGTCCAGTCTGCTACTTCTTCCTCTCTCTGCTCTGGACTCTTCCTCTGGTTGTTCCTTCTCTCATATCTGCAACCTTAACCATAGCATGCGAGTGACAAAGAGATTATGAGAAGCCTGCACTGCCAGGCCTGGTGTGCTACTTTCCTTAAAAGATCACTCTCAAATTACATGAAGTTTCAGGCAGAAACAAAACAAAAAACCCAGATAGTCCCTACACAAAACTAGTAAAAAGAATGAAGTAGATAAAGATGTGAGTTCTGACAGAAAATGTTATCCACTGGATACTGCTGTATTAAAAAAAATACTGAACTACAATTTCAAACTCTTAGTTTGGTTTTCAAGCCAAAACCACATCTTTGTGTATATACAGCATATAGGCATGAGAGAGAATTTCAAAGAAAGGAAATTTGGCATGTCCGTGCTGTTTATATAGGATGTTTTTTAGATTTATTTTTATGTGTGTGTGTAATTTATATGTGTATGGCATGCACATGGATGTGGGTGACCATGGAGGCTGTATGTATTTATATGTGTATGGCATGCACATGGATGTGGGTGACCATGGAGGCTGTAAAAGGATGTCAGATGGGACTCACCGTCGTCCACAGCACAAAGGTGCCTCACTTCTGAATTGAAAAAACTGAGGCCTCCCCCTACCTCACTGCCAGCACTGTGGCAGCAGAATAACCAGAGGGAGAGTGCTCAGGCCTGCAGAAACATGCCAACCACCACGAGCCAAGCTAGGGTACAGTACTAGATATGCAGCTGCCAATGAGGGTGTGTACAGTCAAGAGGCTGGCTTTGGGCAAGACTAGGCAGGATGCATGTGATTAAGAGGCACGGATAACCAACATGATACCTGTTGTAATTTGGCTCTGGTCCCTCAAACCCCAAACATAGCCCCCTTTCATTGTAGAGGAACTGCTGGGTTGACATTATAATTCTAGGCTCCCTCAGTTCAGAGCTCCAACAAGTTTCCAACCACAAGAGGCGAAAGGTCTTCCTATGGCCCTTACAGAATAAGCCAGGACAGCTCGAAACCACTAAAACTCAATTCTCAGGGGATCCAGGACATGTGTCTGGCCTCTGTGGGCACCTGTATGCATGTGTACATATAAACATGCAGACAAGCATATACACAGTAATAAAAATTAAATTATATTAAATTTTTAAAAGGTTAATGATCTAGGACTGGGAACGTAGTTCAGTTGGCAAAGTGCCTACCAAGCATGCCTGAAACCCTGGGTTCAATCCTCAGCACTGCATAAGCCAAGTAGTGGCAAAAACCTTTAATCCTAGCACTTGAGAGATAGAAGCAGGGAGATCTGAAGTTCAGGGTCATCCTCTGCTATATGAGTTCAATGCCAGCTTGGTACATAGGTGTCTGAATTAGGATCTCTGTTGCTGTGATAAAACACTATGACCAAATGCAACTTGAGGAGGAAAGGGTTAATTCCAGCTTACAGTTCCACATCACAGCCAGATGTGGGTCTTCAGAAACTGGAAGAGTATCATTGTGAGAGGTCCAGGCCAGAGAGGGGACAGGAGGAAGTATGAGCAGAGATTAACCAACCCAACTTGTACCCCACTATTGTTGTGGAATATTTAACTATGTAAAGATGTGTTGCATTTGTTTCTGGTGCCTTTGTTAACGATGTAAAGATGTGATACATTCATTTCTACTGCATTTCTTTAATTCTGTAAAGATGTGTTGCTGTTTCACCTTGCCTGCCTAAGGCACCTGATTCGTCTAATAAAGAGCTGAATGGCCAATAGCCAGGCAGAGAAAAGATAGGCGGGGCTGGTGGGCAGAGAGAATAAGTAGGAGGGGAAATCTGGACAAGAGAGAAGGAGGAGGAGGCAGAGAGAATAAGGGAAAGGGAGAGGACAAAACCAGGTCAAGAAGCCAGGCAGACACCAGCCAGCCACTGGAGGAAGCAGGACAGTAAGACAGACAGACGGATGGACAGAGGGAGGGAGGGAAAGAGGGGGGGGAAGAGAGAGAGGAAGAAAGAAAGAAAGGTAAAAAGCCCCAAAGCAAATGGAAGATTAAGAGAAACAGGTTAAGTTAAGTTAAAGAGAGCTAGCCAAAAACGAGCCTAAGCTAAGCTGGGCCTTCATAACTAAGGAGCCTCTGTGACATGATTTGGATGCTGGTTGGTGCTTTTCAAAAAAGAAATTCTGTTACACACTACAAAACACCATCCTAGCCAAAGAGAGAGACTTCCAACCGTGGGTTCTAGAAAAGCCACTTCTCTCCCAGCCCCATCCCTGCCCAGGCTTTCGCAAACTGCTCTGGAATTCAAATTCACCAGGCCCATGGCACACCCACCCCTGCCCAGCCCAGTTGCCCACTCCCCCACTGAGTACAGCTCACCTTCTCCACTGAAAAGCTCGACTGCAGCAGCATCTTCCTCCAGAATTCCTCCTTTTTCTTTTGAGAATCTTTGTGAAATGATGATTTATTGAAGGACATATTAGAAAATCTGGGTTTGTGAGAACTCCAAGATTTCTAAAAATAAAAAAATGGCCACTTGGTAACCACATAGCATCCCCTCTCCTACAGACAACAGAGATCAGAGATAGGGAATAAAAGAGCAGTGATAGGGACCCCAACCTGAAAAAAGGCCAGTGGGGTATCTTCTGGGCCTTAGAACACTCTGAGACTGAGAGGTTTCTATTTTTGTGACTAGCCATTTTGCTCTGTAGGGCAGAGACTTGAGTCACCTTTAGGGTAGACCCTTCTTTTGTCCTAGAAGTGAGGCTAGAAGGGCCTAAGAACCATTCTTCTCAAGATCAGAGTACAAAGGCCTAAACTGATCAAAGATGTCCCAGTGTCTTACAGTTAAGTATATTCATCTCACAGAAGCCTAAAGTGCCTGAATCTCACAGTGCCGTGATGTATAAGCACCTCACAGTACATTGTACCTCACAGGGCTGGAAGCTGGAATCTCAGCAGACCCTGCTCAAGCTGGCCTACATTGCCCCATGTCTGGGGCTGGAGCTGGCCAATGCTGCCCCACGCCTGAGAACTTGGAAACACTGGGGCCTCTCACTCAAGCCTCAGGTCTCAGAAATCTAGAACTCAGCTGCAGAAGCAACTGGATTACTTCCTCCACCCCTCTGCCCCTACACTCTGAGAGTCTCCTGTACTCAGTATTAGGGTGCTGTCATTAAACCTACAAGCCCAAGATCAGTTATCCTCCTTCAGACCTTGCTCCCTTCCCACATCCTAAAAACAAGAGCTGTCAAATCCTGGGCCTTCAGGGCTTTGAGATGAAGACCATCTTACTGCATCTTTCCCTTCTGCATTTGCAGCTTAGGCTTTGGAGAGGTGGCACTTGATGTCCTGAACAGCTCACTCCTGGGCCAGGGCCAGGGCTGGGGCCAGGATGCTCCATCTTAAAAACTGAAGCCATAGCCCATGCTCTAACATCCAATTTAGGCTTCTAGAACATTGCTTCCTTATAGGTTCTATTCATAAGCTTTCAACTCTCAGACATGGTCTGGAGGCACACTAGGAAAGGACTATTCCAAGGCTTGAGTTGAGTTAGCTACAGTGGGATCAAAACAGAGAGGCAGCAGGTAGTTGGGGTGCACACCTTTAAACCCAGCACTTGGGAGGTAGAGGCAGGCAGATTTCTGTGAGTTTGAGATCAGCCTGGGCTACAAAGCAAGTTCCAAGGCAGCTAGGACTGTTACCCAGAGAACAGTCTCAAAAAAAAAAAAAAAAAAAAAGGAAAAGAAAAGAAAAAATGGATCCTGTCCCCCGCCACACACACACACACACACCATGTGAGCTGGACAACTGGTGCAGGAGGGGTGGTCTCACTCCCACCTGCTCAGGTAGCTGCCTCTCTTGATCGGTGTCTCTCCGGTGTTTCATCACTGGGGGAGCTGACATCAACCTCCGACTCCCAGTAAAGCTAGTTAACTTTCTGGAAGGCTTGTGTGCCCACTTCTCACTTTTATCTGAGGAGACTTGGGTTCTGGCTACACATTCCTGTGCATCTTTCACCTGTGCAGAGAGAGAGGGCAACTCCAGAAACCCCTCCACAAGTGGGACACTCAGACCCTCCTCAGCCCAATGCCAAAGTCACCAGCCCTCCAGGGAACCCAGCATTGCTTCTCAGAAACCTTATGCCTTGAAAGGTCTCAGGCCAAAGCTTATAAGCCTACACCTGGGCCTACTACTAATACCCTAGGCAGGACACAGCTCCAGAGAGGAACTCGGTCTCCCCATTTGAAAAAAAAAATGGACGGTGGTTTCCAAATATTTACTTAGACACTTTTAATCTTAGGTAAGCCCACGGTACAAAATAGGTAAAACACTGAGCTGTTTTGGAGTATGTAGTACCTACTAGAGTCCCTGAGTTCTGCAGGAGCTCCCACCCATCAGCACACCTACACACTTGAGGAGGTGACCTCTAGCAATCCAGCTCCATGTAGCAATTTAGAGACTGCATGTTTCCTACGTCCCTGCCATGAACCTGAGAGCCTTGTATGACATTATTGCTCAAATGGTGAAGTTGTGGGCAGGACCTACTGCTAACCTAGAAGAGTAAAGCTGTATCTAGCTGGTCATGTTTGTGAAGGTGTTCTCCAGGAAGAAAGACCTATCCTGAATGTGGGACCAGCTGGAACAAAAAAGGAAGCCTACTTCTCTGGTCTCCCTTTCTCTGCTTCCTAGTCAGCCTGACATGAGCTACTCTGGCTGACCTGGCCTGCCTGCCATGGCAGACTTAGAATCTCTGAAACTGTGAGCCAAGGTATGTTTTAAGTTGCTTCTGTCAGGTATTTGGTTACAGCAGTGAAAAGCTAACAGTGGAACATCTTCAAAGAGGAAGTAATCCATTGAAAAGGACAGTGTAGCACCACCAGGCCCTGGAGTCCGACTGTCATGGTCTGGATCTACCCCTTCTTGGTTATATGCCAAGTTAAAGGTGTCTAACCTCTGCATGCCTCTGTTTTCTGTGACATGAAGATGCTCAAAGGAGCTATCATCCACTATCCTAGCTACCAACCCCACTCTGTAGAGAAAAGGGGCTGGCTAAAGAAACCTACCCTGCCGGGTGGTGGTGACACACACCTTTAATCCCAGCACTCAGGAGGCAGAGCCAGGCAGATCTCTGTGAGTCCAAGGCCAGCCTGGGCTACAGAGTGAGCTCTAGGAAAGGCGCAAAGCTACACAGAGAAACCCTGACTCAAAAAACTAAAATAAAAAGAAACCTACCCTGACCCTGGAGCCCAGAACTAGGGAAAGATGGCTCAGATAAGGCCAGTGAAAGAAACATAGTTTGGCTCAAATCAGAGCCATCTCTAACCCTGGCCAAGTGACTTGTGAAACCAACCAATCACAGAGCAGGACAGTAGAATCCTGGCCCTGGGGCCCAGGACCAGGGAAAAAACATAGCCTGGGTTTGGGACCTGAGCCAGAGAAATGAACCAAGGAAACATGCCCTAACTCTGAAACTAGTGCCAAAATAACACTCTTGGTCCCTAAATCAGAGTCAGTGAAAGAAATGTGCCCTGGCCTTAGAATTAGTGTCAAAAGGCCAAGGAAAGCCAGTGAAAGAAACACAGTTTGGTCCTGAAATCAGGGCTATCCCTGTCTTTAGCTCACAAAACTGGCCAATCCCTCAGCAGAAAAAAAACTAACCAATCACTGGTTGACTCCACCCCCAAGACATCCTATATAAACCACCCTGCCTGGTCAGTTGTGGGTTGTTCTCTCCACCCTGGTAGAGACAGCTACTCTCCTGGACTCCTCCTTCCCAAATAAATCTCTTCTCAAAAGAGTTCTGGGTGTAAAGATCTTCATCCACTGGCATAGAGAAGATCCTTACTGAGACATCCCTCAGTGGACAGAGCAAGGAGGAGCTGAAAGAGCTGAAAAGTAACACTTTTCTCCTGAGCCAGAGAAGATTGCTACATTTCTGCAATTTCTTAGGCCAGAGAAGCAGAGCTGTACAGCCCCCTTAAGTGGGGGCTGAGCAAAGCTAGCTGTAGCAGCTCTCCAGGAGAGAAGCAGGAGTGTCATATCCTGTGGGGATACCATCCCCATCACACCAGGTATAGTCTGACTCTCCCAAATAGTCAAGACCCTTCCCTGCTGAAGCAGTTCCAGGCCTGACTCTCCCGAGCAGTCAGAAAATTTCCCTTCCAGGATTGGGCTGCTTTTTTGCAGCTCCATCCATTAGAGCAGTCCTAAGCAGCTCCCACCTCCACAACAGAACTGTCCTGAGCAGCTTGAAGTGTCTGGGATACCTCACCCTCCAGAATTGGGCTGCCTCTTTGCAGCTCCAGCCTCCATAGCTGTCCTAAGCAGCTCAAGGTGTTGCCTGACTCCCCAGGTAGTCAGGGCACCTTTCCCCAGAGTTGCAAAACTCACATTTTGGTACCAAACCTGGGACCAAACCCACAGAGTTGCAACAAATTTATTTACATACCCCATCCCAGTGTAAGTCTCTATCTCTCCCTCTGCTTCCAGGTTGCTCTCTCTGCCCTCCCTGATTCTGCCCCATAGCCCAGACAAAAGTGAACAGAGACTGTGATGGGAGCGAGAGGCGCCTGGGAAATAAGAAAAGTGCAGGGCACTGTACCTTCTTTGGCTGTAAAGGCAAGGGGCTCTGGGAGGCATTGAAATTCAAGATGGGTTTCAGCATGCTGACATTCCAGAGGAGGATGTCCCCATTGTAGGAAGAAGTCCCAATGAACTGGTTCTGATACTTGGCCATGCTCAGGATATCCTCTGTGTGGTAGGTTTGCCAGTGGTTGATGGAGAGTTCCAGCGTAGTCTTTAGGAACCTGTGCACATACATGGCCAGAGGCAGGAGGGCCAAGAGCTCACAGGCTGCAATGCTCTTTTGGGGAAATCACAGCCTTTAGGATTCAGAGGCCAACTCAGAGCAGCACTGTCTTAGGGGTCTAGGAGCTTGTTTAAAACCCCCACTGACCTCATTTCCTAAGCACCCATTATGCACCAAACATAAGGGCTCTGCTTTTGGGGTTTACAAATGATGAGTCTTACTTAATTCATCCCCTGCATAAAGGGTTCAGGTTTAAACAAAAGGAAGTGATAGCTGTGACCAGGCCTCCTGTAACAGAAGGGACCTTGTACATATTGGTCCTTCATCCTGGAATGTGTGTCCCATCCCAAATGCTTCCCTGATAACCCTCTAGCTCATATCTCACCCTGAGCCTCCTTGGCTAAGCTGTTCTTGACCACTCCCCAATACTAACTAAGGATTCTGCTCTTCCACAGGAAGCTTTCTCTTTCCCCACAGCAGTCAATATACTTTATAAATCAAATTATCTCATTATTGAATAAGTGTTTGTATGTACTCAAAATTCCTATGTTAGAATCTAATCCTCAAGTGGGGAATGGACCTTGGGGAGGACATCTGGTCAAGAAGACAGAAGCCTCATTAATGGTATGATGAAGAGATCAAAGAGACCCTCAACCCTTCCCATTATAGAAACTACATCAAGATGATGACCCTTCATCAATGAGGAAAAGGCCCCCACAAGACTCCACAATGCTTTGGCCAAGGACCTTTCAGCTTTTATACATGTAAGAAATAAATTCTGTGGTATTATGCTGTGGCAGCCTATGTTACTAAGGTAGAAACTACACAGAGAATGAGGTGCTGCTCTAAGAGATAACTAAAAAAAAAAATGCACTTTGGAGGTAGCAGATGAGCAGAGGTTGGAAGAATTCTAAAGCACACTCCAGGAAAAGCCTACAGCACCATGTCTGGGCCACTGAGGATGGTTCCATTGTGGGCTTAGGTGGTTCAGATGAGGGCACAGAAAAGGGGAGAGTTATAGAGAAAGCCATGCTGGGGGTGTAGCTCAATTGATAGAGCACTCGCCTAGCATGTTTAAAGCTCTGGGTTTGGTCCCAAGCACTGAACAAATTGGGCATAGTGGTGGTGGTTGTAATCCCACCACTAGAGAGGTGAAGGCAAGAGGATCAAAATTCCAAAGTCAACTACATAGGAAGCTCAAGGCCAGGCTGTGTTATGAGAAAGAGAGAGAGACAGACAGAGACAGAGAGAGTGTGTTGTTCCTCTAGTGCTGGAGATGGCACCCTGACTCAATATGTACTCTACCACTGAGTTACCTCCCAGTCCCATCTATTTAAAGATGACCTAAGCATGACCTGCTGACATCCCATGCAACCTAAGTCAGAAGCTCATTTTTTTTAGTAAAAGGGGGGACCTATAGGGCCCTGGCCCCATTTTGGGTAACTGTTGCCTTGCTTGCTGACCTTGACCTTGATACCCTCCCTATGCTAATTCCCTGCTGGGTTCCACCCTCCTGAATGCTTAAGGGAAGTTCCTTGTCTGTGTATCCTGCATACTGGGCATTAACAGCTTAGATGCAAGATTGTAAAACATCGGTAGCAAACTTCTGCCCTTGGTGTTCTCTGAGGTTCTCTGGGGTGCTGTAAGCCTGTATTTAAGACCTCCTCCCTCCTTCAATAAACGGCATTTGACATTTAAAAAAAGAAAGAAAGAAATACAAATTACAGCAAATACAGTATAAAAAATCCAGGATAGCCAAAAGAACCCTGTACAATAAAACAACCTCTAGAGGCATCATGATCCCCGACCTCAAGCTCTACAATAGAGCTACCGTAATAAAAACAGCTTGGTACTGGCATTAAAAACCGACATGTGGACCAATGGAATCGAATTGAAGACCCTGACATTAACCCACACACCTATGAACATATAATTTTTGACAAAGAAGCCAAAAATGTACAATGGAAAAAAGAAAGCATCTTCAACAAATGGTGCTGGCATAACTGGATGTCAATGTGTAGAAGGCTGCAAATAGATCCATGTGTGTCACCGTGCACAAAACTTAAGTCCAAGTGGATCAAAGACCTCAACATAAATCCAGTTACTCTGAACCTGATAGAAGAGAAAGTAGGAAGTAGTCTTGAACACATTGGCACTGGAGATCACTTTCTAAATATAACACCAGTAGCACAGACACTGAGAGAAACAATCAATCAATGGGACCTGTTGAAACTGAGAAGCTTTTGTAGAGCAAAGGACACGGTCAACAAGACAAAGCAACAGCCTACTGAATGGGAAAAGGTCTTCACCAACCCCACATCTGACAGAGGGCTAATATCCAGACTATATAAAGAACTCAAGAAATTAGACATCAAAATGCCCAACAATCCAATTAATAAATGGCCTATAGAACTAAACAGAGAATTCTCAACAGAGGAAGCTCAAATGGCTGAAAGATATTTAAGGAATTGATCAACATCCCTAATTATCTGGGAAATGCAAATCAAAATGACTCTGAGATACCACCTTACACCTGTCAGAATGGCTAAGATCAAAAACACAGAAGACAGCTTATGCTGGAGAGGATGTGGAGCAAGGGGAACTCTCCTCCACTGCTGGTGGGAATGCAAGCTTGTACAGCCACTTTGGAAATCAATATGGCGCTTCCTTAGAAAATTGGGAATCCATCTCCCCCAAGACCCAGCTGTAGCACTCTTGGGCATATACCCAAGGAATGCTCAATCATACCACAAGGGCATTTGCTCAGCTATGTTCATATCAGCATTGTTTGTAATAGCCAGAACCTAGAAACAACCTAGATGCCCTTCAACTGAAGAATGGATAAAGAAAGTATGGAACATATACACAATGGAGTACTACTCAGCAGAGAAAAACAATGACATCATGAGGTTTACAGGCAAATGGATGGATCTAGAAAAAATCATCCTGAGTGAGGTAACCCAGACTCAGAAGGATAAACATGGTATGTACTCACTCATAGGAGGATACTAGATGTAAAACAAAGATGACCAGACTGCTACACAACTTCAGGGAGGCTACCTAGAAATACTATGTAAAGTCAAACTTCATTAAACTAGAAAATTTTTAAAAAAGATGACCTAAGCAATCCTAAGTTGCTGGTAACAATATGGATGATAATGACCATTATAATATCTCAAGTAGAAATAAGGAGCATGCTCCTGGAAACTGGAGGCAAAGCCATCCTGGGTACAAAGTGCCAAAGAACTTGGCTGGATTGTGTTCACATTCTAGTGCTTTATGGCAAGTAGAGCTTGCAAGCCGTGAGACTGGGTATTTATCTGAGGAAATTTCTAAGAAGGATATTTGAAGGTGTAGACAGTTATCCCCTGTTTACAACAAAATTCAAGAAAAGAAAAATAATTTTAAACCAGAATTGTTGAGCAAAGGGGAAGAAATTCGGGGTTGCTGCACAATGACAGAGTATTAGCCTAGCACATATGAAGCTGTGCTTCAGACCATAGGACCAAAAAGGGACAGGGGACAGAACTTAAGATTTGAAACCTCCTCTTCTCAGCCCTTATCTACTGGAAGGAAAGTTGAGCCTGTCAGGGTGTGGTCCAGACTGTGAGAATACTGTGGGTCAGCCACTTGATGTGCTGCATGCTATGTCCTAGACAAAGGAAGAATGACTCTTGGAGCAATTCAGGTATTTGAACTGTCCTTCCTGTTGCCAACGGGTTTCAGAAAGGAGGCCACCAATACATGTTAGACCTCAGCACCCCTTGCTCTCAACACCAGATTTCATAGGCTCTCATCTCACATTCTGGTATCATGTTCTTTAGCCATGCCAGGCATAGTTCCTGAGGGCAAAAGTATGATACAACCTATACCAACAGAGATAGGAAAGCTTGGCCAGATTCCAGCGGGCAGAGCCATGGGTCCAGGGTTGCAGCCCCAGACAGCCACAGGACCCATGCAGGGAAAAGAACCATCACGGAGGCATGGCCTGGATCCAGAGGCACCATGAGGGCACAGCATGCCAAAGCCATGGAAGCAGGTCATCTAGAAGTTTGCATATTCAGCCCCTACAAAACAGGAGTTCCATCTCAGGAGCCTTGGAGGCAGAGCAGCAAGAAAGAGGATTATTTTGGTGTCTTAAGATGACTCAACAGATAAAGGTGCCTGCTGCCAGTCACGATGACCTGAGTTTAGTCCCTGGAACCCTCATGGTAGAAGTAACAAACTGCCAGGCAGTGGTGGTGCATCATGCCTTTAATCCCAGCACTCGGGAGGCAGAGCCAGACAGATCTCTGTGAGTTCGAGGCCAGCCTGGTCTACAAAGCAAGTTCCCGGAAAGGCACAAAGCTACACAGAGAAATCCTGTCTCGGGGGAAAAAAAAAAAAGTAACAAACTGACTCCCATAAGTTATCCTCTGACCTCTGCCTATGCACCATGGCACACATACCAGACAGACAGACAGACAGACAGATGACTGATGTGAAATTTGTTCCAATGAGTTTCAGACTCACTTGGGATCTTCTGCTCATCCCTTCCCTCCTGTCTCCACTCATCTGTCCTGTACCCATCTCACTGTTGGACTTTGGAAGCACTTAACAAGTCCGCATCACATGTTTAGAGCCAAGAGAGAATTTGCCTCAGGATAAGTGATACACTGGGTCTCATCCACACCTGACTAAATATTTAGATGATACTTTGGACTTAGACATTTTAGTTTACGCTAATCAAATGATACCTTCAGTGCCACCTGCCCCTCACACCACTAGTTGGTGGCCTTGTCCCTCCCATGTCTGTTTCTTGGGAAAGGTGTCAGCTCTGAGGTAATTGTATAACTCAGCCATCCCAGGGACCAGGGTGAGCATTTTAGGAGATCAAGCCTTTGGAAGGTGGTGAGGTCATGTGGGTGGAGCCCTCGTCGGTGGGATTATAGCCCTCCACCCTTCTGTCAGGAAAGTTCATAGAAAGGAAAGAGCTTTCTAGGAACCAGGAAGCAGGCCTTCACCAGAAACCAAACTTGCTAGCACCTTGGGCTTAGCATACCCTGCCTCAGGGACTGTAGGAAATAAAGCCCTGCGCCTTGTAAGTGACCAGTCAATGGCATCTTTTTCTAAGAGACTGAAGTAATTCCTCCATGGAATGGGAAGTTACATGGGGATAGAGACTGTCACTTGTGCCATGGCCATCACTACCAGAAGGCACCTCACTACACGCTAAGTGAATAGATGGGTAGACACACGGGTGGAGCCATGGCTGACAGCTACCATGGGTACCCTCCTTGCTACTGCAGCTGCTGGGAAAGCTTGGAATGAGGAAAGCTCAAAATAAGGGGAGACACCCAGCAGCCCAAGCCTCCCACTCACACTTGCTGCTCACGTGAAACTGGTGATTCTCTTACTCCACCCTGTCATGTAGTACGATTTGTTCATGTGGACAATTCCACTAATCTGTGGGAGATAAAGAAAACAGAGCACTAGACTCCTCAGAGAGCATGCGTTTGGGGCCCTGATGCTTTCCTAAATGCACCCAGCAGAAAGTCAAAACTCAATGAAGGTGAGATTCCCAGAGTCAATGCCACCATCAAGCTTTCAGAGTGCCTGCTAATTACCTAACTGGAGAGAGCTAGAGACCATCAAACCTGATGTCTCTGAAAGAGGCAGATAATGTGGGTATCCATGTTCATTTTACAGAAGAGACCCTGGGCAACACATGGCCTGGCTATGGTCTAATAACTGCTGAGAGGTCTAGTGCACCCTCACCTCTGGCTTCTTGACCTAACATTCTTTCTGCCCAGGTTAAAGGAAGGGGGCTCAAGTCCCAAAGTGGCATTTACAGCTGACTCCACTCTACGCTATATCCATGGACTGTTCCTAAAGCCCTAACAAGTACTTTCTGTCTCGGGCTGTCCAAATGTCCAGAAATGAGCTCAACCTAGGCTATAGGAGGATTCCTGGTTGTTAGATAAAAGCCAGCATTCCTCAGGAAATTGTGAAACCATTTCCCATTTTCCAAAAGGAGTCATTTCCCTTACCTCTGACAGAAGGGACATATGGCTCCCTGTGGTGCCTATCAGCATTCAGAGTCCACGCTGCCTCCAGGCTCCCCCAGTATCACAAGTACTTGTTACACATTTCAAAGTCCATGCTGGCATCCCAGCCCTTCTCATTTCTCCCAGATACCTATTTGCTCTCTTTATAAGAGCAAGTTCCCCCAACACACACAATTCTCACTACATTCTCTTTCTCTTACTCACTCTCTCTTATTCTCTTGCCCTCTCTTGCTATGTTCCGTGTTCTATCTCTTGCTGCCTTGTGATCTCCACTCTTCTCTCCCACTTCTCTAGCCCTGGCCATTTCAGTCTGCTGGCCATGTCCAGTCTACTTCCTTCTCTCTCTGCTCCGGACTCCTCCAGATGCCTCTGGCTGTTCTATCTCATATCTACAATAAAAACCTTAACCATATCATGGAGTGGTCATGGAGGCAGCCTCTTTACTGTGCCCCTTACATACACTTTCAAATAGGAGTGAGCAAAGAAGCCTCCAAATCAAACTCCCCCACTGCTAAGAACACACCCCAAAGCTCCAAGGTGCAAAAGAATAACATGTCCTTGCACATTCTAAAGGCAAGAGCAACTGACATCTGTGGAACCCTCACTAGAGACATTGCCTAGCTTCATTTCATGCAGGAGGACCCAAAGGCTCAGGCAAGTTTGAAGGCAGGCTGCCTGACCATGCTGTGCAGCCTCTTAGACACACAGAAAACTACATCCTAGGGTTCCCAGGAACCTGCTGGCTCCAGCTAATGGTCCCCACTGACCTCCAAATGTTCCTGGGTGGGAAAGGTTATCAGGCACTCCCCAGTGTTGTAATTCCACATCTGCATTTTGCCATCACGCAAGCCTGTGAGTAGACATCGCTCTGACTCGTCCAGGGACATGGCAGTCAGTTCACTTTGCTGGGTGCCAGACACAGAGAACTCCATCCTCTTCTTGCCCGTGGTGATGTCCCACACACTCACTGTGCCCCTTCGGGAGCCACTCACCACCTATAAGTGGAGCACACAGGTGCCCCAACTCACTGCAGGGCAGTCCTAAGTATGCCATGGGCCCTCCCTTCCACACCCCCACCTTCACCCTAGCAACCTGCACAGCATAGGTAAGGCCTGAAAACAGACCTTCCTGGGCTCTGTGTAAAAAAAAAAAAAAAAAAACAAAAAAAAAAACAAAACTGTAGCTACTACTCTTTAAATGAATCAGTTTCATAATGCTCTCATTAATTCAAAAATAGCACTTAGGAACTCAAGTTCCCAGAAGAGGAGGAAAGCCACACCTATATTAAAGATCGTGCAACACTGATCCACTGGTTAGAACTTCCTGACTATAGAGGGTTAGAATGTTACAGAGCTAGACCCAAATGATCCTGGGCTATATTTAGTTCCCTCTTAACCCACCTCCGTGTCTGACCTAACACCTCTTTGACTCTGAGGGAACACCTTTAAACTGTGTTAGCTTAGCAGAGCACCAGCTTTCCTGGACCCTAAAGCTGAGAATGACATAAGGTGACACCCAACAGCCAAGCTTCCCCTGCTTCACCATCTTCTCACCCTGTATTGGGAAAATGCCCCAGTGTGTGGCTTTCATCTCTCCCCATGACTACGAAAGCTCACGGAACTGCTTCAAGAGCAGAACATGTAATTGGGGGAACCTCAATCCATGTTCCCAGACCACCATTAGTCATATCTGGCTCAAGACAAACTCTTCTTCCCGTGAGGTGAGAGTCGTGGTTTGCATCAACTCACTCATCACTCTCTCCAGAGAAGAGAATCGATGGTATAGAGAAGACACTTGCCAAAGCACCTTTAGTCAGGACCAAAATGGGAGCAAAAGGCCAAGCACAGAACAGGCTCCTGGACCCTCCACAGAGAAGCACTGAGGACAGAAGAGAGCTGTGCGTTCACCCCCTTCATCCTGTTCCAAGGCAGTAGCCTATGAAGCTACTTTAGACTGGCATTGGCGTTCCCACTAGGAAGAGTTGGGTGTGTTTACAAACAAAAGCAAAAGCTGTTCTGTAGCCCCGAAGAGCCCTAAGGCAGCTAGAGACTGAGACGGTGGTACTAAGAGCCAGGATTGGGGAAGAGCTCTGGCCAAAGGCCACTCTGGCACAGAGAGTCACCCTGTCCACAGCCCAGGCCAGACAAGAGATGCCACTGGGAGTGGGCAGAAGCCTGCAGCCCTTTCTGTTCATGTTCCTTATATGCATTGTGTGTGCCCAGCTGTCCTACACAGTGAGATAGCTCCTCATAGGGCACTGGCTGTGGTGCCTTTCCCATACAATACAGAGTGCAGCTTCCACAAAGCTCTGGGGTACTCATAGGGTACTCTGGGGTTCTTTGGGGTAGCTCATAGGGTGGGAACCTTGAGGGACACCTGCACCAGCATCTGTTTCCATGCTAAGAGAACTGCCTGCACAGAGCTGACCTAAGTGACCTAAGCCCAAGGCAGGATACTCAGAGGGTCAACAATCCAGTGACCAGATGGGGAGCTCCGTCAGATCCCATGACAACCAGTCTGCAAGACCACTTCACGTCTACATTTTTGGTGACACCAGGGCTACAGCCAAAGCACTAATGGTTTCCAGAGTGCCACATGAGCTGACTGCTACGTGAATGCAGACTCGGGGCACGTGGACACATCTGGGCCCTGATGATATCACTGGCGCTCCTCTCAGGTGCTGAGGCCAGCCCTGCCCACTCACCTGCTTGAAGATCTTGCTGTAGAGGACCGCACACAGGGCTGTGCTGTGAGTCGACAACTTCCCTGTTTTCGTGGGCCCCTGGGATTCCAAGTACCCTCTGAGGATCCCGATCTGTGGGCAGGGGAGGGGCAGACAGCTGAGCAGTCAGAAGGGCTCTGCCCTCTGTGACTAAGGCCTTGAAGAGAAACCTCCAACATCAAGACATCCTGTACCCCCATGAGGCTCCTCAGAAATCCAGAATCCCATTTCTTCTCTTACCCTGCTCCAATGCACAATTTCCAGGAAGGACTGGGACTCCTGGTCCCTCATGTTCCAATAATCCCCCGAGACCCAAGTCCATGGTCCTCTCTCACCTTCTGAGGAGCTAAAGCCTCACTCAGCGGTTTCTTTTGTAGCCAGTCTGGCAGACATGAATTTATTCTAAAGAGACACTTGTACCTTCCAATCTAACTATGAGACTGTTGAAACAGTGGCCCCCAGAGAAATGGGAATTTCCCCAGGATCTCATGCTGTGAAAAGGAAAGGGGGGGTCAAAACAGATAAAGATGACTTATCTCCCGGAAAGATATTTCACATGATTCTACATCAGACCATCTTACAGGAAAGTACTGAAGCCGGACAGTAATGGGCCAATGGTCAATCTGCCTGGGACTGTTTAGATATGCATACCCTTGGCTGTCTATTTAAAATTGACTCTCACTTCAGGACCCCAAAGATGGACCTGAGGGGTTTGTTGGATTTCTTTACACCTCTTCCCAATGTGACCATACTGAACGATTCTCCTTTTTCTGATTTCCACTATCAATTTGGGCTTTTCGTTTATTTGGTTTTGTTTTTGTTTTTTTAAGATGGGGTTTCTCTGTGTAGCCCTGGCTGTCCTGGAACCCACTCTGTAGCCCAGGCTGGCCTCGAACTCACAGAGACTCACCTGCCTCTGCCTCCCGAGTGTTGAGATCAAAGGCATGCGCCACCACCGCCCGGCTTTAATTTGGCTTTTAATTGGCTTGTCACGAACCTGACTTGAGACACAGATTGTGACTTCCAAGTCCAAAAACACCTTCAGGAAGCCTTCTGTGACCAGTCCAACCTCAAGCTCAGTACTCCCTCTGCTCATGAATCCATAGAATCCAATGCTTTCATATGAATTAACCTTACCTTAGTAATACACTCTCACATCCCAACAAAGCTAGGGTTAAATGCTGTCATAGTCCTACCCAGAGAGTCTACACTAATGCCCAGGAAGGTTGAAAATGACTTTCAAAGGTCTGTTTGATTTTAACAATACTGACAGCAAGTCCGGCACCCATCAGAGATGTAAGTGCTCTTCTCTTCTCTTTCTCTCTCTCCATAAACCTGTTGCAAAGGAGAGAGCCAGCCATGTGCACAGAAAGACATCCATGTCCCTTGGCAGGGTGGTCCAGCCAACAGTGGGTGCATGGCTTAAGTGGAGCTCTCTAGACAGAAGCTCCTGCCACTGGGTTCCCATGTGGTACCGGGTCTCACCATGCTCTAGTCAATCCTCCCCTCCTGCCATCCTCAAGGTCAGGGCAGACCCATGGGCACCAGGCGAGTCATAGCTCATAGGCACTCGTCCTGACGGCTCTCTTCCTGGAGTTGATGATTACAACGGATGGGGTCGAAGAAGCATGGAGGGATGACAGGAGAGTCTGAAGGGTGCATGAGTGGGGAGGAAGCAGGGGCAGCAGGGGTGGAGGAAAGGATGGGCTAGGGTCCAGAACCTGCTCTCAGGAAAGCTCAAGAACCAGAGCTTCCCAGACTCCAGAGCCAGGCCAGCACAGGACACAGGCCCTGTCAGCTGTGCCTGTTCCTAGGACAGCAACTCACATTGTAGGTGCTACAGATGAGGGTGCAGTCTCTGTGGAAGTAGGCGCTGGTTATGGGGCAGTTGCCCAGGGTGAAGAGCTTCCCGCAGAAGGACTGGAGGCACACATAGTCTTGCAGGTCCCACACACGAATGTTCTGTAGGCAACAGGCAGGAGGCAGGAGGGTCTGCACTAGCAGCCAGCACCCTAGGCCCTGGGATGCCCCAGCAAGCAAGGTCACCCATGTGTAATGTATCTGCTGCTGTCTGTCACAGCCCCACCCAGAGAGGCTAAACTAATGGCGGATAATCCATGTTCTCAGTGAGGGAGGGTGAACAGAGCCTCCTTCCTCAGCTTTCCTAAGCACCTCTGTCCTGCCTGGACTTCTAAGCTCAGCGAGCTAAAGGCAAAGACAGCAGGCAGCCCGCACCCTCCCCCAGACCTTCTCTTGCTCCCCAACTCCAGGCCAGCTCTAGACTGCTCAGAGCTGGACTCTGCCCTCACCAGAGGCTGCTGAGGTTTGTGGCCACCTACAATGACTAGGGCACCTCCCTGTGGGCCTTTGGTAAAGCGTGAGACCACGGGCAGGAAGGTCACCTCTGTGCCTCAGACTCCTCCCAATACAGGCTGAGCTACGTCAGCACCCCATGGTCAGTGTCTTTACAGAGCTAGAGGGATGGGGGACAAAGGTATGTTCCACAAGGGTGACACCTTGTCCTTGGAGATGCTGATCAGGATGCTGGTGTTCTGGCTGTTCACAAGAAGGTGAGTCACTGACGTCTGATGTCCCTTCATCAGCCACACAGGCTTTTTTGAGACCAGGGGGTTCCACAGGCGGATGTGGGGGTCATAGCCACCAGTCGCTGGAGTCAAGAAATGAGTATCAGCTACCAGGGCCTATACTGGGACCTTCTTCTAGGGCCAGGTCTCAGACTGCAGCCAGAGTTGGCAGATGGGGAAGGTCACTGTGACCTGCCACTGTCCCTCTTGCCTTTCCTCTCTGTGTCCATGTCTGATGGCCTGAGTCACACCCCACCTCCCGGTGATGTAGATGGGCAGCAGAAGAAGCCATGTCCTGGGCTCTGGTCATCCCCAGGCTGCCACAGCAACCACTCCAACTCTGCTTCTGGGGAATGAGAGGTTACTCACCCAGGAAGTTCCTGTCCGGGCAGTAGTCAAAGCAGAGAATCCCTTTTCTTAAATTCAATGATGATAACCTAGAGCAGAAAGTCAAGGGGGGAAAGACGCAGGACTAAGAGCAGCAGCCTGGGCTTTGGGAGCGGAGGAGCTAGGAGCTTGGTGGGGAGGGGTCAGTATCTCTCTACCCAGGAAGTAGAGAAGCCTCAGACCTGCCCAGTGCTCCCTCAGCACCCAAAGCATAGCCCAATGAAGTAGCAGGTGCCCAAGTCAGTAGCTCGTGGGGAGACACCCGCCCTTTAGGAAGAAAAAAAATCCCAAACATGAGCAAGTTTTTCTATTTGTAAAGCATTTTGCATTGTTCTAAGAACAAGCTTAACACGATTTTGCACCTACCACCCTCAGGCAGGTATCCTCCAAGGCAAGACACAAATTTAAAAAATTTAAATAAATTATAGAAAAGCAGCTCAGGGTCATTGTGCTGTGCCCCACTCTGGGCTGGATGTCATCTCACAGGTCACCTGGACCCCCATGTGCAATCCTCAAGAGTGGCATGACACCATGAGGACAGTCAGATCAAGAGCTGGCCTATGGGTGCACAGTCAGGGACCTAGAGAGGGATGAGGACTCTGCCCTGGTGGGTACAACAGAAAATGGCTCAAGACATCCAGGAACAGGAAAAGAGGAGGAAGAAGAGGAGAAGAAGAGGCGAGGCAGAGCTCAAAGGTCAGCGAGACCCCGACAGGATCACAGGGCTGTCAGGCCCCCTACACAGGCCACTGAACTGCCTGTCTAGAAGTTTCCTGAGACGATAGCCAGGCTGACTCTTCCTTATCTCCTTCACACCACATCATGTCTAGTCTAGGGCCCCTTAGCTTCCATATCAGCCTCCCAGCTGTTTCTTAACCTCCAGCCTTGCTTCAGATTTCCAAGAGCACATCAAAGCACGCATATCCCACCCACTGGCAAGCCAGAGAGGTGGGCCAGTAAGATGGCTTAGTCAGTAAAGACACTTGTTACCAAAACTGATGACAGCGTTCAACTCCTGGGACCCACACCGTGACAGGAGAGAACTGGCTTTCATAAGTTGTCCTCTGAGCTCCACATGAGTGCAGTAGTATATGCCACCATCCCTATAATGAATGTATGTTTAAATAAAAAAAAAACAAAACATGCCTCCATCTACACCTTTATGTGCAGAAACTTGTTCTGGAACCACAGTCGTCAGGAGGATAGAAGGAATTACTTCAGACTGACTCATTAACCTATGCAACAGACATCTGCTGGCTCCTGTTCCCCGCCAGGACTCAGGAGCCACTGTGCTCCTGGCCTCACAAATCTTGTCTCCTGGAGCAAAGCATAGGAGCAAGGAAATGACTAGAGACAGGCGGGACAGTGACCAGCTCTGAGAAGTCTGCAGGGGACGCAATGGGATGGCTTGGCAGAGGGAAACTGGATGACTCATTTTAGACAGCCTCGCTGAGAAGGGGAATTAGGAAAAAATGGCCAAGGGGAGCATGCAGAGAGGGATGAGGCTTCAGACCCAGGAAGCAGCTAGTGCAAGGTTATAGAGTTGGCGGAAGAAGTCAGAGGCAAGGCAGACGGGACTGGACTATGAAGGATTCATGCAGGTCCCCAGAGAGATGACATCTGCAGATGGTTGTGCATAGGGACAGAAGCCAGAGGGGACCTAGTGAGCAGTGACAATGACTTCAGATAGGAGTTGATGGAAGAAATAAAGAAGAGAAAAGAGGGAGCCAGGGTGGGTCAGTTACACACTCCACACCAGCTCCTACAGCCCCAATCCCTGATCCTCCGCCAGCTCTGCTCCTGACCTCGACCACCTGAAGAGGTCAGGTAAGACCAACTACAATGAAGCTGGACCCTCGGGGCCCTGAGAGGCTGAGGCTGACTCTGCAAGAATAGGTTTGGTAATTCAAGTCTCACCTACAGCGGTTACTCTCCTAGAAGGCATCCGATGCCAGAGACCAGCAGGCAGCCAACAGTCAACAGTGCCACCTCCTGGCCTGAAGTGGTACTGCACCAAGGCAGAAGAAGATATGTGTATACATGTGTAACACATCCTCCAACCTTTCCCCAAATTGAATACTACTGTGATAGCCTCCTCTCTGGTGACCCCACCTCTCCCGGCCCTTAGACCCCCCCCCCGCCATCACTCTGCTCAAAACTATCTGCACTTTGCTTATACCTGATTCCAAAGAATTAGAACAAGGCGTTCCAAGGTACTTGGGAAATATTAACTCAGACTAGTGCCCAGGTGATAATAAGAAATTGTGGATTTTTTATGTTCTTATGTTTATATTTGAGATGTTTCAAAATAAAAATGTTAACTAAGAAAACGAGATGCAGAGAATGATGATGCATGATGCCGTTAATCCAGGACTTAGGAGGTGGTTAGAGGCTAGCCTGGTCTGCATAGTGAGTTGCAGACCAGCCAGGATTACATAGTGAGACCCTGTCTCAAAATCAAAGAGAGAGAGAGAGAAGAAGGAGGAGGAAGAGGAGGAGGAGGAGGAGGAGGAGGAGAGGAAGAAAGGAAGGAAGGAAGGAAGGAAGGAAGGAAGGAAGGAAGGAAGGGAAAGGAAGGAAGGAAGGAAGGAAGGGAAAGGAAGGAAGGAAGGGAAAGGAAGGAAGGAAGGAAGGAAGGAAGGAAGGAAGGAAGGAAGGGAAAGGAAGGAAGGAAGGGAAAGGAAGGGAAAGGAAGGAAGGAGGGGAAAGGAAGGAAGGAAGGAAGAAAAGAAGGAAGAAAAGGAAACAAGAGAGAGCTTGGGCTTTGGCTCAGTGATGGAGTGCTTGCCTAGCAAGCACAAGATGGGTCCCCTGACAAAACAAGAAAGCCAAATATGGTGGCTCATAATCACAGCACTCGGGCGATGGAAGTAAGAGGATGGCAAGTTCAAGGCCAGCCTGACCTACACAGCAAGACTGTCTCAAAATCAAAACAAAACAAAACAAAACAGAGGAAGGAAGGAAAGAAAGGAAGGATCACAGAAAGGAGCAGAGAGCCTGGAGTAGGAGTGTACCTGAGCTCTGGGCCTGCGGACCTTCAATGAGAAAACAAGACAGGTAAGGAGAAGGCATCAGAACCAGCTGCCAGGGGCTCTGGCCTCCTCCTCCTGTCATCAAATGCAATAAAATAAAAAATTCTAGGATGAAGGAAACAAAACATGTCAGAACTGTCTCAGAGATCAAGTGCGTGTGCTGGTGGGGGTTGTCCTATTTCTGCATCGTGGCCTATCGTAGGAAGAGAAGACGCGCCTTTTGACACCTAATTAACTTGTTGTGCAGTTGATGGGTTTTGCCATTTGTTTTCACTGTGTGGTTTAACATATGCCACCCAGAACATTCTCTGCTCAAGGAATCCCTAAAGTCTGAGGTAGGCACTGGCTTCACCCTTTATAGGTGAGGAAATGGAGGTTTCAACCCAGGGTGAAGTCACTCACTTTCACTACTTCATTTACAAATGTATTTTGAGCCCAGCCAGCAGTACAGGTCAGTAATCCAAGCCCTTGCAGGGTGGAGGCAGGAGGATCAGTTCAAGGCCAGCCTGGATTATGTGAGACCCTGCCCCACTATCCCTTTCACAAAAGAAAGAGAGAAGACAAGACATGCCTTTCGTCTGCCTACCTAACATAGGCTGAGGCTGATTTGTGTTCTGTTGTTCGTTTTTTAATATACTGGGCAGTAGAGCAGGTCTACTGGGGCTGGGCAAGTGGCTCTGTGGGTAGAGTACCTGCATGAGGACCTGAGTTGAATTCCCAGACACTGCCAGGCAGTGGTGGCACACGCCTTTACTCAGGAGGCAGAGCCAGGAGGATCTCTGTGAGTTCAAGGCCAGCCTGGGCTACAGAGCAAGATCCAGAACAGGCACCAAAACTACACAGGGAACCCTGTCTTGAAAAAAAAAAAAAGAAGAAGAAGAAGAATTCCCAGACATCATGGGAAGTCTGGCGTTGTAGTGCACATCTGTAATCACATCTTTCTACAGCAAGCTATGACACCAAACCAGGAAAACCTTCAGGGACTCACAGGCCAGCCAGTCGGGTGTGCAGAGTGGTCAACAAAAAGATGCCCTGTCTCAAGCAGTGAGAGATGGATGAGGACCAACACCAGAAGTTGTCCTCTGACCTCCACATGTGCACTAAGGCATGCATTCCACCCCCAACCCCCAGACCACAGAGAGACAGACAGACAGACAGACAGACATAGGGAGAGATAAACAGACAGACAAGACAGAGACAGAGAGATACCCTTTTGCCACTGGTAGACATTCCAGAACGATGATTAAACAGAATCCAGAGCCCATGTGCTAGGTCCTATATCCATTGTCAGCCTGTGGGACACAAGCTGCTTCCCGAGACCCAGCACAAGCCTTAGGCCAGTGCCCTGCAGCTGATGCACCAACTCAGAGGTGCGTCCTCTCTCATCAGGGCTATCTGCATGCGGCAGATGAAGCCAGACCTATCCAGGGCACATCTGCTATCCCCTCCCTTCGTCAGGTACTCCTTACCTGGGTTTCTCAAGGTCTTTGACTGGCAGGATTATCAGCACCAGCGAGGACTTCTCAATGGCTGAACACGAAACCACCACATTCAGCTGCGGGATGAACTTGACCTGATGACACCAGTTGGGGTGGAGATTCTGGGAGAGAGAATGGCCATAGCAGGAGACCTCCCAGGGATAGTTGAGTTCCATATCCCACGCCTGGGTCTTAGCCAGGGCCGGTGCTGGATGGGACTGGAGATTACAGAATCTAAGGCCCTTTTGCCTTAGTGACCACAACTTAGGCCAAGTGATATAGTCCTATCCAGGTCCCATGACCAGGGTGTCTGGCCCATTCCTGCCTCAAAAATTGTTTAAACGCACCAAACCTACCATCATCTGGACTCCTTGTGTCCTAAGAGTCTCTTGGGTGTAGAAGCGAAAGGCCTGGGCTCATTATAATATCACTCCTCCAAGCAGGGAGAAAGGGTGGAATCGAGGGGGTCTAGGCCCTAGTCTGTCTTCTACTGGCTGCCTCCACTACAAAGAGCCTGCTTTTCTGGGCCCACTACCATCCACCCTCTGTGTTTGTCAGACACAGTAGCTTCCAGGATCAGGGGGGGCAAAATGCACAGTCTGCTAGGACTGTAGCAACGGGGCAATAGCTCCCAGAGGGCAGAGAAGGCAGGCAGGCCAGCCTCTGTCAACTTAACACAAACTGGAGTCACTTGGGAAGAAGGAGCCTAACTGAAGAGTTGCCTCCAGAGACTGGCCTATACATATGTCTATGGGTCAGTTTCTTGATTAATGATTGATGTGAGAGGGTCCAGCCCTCTGTGGGTGGTGTCAGCCCTGGGTAGGTGGTCCCAAGTATATAAGAAAGCAAGCTGAGCAAGCCATACCCTGCCACGGTCCCTGTCTCAGCTCCTGCTTGAGTTCCTATCCTAACTTCCTTCAATGATGGTCTGTGATGGGGACGTATAAACCAAAGAAACCCTTTCATCTCTGAGTTGCTTTTGCTCAGTGTTTTATCATAGTAACAGAGAGCAAACTAACATGTCCTCTGGACCTGGCTGGTACCTGTGCTTGGCTCCCAGTCTGGAGATGTCTCTCTGTGGGACAAGGAGAGTGGTGAGTGAAGAATGAAGAACAAGGATGGGACACAGAGATCCGACTATCAAACATTCATTCAGCGCCTCCTTAGAAGTGCAAGCCCCTGGGCTGGGCCTCATGTCTCCATTTCCTCTAAAATCTATCACAACAATGGTATCTAAGCCAAGGCACTGAATAAGGTGGGGGATGCTGAGTAATGGGGAGGGGGGCAAACTTCATCCTGAGGAGATAACCACAGCTGAGAAGAGGGGAAGGAGCCAAGCGGGGTGGTACATGTAGCAATCCCAGCACTTGGAGATGGAGGTGGGAGGGTCAGGTGTTCAAGGACAGCAACCTTGAACCCAGTCTAAAAAAAAAAAAAAGAGGGGAAAGGGGGGTTAGTGTGAGTACTGCTTCCTGTGAGGTCACATCCTAAAGTGTGTCCAACTCAGAGCTGCCCTTAGAGCCTCATCCGTTCATTTGTTCCTCGAATGTACCTGGAGTCACTGGGCACCGGACACTGTTGTCAGGAACAGGAGACCGAACAAAGAGAGCAACCATGAACCCTGCTGTCGTGAGGACAGCAGGACAAGAACAATAGACAGGCAATTCAAAGTTGGGACAGAGCTAACAGCAGCAGCGGCGGCAGGGCATCGGGGCCAGCTACTCAGGACCTGAAGTAGGAGATGACAGAAGAACCAAGCAGGAGACCTCTGCAACATGGAGGAACTCAACATGGAGGAACAGCGTGTGCCAAGGCCCTGTGGTAAGAAGGGGCTTGGGGAGTTCTAGAGTAAGCAAAGGAGCCTGTCTCGGCAACAAATGAGAAGAAAGTAGAGAAGAGCAGGAGATGGGGAAGTAGCTCAGTTGGTAGAATGTTCGCCTGGATTCAATCCCCAGCACACACGTGATAGTGCATGCCCATAATACCAGTACTTAGAAGGTGAAGGTAAGAAGATGAGAAACTCAAAGTCCTCCTTGGCTACATAGAAAGTTCAAGGCTAGCCATGAATACATGAGACTCTGACTCCAGTTGGAGGATTAGAGTGCTAACCATGGAGTAGCTTGTGTTGGATACTCAAGTCAAAGACTTGAGATTGCTTCAAGTATGATGAGAAGGTGCTGGGGTGACATGACTATATTCTAAAGCAGATTTCCTCTGGTTGCTGAATTGAGCAAGTGCTTCATGGAGAAAGAGAGAGTAGGGAAGCCAAACACGAAGCCAGTGGCTTTCCAGAATGAAGATGATTTTTCACTGCCTCAAGGAAACCAAGAAGGCAGTGAGAAAGACAGGGCTATCCCTGGGACACACCTGTGTCCCAGAGATATGTAGATGGGACGCAACAGCTTCCTGCACTCTGTCCTTAGAGGCCAAGCTCCTAAGAGCTGAGGCTGAGCCTAGAGGGCAAATCCATTTCGGGCATCTCTTTTTGAGTAGGGCACATATGTGGATAATTACAGGCTAAGGAAAGCCACACTTACCTTCATTCGGAAGCTTCTATACAGAGGGGACTTCTCATTTAAGAGTCTTCGCAAAGAAACATTGGTCCAGAAATCTGACAAAAAACATTCAGAGTCCACGTTAACAACCTCTCCTCTACCAGCTTAGACAACATTTTCACTGATGTGCATCCGTGCTTCCCAGAACGCCAACCAGCCAGCCACTCCTTGGAGCCGCCTGTGACTTCATGAGCTCGGCAATGCTTCCAACTGTTTCCCTGCTGCCCAGCATAGCTCTGCAAACCCAGAGTGCAACAGTAACCAGCTTCCAGGGTCTACACACTCCCAGGTGCTGCTGTCTGAACAAGGCGGCTCCCCATTGGCGCATTCCAGAGAATGAGCAGAGACTTCGGGCTGTATTTACTTTGAAAAGTGATGCACTGGTGACTTGCCATCATGCCTCAGGATACATGGCCCCTCGGCCAGAAAGCAAAAGTCCCGAGAAGTACAGGGTGCGTGCATGCATTATGAGCAAGCAACTCCTACATGCCAGGCACTGCCCACACCAAGTGCCCTGCCCTTGTAAAACTACCTAGGTAGCAGCTGATGAACCCCGAGGGAGAGCAAACGGATACAGATGGATGAGTCAGTGGTACCAGGTGAAGCTTGTAGGGTCAGGAGCTGTTCAAAGAAGTAGGTCAGAAATGCTGGTCAGTCTAGCTTTAGGTCTGAAAGCAACTCCCAGGAATCATAGAGGAAAAACACTGGAGGGGGTGGGTAGTGGTGAGGTCTGTACAGGGGTAAGAGGAAGCTTTCCAAAAAAAAGTCCCCAGGTTGGGGAGATAACTCAGTCTGTAAAGTACTTGCTACACAAGGAGGAGAATCCAACTTTAATGCCCAGAGCCTGTGAAAAGCCTATTTGTTCCCAGAGCTGGAGAGGCAGAGACAGGAGGATTCCTGGAACTTGGTGAGCCCCAGGTCCTACTAAGAGACCCTGTCTCCAAACACAAGGTGGACAGTTCCTGAGGAATGATGCCTGCAGTTGGTCTCTGGCCTCCACACACACATGCACATACATGTATAAGCATCCAGAAAACACATGTACACACATATACACGAACACACACATGCAAAAGAAGTCCTAAACCAGATGGGAGGTTGCTTGTGGCTGAGAACGGGGAAGCTACAGCATGACAGTGTCTACAGGCCCTCTTTCCCACTGGAGAGACACAGCCTCTAGCACTTCTAGGTACCTAACACTCACTCATTCCAGGCATCCTATAGCAGAGCCAAACACTAAGCATGGCTGCCCCTGCTCCCGTTTGAATAAGGAAGCTGAGGCACAGAAAGGTTAAGCAACCAGCGTCAGGGCACCCAGAACTAGGTACCTATTTCTTAGCTTTGTCCATGCCCCCTTGCATCTCTCCATATCTTCATATTTGTTCCCAGCCTTCAGTTGAGTGGGTGGCCCAGAAGGACTCACACCGTTAATCCCCTGCCTTGTTCTTCCATTCACTACTCATCACAGAGGCGGCCATGACACAAACATGACCAGGGGCTGATGGGACAATGACAAAGCAGAGTGCTAGCTAAAAGGGTAGCTCAGTGCTACATAGCTTGTCTGACATATTCAAGGCTCTGTGTTCAATCCTCAGCACACATACATGTCACACACACACACACACACACACACACACTAAAGGAGTTAAACTCTCCCATCCTCACAACTGAATTTAGGCTCCAGTTCTCTGAGAAGGGCAGGTGTCTTTTCCATCCAAGGGCCATTTGTCTACAAGACCCTCACATTCACGCTGAGGGACAGAACAAACCCAGGACCTAAGTCAGTCCCACAGTGTTTCAAGGACAAACCCAGCAGCCCCCTTCTGAGTCATGCTCTGACTTGCCCAAGTTTGTGCAAATGTGTCCAAAAATTATAAGACTGAACCTCAGCCAATTAATAGTATACTAATGTAACTGCTGCTCATGTATGAGATGACCTTCCCTTATCATGCAACTTCCCTTAGCTGTTCTTTTTTTAATGGTAATAGTTTTTTTCATTTCTATTTATTTATTTATTTTTCTATTATCAGCTTGATACAGTATAAATTCTTATCCTAATAGTGACAGTGAAATGTTTGATTGAGGCTTGCCCAGTAATTGAGTAAAACCAAAACTTACTATAAGCCATAGTCATCCTAGGGTCCCCCCTGCTATGTAGCCTCCCTGGTTCTGTGGGTTGCAGTCTGATTGTTCTTTGCTTTCTATCTAGAATCCACTTATGAGTGAGTACATACCATGTTTGTCCTTCTGGGTTTGGGTTACCTCACTCAGGATAATATTTTCTAGGTCCATCCATTTGCCTGCAAACCTCATGCTGCCATTGTTTTTCTCTGCTGTGTAGTACTCCATTAGCTATGCTTAAAAAAAAACAAACCTGCACGCTCCTCTCAGGGCCGTCACCATTTTGTACAGGTGAACGAATAATCCCCACACTAAAAAATGCTCTTTATGGGACTGGAGAGATGGCTCAGTGGTTAAGAGCACTGACCGCTCTTCCAGAAGACCCGGGTTCAATTCCCAGCACCCACATGGCAGCTCACAACTGTCTGTAACTCCAGTTCTAGGATACCTGACACCCTCACACAGACATACATACACTAATGCACATAAAATAAAAATAAATAAAATTTTTCAAAAAATCTTTTTGCTTTTACATATTATTTGAGTCTGGGGTCTCCTTCAGGGTTTCCTTAAACCCTTACAACACACACACACACACACACACACACACACACACACACACACACACACGGACACACACACGGACACACACACGGACACACACACACACGGACACTAGTACTTGTTTCTTCCCTTCCAGAACATCAACAAGCCAACTTAGCAGGGGTTCTTGCCAAAGCCTGGGAACCCTTGGAGACCTCCTTAGCTAGAAGTCCCAGCAAGGGCTGCTCTGTCATCCTGGATGGGAAGGAGGTCAGTTTCCCTGCAGGCAGGGCCCCAAGGTCCAGGCTCCTAGGGTGGGTAGAGGCCCAGCACCACACCTAAGGCTCGCTCCATCCTGGAGCTGATCTAGCCCCAGTGAGTCTCCCAGGAAGCCCCAGGCCCTTGGCCTCTGTTGACCTTGTACCCTTCGTCAAAGAAGCTCCAAATGACTTCCTGAGTCAGTTCAGGGCACATCCCAGCAAGTAGTGAGAACTGGAGACTCTGGACAGGCAGTTTGGCTTCAGATCTCAGTCGCCACTCCCCAGACTCAGGGCGTGTATGAGTAGCTTCAGCTCACTAAACCTCTTAATGGGCAGCTACCAGTCACTCAGTCATAGTGGGTGGAAATGAAGGGAGGTGATCCACCAGAAGGTCAGGATACAGCTGCTAACTGATGCTGGGTGGGTTTATTCACGCTGCTGCCAAGCCAGGGTGGTCCTCCAGGCTCCACCACAGCCCACCTCTTGACCTTGCCAGTCTACTCTCACCCATTCAAAGATAGCTCAAAACCGGGAAGAGCAAGAAGGCCTCACAGTCATCAGATAGAAGAGTCACTATCCTGAACCTCAGAGGATAGGTGACACCCCAAGGTCACAGCCGAGCACTTCACTCTCCCGGAGCTGAGGAAGATCTGCAGCCTTCAGTCCTCACCTGCAAAAGTTCTCACCTCAAAAGACTGTTCCTCCCTCAGCTCTAGCCTTCTTCTGTCACCACCACACTTGCCCCAGTAGGCAGGACACCCTCTAAACTCCAAGGAACTTCCTCTCCAGAGACTCGGAGTGAAGAGACAGACAAGTAAGGATGCCTCAGAAACTTACTCAACTCAGCAAACACATCTACCCACTCCCCAGGCCTCTGCCCAGCCCCATGTCTTTTAGCTACCCCATTTGGCAGTCCGGGGAAGGACGTGTGGATTGAAGAGTCCACCAGCCACATTGTCAGAGATGAAGATGACGACGTTGCCCTTCGTGTCCCCATAGCAGAACACGCCTTTGTGATAGTCGGACCTGGGAAAGATGAAGTCAGAGCGGGCTATGTGTCAGATCGGGGTTGATCGGGGTGATGGAAAAATGGAGAGGAGACTGACCTCTACAGAAGGGGCTGCCTTTAATCAGAACAACAAAAGGTAGCTAGCTCTCCGCCATGAGAGCGGTGCCTGCACACCAGAGCATCAACTACTTGGGGTTTTATAGGCCAAAAAAGGGAACTTTGGGGTAGGAAGACTTTTTTTGTCTACAGACCTATTTTCTGCTTTCCCAAGCTCATAAAGGAGTCCTTATCACACTGGCATCCTTGCCAGGAGTCCTCCTGGGAGGTCCTAATGACATGTTGACCCCTTGCCACTGGCCTCCCTCCTTCTAACTGCCCTCTGCTATCACTGATATTATCAGTGTGCCAAATCTTCCTGCGTGGAGTTGCTCAGGCTGCTCGAGGCTGTTAGGTTATTAACCCCACTGTGGAGTCTTCTGCCCTACTGCCCCGAGGCCCTGCCTACCTTACGGACAAGGACAGTCCAACAGACTTCCAGCCTTGCTCTGGGCCTCTGGCCAGCTGCCCAGCATATCCCAGTCATCACTGAACCAAACTTCAGGTTCTGTTTCAACCACTCTCTCTCCCCAGAGACCTCAGGGCAACAGGGCAAGCCTCTGCTAGCACTTGGTGGCCGATGGGGTAAGAAAGGGGGTGGGGGGAGGAAGCACCACTCTAAGAGTGGGATGACTGTGCAAGACCCAGGAGAGAAGCAGCGAGGGGCGATGTGGCAATGAACTCAGAACTGGCTCTCCAGAGGTGCCTCTCTGGGGTCCCATCCCCCTTCCCAATGAGGCAGTAGCTGCCAAGACCCTGTCCCATCACCTGTGAGACTTACCAATAGTCCATGGCCATGACACAGCTGTCTAGGTCAACAAAGGTGAAGGCCCGGACACATTTGTGGTTACTGACATCAAAGAACTCTGGGAGAGGAAGAAGAGAGGGACATACAGAGCCGAGAGCCGTAGCTCAGGCTTCGGAGGTAGCTGGTGGTGGCAAACAGCCTCCCAGCACTCCCTGCCACCTCTCTGGCCCTGGAGCCCACCCCACCCCCACAGCAACCAAGAGCAGCAGATCCAAGCACAGTCACTCAGCAAGCTAAGACCCCCATGCAGCCAGAGCAAAAGCCAAATGCAGACCTCAGCCTATAAAGTCCTGTAGAATCAGAACCTCCACAGCCTAATGTATCTTCTGTACCAGAAAAGCACCTCTCCCCCTGTCTGGCCTGTGGCCCCTGACCAGCCACTAGGCTCTAAGCATGCCAGCTTTTTGCCTCTGTAGATGCATTAACCTCAGATACTTCTGGGACCTGCCACTCCCTGCTTTGCCCACCTTAAATACCCCTAGAACCCTTCCAGATGAGCTACGTGACCCCTTCTTAGAAAGGCTTCCTTCTCTTCAGCTAGGGCCACTGGCACTCTCCCACCTGGATGGCTGCCTGTCAGTCTCCCTCACCACCTTTATCTTTGTCTCAATTCACTTCTGTTTTATTTGACTGCAGGAACTGCCTGGCCTGGCCTGGCCTGAGAGCTGTGTGAGGGCAGATAGCATATTTTACAAGGCGCCTGTGGGGTCCTCAGCACCTAACACAGCACCAGGGCTCTGCTGAGTGACTATGGCTGTGAGGCACAAATGAAGGAACATGCCCTGAACCCTGGGTAATGTGGGTAGCAGGGAACTTCTGGCCATCCATGTGTGTGTCCCTGTAGGTGTTTAGTGCAGACAGAAACAGATAGATCTGCTCTCCATCATTCACCACCCCTCAACAGAGCTAGAGCTGGGAAGCCAAGCAAATCAGAGACCAAGTGAGCTCACAACATGCAAATGCATATGAAAAACGGATTTTAGGGTGGCTGTGTGCAGATTCACCCATTCCTTGCTGTCTGGAACCGGCCTGCCAGACTGATCTTTTGAAACATTATTTTCATCCTGCCCAAAAGCCTTCCATGGAGCTCTGACACCAGCCAACACTGACTAAAACCCTGCCCCCCAGGAAGCCTGGCTCCTTCTGGCAGTCCTGGTCTCAAATCAGTCAGTCTAACGAGGCTAAGGATAGGCCCTCAAGTGTCTGCTTCCTACAGGCCCAGTCATCCCAAAAGGGCTGAGTCACAGAGCAGGGCTAGCTGGGCCAAGCCACTTGGTCAAGGTTCATGCTGGTGGCCTTTCACCCCTGCCTCTGACCTTGACCAAGTGCTCTGAGCAGACCACATCTGTTCAGTCAGCAGAGCTTGATAGCATGAGGAGATGGGGCCAGGCTCTCAGGGCTGAGGGTGAAGGGAAACCACTAGGAATCATAGGTGGCAGCCAGCTCCTAACTGCTCAAGCCCTTGCTTCTCTGGTAGTGTCACAGTCTGTCCTCTTGATAAGGACAGCATTGGCTAACATATGCCAAGCATCTCACACTCCAATCACTAACCCACACTCACCCTAGAGATACAGAGCATTGACCCTGTTCTTCTTCTGGGTAGACTAAGGCCCTCAAAGGTTAAGTAGCTGCTCCAAGTCACACACCTACTGAGTGGCAGGACCAGGGTTGAAACAGCTGCTCTCTAGCCTCCTATTTAGCTCTGCACCATGGGCTGTGGGGACACATTCTCCTTAATGATCTGGGACACATGATCAGTCGGACCCTTTATCCACCTACCCAGTGCCACTAAGCCTCTTGGTAGCACCAAGCACTGAGGTGTGAGTGAAGCATATGCAGTCCCCACTGCCCAAGCTCCAGGACAGAGGAGAAGGCAGACACCAAAGACTCTCACTGACAAATATATGATCACACTCTGAAGGGCTTGAAAGGGAGAGGGCTATCCTGTGCGGTGTTTTTGAGAGGCGTCTGACTTGGACTAGGTGGTCAAGGAAAGATCTCTGGAGGAAATAACACTATGATGAATCAAAGGAAAAGTAGATGCTCTGGGGTGGGGAAAGGTGTGGGAGATAAGGTAGAACATGCAAATTGACCCGCAGTGCCCATCAGAGACAACAAGAGAAGGTTCCAGCATCCTTAACACAACAGGAGGATGGTCTGACCCAAGGAAACCTATGGGCAGCAGAGAGGGCCAGACCTCCCTCACCTCATGGCCACACTAAAGATCCTCCCCCAGTCTGTGCTTTTTTTGGGAGATGGGGTTTGAAGGTTTTCTGCAGGGAGACATTTTAAAAGCCCATTTGTAGCTACTATAGGCACCTTCAGAGGAACAGTGCTAAGCAAAAGGAGGCTTATCCCAGTGACAGCTGAAGGTGGCCTGGGCGGGCGGCAGCAAGACAGGAGGGTGGAATCAAGCTGGAGAGACTGGCATGGGCTGTGGGTTACAAGTTGAACTGTTCAATACTTGTAGTAATCACTGAGCACATCTGCCTACAAAGCAGTCACCAACACAAGCGACCAACACTGCCTCTTACAGCACACAGCACTCGGCAGGCCCTCACAACCCAACATTCACAGAGGACTCCCCTCCATGCTCATGCTTGCTTGCAGTTGCTCAGCCAACAGGTCTGTCCCGAGTGCAAATCCACCACTCACTACAAGGCCTGGAGAGCCCCAGGGACTCACCTATCTTCTGCTCAGTCGAGGCAACCGCGATGAGGCTCATGTTGTGCAGACATACCATGTCGACAACCCACATCTGCTGGTGGCAGTTTGGCTGGGGCTGGGCAAGCTGGCAGAAGAACAGAGACTCGGGTCACAGAAGATTGCTAGCGGAGTGCAGAGGCACAGGGACATTTTCTGCCGCACAAGGCCCCGAGCAAACACAGTCCTAGCATGCCTCATGTGAGCACTAAAAACAGAGCCTAGGCTAAACTCCTCCAGGCTATGCCCTCATCTGTAAAATGAGCCTAACAGTCATCCATCTTCATGATCCCAGTGACTTAAGGCCAGGTCCACCTCCAAAGCTTCCCACTTACATAACAGTGAGCACCCAGTGGGTCTTGGCCAATGATCCTGAGAGGCTCACAATCTAACCCAAATCAGCTCCTTAAGGAAGAATCTCCAGAACTCTCAAGATTTCTCAGGAAGGCTTCCTCTGTCTCTTCAGCCTCCCAAGCTCTGGCTCCTGAGGGGCCATATAGGTGACCACATAGCAGTTGTGTTACTTACGGCTTCTCATCATACTTGAAGAGATCAGGCTACCAATACCTACTTCCACACACATGTGGAGAAAGAGAAGACAGAGTATGCCAGAAACCACAGGCTCAGGAATGCAGATGTGAACACACACAGACACAGATACACACACACACACACACACACACACACACACACACACACACATCCCCAAAAGAGTCAGGAAACCTTTACATACCCTAGCCCCATCTAGGTGTCTCCTCCCACAAGGGCTGACCCCGGCTGCAAATGTAAAGCACTGTGTGTGAAACACAGGTGTGAAACCCTTCACACTGTCAACAGTGTTCTCCATCAGCCTTGCTGGGGAGACCTGGAGGGTAGGCCTTTCCTCGTTTGCTGCAGGATCCTCCACTAGCCTGGCAGCATCAAGTGCACAGCAGATTTGCCTGAATGTATCATTCCTTACTACATTAGTCCATGAGCTAATAGCATAAAGTCCATGATGATGTTGGCTTATATTCGTCTGTACTTGCTGAATGCCTTGACCTGCTCAAGCATGACCCATACCATTAAGTGCCCCCTCAGCCCTGAGAGGGGCTACTCCTCCAAGCCTACTTGGGCATACAAGGAATCAAAGACATTTCAGCTAGCATCCCACAGCTGTTTGGGTGGTCTAGCTGGGACTCTAATCCTGGTAGTTGGACCCAGAGACCAAATACCATGATTTTCTGCCTGGACCAGACAAAGTTTTCAATCATCAGGACTTAGGGACAGTGTGGATATGACAGAGCAAGGAGAGAATGCTGGACACTGGCACAGAGGCTGGAGGATAACGTTCACTGAGATGGGGACCCCAGTGACACACTCCCTGGACAAACTGCTTTGGAGGTGTCTAGTAGATTTCCAAGCAGTGTTCTGCTTAGTAGGTGACAAGTGTGAGGTTCTAACAGTTAAATCAGAACCTTGACCCAAGCCCTGTGACTTCAAGGCCAGGCTGTTCAGATAGTAAGTGCCAAGGACAAGACCACTCACGGTACCACAACAGAGGCTCTCCACCAACCCCATGAGTGTCCCACTCACCCGAAAGGAGCTTATCATCGAGAAAGTCTCAGACCAGAACTGCAGGACCCCGTCTTTGGTGACAGTCAGGAAAAACCCCGTCTTTTTGAACCGTTGGGTTAAAAATAACACTTTCACAATCTCGCTCCCATGGTGCCTACAAATGGTAAGAAGCAAGCATACAACTCTGAAAGAAAGTATCTGCGTGAACCCCGAGCCAAAGAAGAGGGAGGACAGAGGGTCAGTGGGGACAGCTACATGAGTGTGCATGTGTGCACACATACACACACCAAGAAACTGTAGGCAGTTCCAGGGGACATAGGACTCTGCCCCTTCTCCAAGTGGGCTTCAACTGAATCAACAAAGGCCACAAGACAATGAACCCCAATGGAAGATAAGGGTGTGTAATACAGTGGTAGAGTGTTTGCCTAATATACGTGAGGCCCTGGGTTCCACCCAGAAAAATAACCAACTACAAAACAGTATGCAATGGAGTCCAAAGCTGATCTCTGGAAATAGCCAGCCAGGTCCCTCACTTTGTAGTGGGAGAGCAGAAATGGAGAGTGGAGATCTTCAGAGCTTTTTTTCATAAGAAAAAAATGGCCCACAGATGGTGAGCAGGGTATAGCTTGTGACAGAAACCTGAGAAATGATACTTTTTAACCATTGCTCTCATGCTCTGGGGTAAAGAGGAAAGTAGAACAAGAAAAAAGTAGATCAAGGGGTATCAAGGAGTTGGGCCAGGTGCACCCAACTCCTCATGGCCAGTACACCAAGCACAGCAAACAGTTCCTGGGCAGGCCTGGCCCTGCAGACTCTCACCCCACAGCCTTCCCAGCAAGCCTTCATGCTCCCTGCCAGTGGCTGCTTTCCTGATCCAGTGTCAACAAAGCCAGCTCTCTGGCTATTAAGGCTCACACTCCCCCATGTCATCTACCCATCTTGGATTGTGGTAGGTTGAAACAGGTTACACACTTACAGGGAGTTGCATCCTACCCAGTCCCAGCAGAGATAGAACTTAAAGTCTAATGCTTTCATCCCTCCTCCAGAGCCTTTCCCAAAGCTTGAAAGCAGGTATGAGCTGACCTGAGGCTTAGGGGGAATCCACATGAATTCCACAGAGGAGCAGGGGCACATGTGTCTAGACAGCTGTAGGTCCCCCTGCCTCCTGCTGTCAGCTTACTTTTATATACTGAAGGTAACCAATATTCCCAGCTGTCTCTCTCTCCATCACTTCAACTCTAACCTTTCTATCAGGACCAAAGACTGTGGGGAATAGAGACATGAGGACTGAAGCTAACAGCCCTGGGAATAGCATCTTGGGGAGGTCCATTTCCTGGTCAGTGTGGTGACTGCACCTCTCCCTTTCTGGAAAGTGAAGAGATCAAAGAGGGTGGTGCATTGGATGTGTGCTCAGCCCAGACTCAGTAATGGTGAGCCGACTTTTAAGAGTCACCCTCTCATAAAATTAACTAAACATTGCTTGGCTATTCTAGTTACTTTCTCCATCAAATTGGAGATTCCTCTGGGATTGTAAATTGTGGAAATAAATTAGGGCAAATAAGGGAAAAACTTCCTGAGAATTTTGTGTCCCAGATTTTAAACATTCTTGAGATCTGAAGAAACAGAAAGACCAAGCCAAGTGTTCATGTCAAAATTACAGCTATAAAATCTCTCATTATTCATAGTTAATTGGCTACTCCTCAATTAACTCCCAACCATTTTTTTTACAAGCTACTCTTCTATAATCTCCATTAAACTGCCCTTTCAACTAAAGCTCCAGGCTGCCTGAGGCAGAGACAACCTCTAGATCTTGCTTTTCCGCAGCCTGCCTAGGTGTGGCTCTCTGAAGACAGGCCCACCTACAGCCTGCTCTCACCAGATCACAAATGGGGCTCACCAAACTGTGCTCCACAGGAGCTGGCACCCTGTCCACACAACCCTGGGTGTTGGTGCTCCAATTCAGGGTGGTTTCAGGAAAGGAAAAAGGGTCCAAAGGCAGCCCAACTTAAGACCCCTGGTGGCAGAGGGGCACACACTAAGCCAGTGGTTCCCAACCTGTGGGTCGCAGCCCCTTTAGGGGTCAAATGATCCTTTCATAGGGGTCACATATCAGTTGTCCTGCATATCAGATATTTATATTATTATTCATAACAGTGGCAAAATTACAGTTATGAAGTAACAACAAAAATAATTTTATGGTTGGGGGTCACTACAATGAAGAATTATATTAAAGGGTCACAATATTAGGAAGGTTGAGAACCACTGCAAGCAAAGAAACTACCCCTTATTCTGAAGGTGCTAGAGGGAGGAACAGCAATAAGAGAGACAGGGCCACAGCACAGAAAGGAAGAGGTTGATGAAATTGAGACACGCCATTCCAAAGCATGGCACTTTGGACTATTGAATAGTTTCAGCTGAAGGTATTGGAGAAGCAGTTTGTTTCCTTCATAAGATCCCAGATGGGAGCAATCTTATCATTTTTTTTCCCCTGAAACACGGTGTCCTGTATGCTAGGCTGGTCTCCAACTCATCATGTAGCTGAAGGGGACCCTGAACTTAGGCTCCTCCTGCCTCCACCACCTGAGTCCTGGGATTACAGGTATGCACCACCACTCACAGCTACAACCTTACTTCTGAAAAGCCACAGACACAAAGAGGAATGGGGATAGACAGGCTGGCTAAGTCTCCTCTGCTTATTACACAGACCTGAGGGACTGGGGATTTAGATCAGTTGAAGAGTGCTCAGCTGGTATGCATGAAGCCCTGGATTTGCTCCCCAGCGCTGCATGAAACTAGATGCATACCTATAATCCAAGCCCTCAGGAAGCAGAGGTACGGGGATCAAAAGTTCAAGCTACATGTCGAGTTGGAGGCCAGACTGGGATACATGAGGACCGTCTCAAATATCAAATAAGCAATTTCCCCATAACTTCCCACTCTTCCTCAAACACTTGGGACTTATAGCTTCCAGCACTTTCACTTCCCTAGGAAGGTTCCCATGAAAATGTAAAACATGTATTAAATAAGTCTGTGTGATCTTCTCTTGTGGGTCATCTGCTACAGAATACCTCCAAGGCCAACCTCCAGGGAACACCATGTGGGAGGGGCCACAAGCCGAGTGAGTAGCAGGTCAGGCAGAGCCAAGCCAGGGCCACTAAGTTCTAACCACCACCCTCTCCTGAGGGTCAAGCAAGGCCTTGCAAGGCCTCCACAGCTTGGCCAGCTTCCTGTCTGTCACCTCACAGGAGAATCCCAGCTGCACATATGCAAGCCATCTGTGCCTCTGAGGACGAAACTGCCAGACTCACTCAGCACCAGCCACACAGAGAAACAAGAGACTGCAGTGTGCAGGAAAAGTGGGGAACAGAATGTAGAACAGCCCCACCACTTTTTGCCTGTGAGCCTGGGCAAGCCATCAGGCTGGCTTCTCTGAGCCTTGGCTTCCTCGTCTGTGAAAAGGGGACAAGCCACCTACCTTTGCCATCATGACCACCTATAGACTGTGAAGGACAAGCTGAAAGGAGAAGAGGCCATCCAGCACCTTGGTTGGGCCAGCAGAGTGACCGACTCATGGACTGAGGAGGGGCTCCCTGCAGGACTGGTGCCAGGACTTTTCCATCATACCCCCGCTGCAGGGAAGAGGCTCTTACAGGGGGATGATGGTCATGGGAAGGTGGAAGCGTAGGCGGTACTGGCTCTTCCTCATCTCCTCCTTGCCCTGGAACTCGCGCATCAAATAATCCACATACTTTTGCTGTCTCAGAAAGACAAAGCAAGGAAAAGAAGGCATTGGCAGTGGTCTTAATGCTTGCCTTTAGGGACCCAAGCCTGGCACACAGTGTCTTCCCTCATCTCTCTACAGTCCCCTCCCAGTGGCTCTGAAGGCTGTCCTTTGAGAATTCATCAGGAAAGTAGCCAAGCAACAGGCCTGAGCTTGAATCTCAAATGTGATGAGCATGGTGCCTAACACGAAGCACCCCTCAGCCACAGTCACACCACCTGGCTGCCCATGGAAAGCTTTTGGTCACCTCTGCTTCACACAGAGGATAATCCAATTGAGGTACTATGTCTAATTTGTCCAAGCCCATGACCAAGTTAACAGTAGGGAGGGTCCACAGCTGCATGGGTATACCTACCCTACAAATATCTGCAACTCTGGGTTCCAGTGACCAGCCTCACTAAAACATGGCCTAGCTCCAAACATATGAAGCTATAATAAGAAATAGGAACCAGGGATGGTGACACCTCTTAGTCCCAGCCACTCAGAAGGCTGACACAGAAAGATCACCTGAGCCCAAGAGTTCAAAACCAACGTGGACAACAGAGAACCCATCTCAATGAGAAAGGGAGGGAGGAAAGAAGGGACAGAGGAAGGGGAGGGAGAATGAACTCAGTGGTAGAATGCTTGCCTAGCCTGCACGAGGCCCTGAGTTCAACCCTTAGCACCACACAAAAGAAGAGGTGGCAAGAATCATCATGTAGACAGAGAGAGAATGCTGGGAACATTATACGCAAACCATGAGGAGGGGTTCATAGGCAGTTAGTTACCCTGCAGACCTTCGAGGTATACTCCTCAGGTCTGAACATGGGCTCTGCTGGTAGCCAGCTCTATAACACTGAAACCAAGTTTCTAATGGCTCTGAGCCTCAAGTTTCCTAGCATCCTGTGAGGGTCTATATCCTGTGAGATTTCAACAGAGGAATACACCAAGTGCTGAGCCTGGTGCCTCATCATCATCTTTACATCTCCAGCAAGGCTCTGCACATTTCTGTAGGCTTAATGCCATGTGTGCTGTTCAATGTTGCATCTTTAAAGGCAGCGTCATTACTACACTACGAAGACCTGACAGTTTCGGATTCAACAGCCATGGGCTTGCCTGTCCCTAGGTGACAAAAAAGGCCATAATACCATCATGGTACTGATGAAGATCCCCTACATTGGGAGGGAATGGCTCTGAAGTACAGGCAAGCTAGCTCAGGTGTGAATGCATGATGAGAAGGTCTCAATATGGGAGCCAATGAGCCCACCTCACAGAAGTCTCAAGGGAGACCCCTTAGAGACACCAAACTTTCCCCCACCTAGCAAGTGCCCCAACTGGTTCCAGAGACCATTTTGACTTTCTGACACTTGCTGCTTCCCATCTTCAAGCCTCTGCTTGCTCCACTGAGGGGTCCAGGCTGGACCTTCTAGCCCTTCCTAGCTTCCTGTGGCAGCAGGGCACCCTCCTTACCCAGGAGACAAAGCCATTGCAGTCTGAGTCCACCTTCAAGAACAGAATCTCCAGCATCTCCTCCGACATGTTTAGCATCTTCTTCATGATCCCTATGAAACCTTTCTTGTCCACAGCTTCAAGGGAGAAAAACACCGGTGCTTAGTCAAAAGTCGCTTGGCCCACCCAGGCCTCAGGCCGCAGGCACTGCTCCAGACACTCTCTCTGCTAGCTGCCTGTAATTGTCAGCTGGACTCCTTCAAGGGAGGCAGATGGGAGAACTCCAGCCAGAGGTGTGGTGCCTTAGAAGGCATCCCCTCCCCCACCCCTCACATCAGTCATGAGCTTGGCCCTGTTTACCCTTCTCTCAAGGCCCCAGCATCCACCTTAGCACAGGATGGCGGATTCCTAATGCTTCTGTAATCACCCAATTATCTCACCGGCCCACACTCAGTCATTTCTCGTGAACACCTGCCACACAGCAGGAGGCAGGGTGGACTGTGGTTCTCAAAAAACCAGGTCCCACTTCTGATCAAGGGATACAGACTATAGCAACAACTCTCCACAGACCAAAGGCAGTAACCTCTGGTGCAAGTGATAAGCAACAACCTCTGCATGGGGAGAAAGGTATACACAGCCACACGGGGAGAGAGATACAGAGCAGTTCTGTGCTGTGGGTCCCAATCTAGGGCCTCATACACGTCAGCAAGTGATCTACCATTGAGCTGTTCCACAGTACATTCAATACATCTTTTAAAAGCAACTTTTAAAAAAAACAATATTTTTAGTCAGCCATGGTGGTGTATTCCTATAATTCCAGCATGGGGAGGGGCAGCCTGGGCTATACAGCAAGTTCAAGGCCAGCCAGAGCTCCATGAGATCCTGTTTCAGAAAGACATAATAGTAACCACACACTGCCTAGAGGGGTAGATGGAGAAGAAAGGAGGAAGGCTACACAAGCGTGAAATACTTTCTCCCTGAGCTGGGTTCAAGTTTGCAAAGGTGTTAATTGGCCCTAATCTTTTTAATGTAATTATTGCCTTCAAAAATCACTTCTAAAATCCCTTCAAATACTGGAACCCTTGTCAAGGCCTGAAGGTCACGCAGCATCTGGCTCCACTCAACAAGAATCATCTTCCAGCACATCCTCCAGAGTCTGCTCCAGCCATAAGCACCTCTCTGTGCCCACCACAGGGCCTTTCACTGTTCAGGCCATTCTTTCTGCAAGGATGCCTTTCTTCCTAAGGACCATCTGAGGAGGCTGCCGTCCCCACTGCCTGGCATTCTCAGTTGTCTGACACATGCACTGTCTCCCACTCTGCCAGGACCTCTAAAAGTACCCAAGAGCCCTCTGTCACTTGGTTCTGGGCACTCCACAAACACTAGTGCCTGAGTGTTTCTGTGGACACCGAAAAGTGACAATAGGTTGGTAGTGACAGACAGGAACCTCAGCATCTGGCCCCAGAGCTCATGGTCTTCACACCGCCCTGCCCTATGCATAAGCAGCAGCCCAGTGCTGCTGCGGCCATTGTCCCTGTCATATTAGACTGACCGTCAAACGAAAGCCTGAGCAACATGTGCTTGCTTGAAGAGATGCCCATCTCAAGTATGCAAAGCTGGGGCCAAGAGGCTTACATGTTGCAAGTAGTGCCCCATGGTCCGTCTGGGCTGGGATGGTGATAAAGACAGTTTATGAGCACCGCAGGGAAATAGGTAAAGCAACTGCCTCTGCACTTGCAAATCCTCAGGAGAAAGAAGGGAGGTCTCTTCAGAGCCATGGGCCTCCCACACTGCAAGAACTCCCTGGCTTGGGGGACACATGGTGAACAGAAGGTACTGACATGACCTTGCTCATCCTGCCACCAGGGCTGGCATCCAGGTGCCTAGGAAATGGTATGCCATCCATGTTCTCAAGAGTCTTGCTGAAGATGTCCAAAGAGAAAAACCAGCCTGATTTCCTAACCATCCATCAATGTGGAGGGAATTTTCCTCCCCCAAACTAACAGCATGGCCAGATGTTTAAAAATAAAAAAGCTCAGGCTGGGGAGTCAGTTCAGTGAAGCACTTGCAAGTATGAGTATATGAGTTCAATCCCAGGAATCTACAAGCAAAGCCAGACATGGCAGCATATGTCTGTAACCCCAGTCCTGGGTGGGGCAAAGACTGATGGATCCTGGGGGCTGGCTGTCCACCAGCTGTACCAAAACAACAAGCCTCAGATCTGGTGGAGAGACCATGTCTCAAATAAGGTGAAAAGCAATAGAAGATGACATTCTGATGTCAACTTCCAGCCTCCATATGTGCTCGATCTATCTGTCTATCTATCTATCTATCTATCTATCTATCTATCATCCATCCATCCACCTATCTATTTATCTATCTATCTATCCATCCATCCATCCACCTATCTCTCTCTCTCTCTCTCTCTCTCTCTCTCTCTCTCTCTCTCTCTCTCCAAACAGCATATGTGGCTGTGAAACTCAAATGAACAGGAAAGTAGGTGGGACCAGCACTAGTTTCCATAGTCAACTTTGAAGATGCCTTTACTCCCATTTGACTTTCAGGAGTATCATCCAAAGGACAGAAATCAAGTTGCCAGAAGGAGAAAGGTCTGGTATGCAGAGGGTATCCCCAAGACATCCTTTATAGCCCATGGGATGTAAATAAGCCAATCAGAGAGATGGCTCCAGTAACAGAAGAACACTTGGATCCATTAGTAAGGCTTGCCTAGGAGGCTCCAGGGCACCATACCAAGTCCCTCAGATACTAAAACGATGTGAAGAAGGGTCTATAATAACACACGCAATCCCCAGCTTAGGGCTTTCCCACTTTACAGTGGTGTGAGTGCAAACCCATTTAATTGCTGTTTCTTGCTTTCATGAGTTATCTCACACTTTATTTAAAAATGTGCATTGTGTTAGCTGATTTTATCCAACCTGAGGCTAAGTATGTGTTCTGAATACATCTGGGTAAGGGAGGCGAAGCTAGTGTTTGATCAGTCAGGTGTGAGATGCTTCCTCAGCTCAGAATATTTTCTACTTCAAATTAGTATCTGAAGAGTAAGATTAGAGATAGTTACAGAGGCCCCAGGATGGGTGGGCCCTGTGTTCACACCCTCCTGAGGCCTTTCACATGCTTTTAGATTGTGACACCTGGGAGTGTTGCTCTACCTTTGGCTCAAGCCTTGCCAGCTACCATGTTGGAGAATCTCACATGGCCAGGCACTGTGGGGTAGTTTCTGGGAGCTAAAGGCAACCTCCTTGCAACAGCCAGAAAGAAATGAAAGGCCACTATACCACAGCTGCAAGGATCTGAATTCTGGGATAACATAGATGAGCTTAGATGTTAAGTCCTTCCCAAGTCCAACCCCAGATAAGACACTATTGTAGTTGATTTTTTTCTTTACTCTTTTGGGGGCCCACCACCCAGCTCCCAAATAAGTTATACCCGGAGTCTTATTATTAATTATAAATGTCTGGCCTTATCTTGGCTTGTTTCTTTCCAGCTTTTCTTAACTTAAAATTATCCCATCTACCTTTTGCCTTCGGGCTTTTTCCTTTTCTTCTGTAATCTTACTTTCAATCCTACTCTGTGGCTGGCTGTGTAGCTGGGTGGCTGGCCCCTGATGTCCTCTTCCTTCCCTGGCTACTTCTTCCTTCCTCTCAAATTTCTCCCTCTATATATTCTCTCTGTCTGCCAGCCCCACCTATCCTTTCTCCTGCCTTGCTACTGGCCATTCAGTTCTTTATTAGACCATGAGTTATTTTAGTAACACAGCTTCACAGAGTTGAACAAATGCAACATAAACAAAAGTAACACACCTTCAAATAATATTCTACAACACACCACAGCCCAGTTGAATATAGAACTGCAGCTTTTTGGGGTCCTGAGCAGGAAGGCAGCTCAGCCCCATCCTCACTCCAGACCCATGGAAACTATGAGATCATGAGCACAAGTTAGGTTAAGCCACTGAGACCATGGGGCTGCTGTCATACAGCAATTGGCAGCAAACCACAGACTGAAATGCTTAGAGGGAAACACCAAAATGCAGCAGCATAGACTTGGGTATCTGGGCTAGCAGGATTTTAAAAACTTCTTAGATCCCAAATAGCCTCCAATAGCCTGGCACTACTTAGCCAGATCTATACAGGACACCAGACATAAAAATGCTGACCAGGTCTGAGCCCTCCACACAGCCCAGATACCAGGTCCTGGGCAGGAGTCACAGAGACCATCCCCCAGTATGGCTGTACCTCCAGTCTCATCTGTCTCCTTCTCAAACAACTTCTGGAGTCTGGCCAGGTGCACCTCAGTAAACTGCTGAGTCCTTTGATGGATGTCGCTGTACAGGCTAAGAGTGCTTGTCAGTGGCACGTAGCCAGAAATCTCCTTGTCCTGGAATCCATCTAGAAGAGGTATCTGAGACAAATATGACCACAAGAACTAGGCACTAAGACAGTTCTCTGAGACAAATGTTTGTTGGCACATCTTATTGACAAGGTGAATCGCTGTGAAGGTTGCTCATTGATGAAAGCAGTAAGGTTTTCTTTCTTTCTTTCTTTCTTTCTTTCTTTCTTTCTTTCTTTCTTTTTTTTTTTTTTTTTTTGAGACAGGGTTTATCCATGTAGTTTTGGTGCCTATCCTGGATCTCGCCCTCTTCAAACTCACAGAATTAACCTGCCTCTGCCTCCTGAATACTGGGATTAAAGGCATGCGCCACCGACGCCTGGCTTTCTTACATATTTTAATCCTATGAAGGCAAAGAAAAGTCTAGAGTCTTTCTTGTGATGATGAAGAAGTAAACATTGTTCTCCTACGTATGTCATGTTTGGGTCAGCAAGGTTAGAGGACACGGGCTCCTTTTTTGTTTTTGTTTTTGTTTTCTTAACTTTTTGTTTGTTTTGTTTGAGACAGGGTCTCAGCCCAAGCTGGCTTTGGCATCCTCCCAAGTGCTAGGAATACAGGAGTATGCCACGCCCCCACCCCCCCCCCCACCTTAGAACTCTAATGGACTTCAGCCCCACCAAACATGCTTGGACTCCTACATGCTTACTGAGCACCAGGCACAGGGAACAAAGCCGAGACCCCCGCCTTCACAAGCCAAATGGATGACACTCTTACCACCCACCCAAGGCCCCTTGGGAACACCAGTACTGTCTGTGCCCTTTCCTCTCTCCTCCTTGTGCCTTCAGCTCCTCCTCTTGTTCATTCTTCTTGATATCCATCTCCCAGTCCCTGTCCCTTCCCAAACGCTGGCTTATGGCAGGCACAAGCACAGTGACCTCCTCCCCAAGACCAGGGTCTGCCCTTCCTTTCCAGTCCATCTCTCAACACTGATTCCAGTCATCTTCCTAGGAGGCAAATATGGTCATGACTTTACCCAGCTCTGCCCTACTCCATGACTGTTCCCTCCACTTGCCATTCCTAAAGCCTGGTATTCAGAACCCTTCACAATCCAGCTTTAACAAGCTTCCTCCTTTGGAGACACACACCATGTCCCAGGCACACCAACTGCACCCCACCAGTCCAACACAGCATGTATTCCACTTCTCAGCTTGTATGCTATGCACAGCACTGCCCACCTACCCCACAGCTAAACTCCACTCTACGAGCATTTTCTCCAAGGAGCTTTTTCTTAGCAGTGGGTTGAGAGCCACCACTGCCACCCCTAACATTCCCCAAGCTCTGATCATCTCTACCACTGTGGTGTGTCTCCATCTATACATGTAGACAGCAGGCACGAAAGGAAGCACGTGGCTGCAGAGTCCTGAAATCTGGGTTACAATTACATCTGGCTCTCCCACTTACAAGCTATTTTATCTTGGGCATTTCTCATCATCTCTCTGAGCCACTGATGTCTTCACCTGAGAAATAGAAATCCACAGCACCCAGCCTTCAGAGTCCTAAAGACCTAAATGACACATGAAGCCCCAGGAAAATGGTTTTACAATAAATGATGGTTCTTGTCACATATCTTGGAAGGAGATTTAAGAAGATGAGAGTGCCGGGCAGTGGTGGCATACACCTTTAATCCCAGCACTTGGGAGGCAGAGGCAGGCGGATCTCTGTGAGTTCGAGGCCAGCCTGGTCTACAGAGTGAGTTCTAGGAAAGGCCCAAAGCCACACAGAGAAACTCTGTCTCGAAAAAAACAAAAAAGAAGAAGAAGAAGAAGAAGAAGAAGAAGAAGAAGAAGAAGAAGAAGAAGAAGAAGAGAGGGCATATTTAGTTAACTTAATTGTAATTATCTCTATATTTCCTGGTCCCATGCACTAAACAGATAATGTGATATATATCTGGTTTGATGATAACTAACACAATCCACCATTATTGCCACTTTGCTAGACAAAAATTAAGTATAGGCCATGAGCAGACTGTGAATTGATACCCTCATGTGTGTGGCATTTGGCCCATGCTGTGCTCGCAAAGAAGAAGCCAAGCTAAATGTGTGGACTATGAGAGCACAAAGCTGCAGTCCCAGGCAGCACCTGGAATGCTAGGGCAGGGCTGCCACAGACAGGAGGCCAGCCTGGGCTTCATCAGGAAACCCTGTCTCAATAACAGTAAGTACATGAAAATTTAAGAAATAGAGCTAGGCATAGCTGTGTGCACCTTTAATCAATCCCAGCATTCTGAAGGCAGAGGCAGGCAGATTTCTATGAGTTCCAGGCCAACCAGAGATACTTAGTGAGATGCTATCTCAAAAATAAAACAAAACAAAACCGTAGAGCTGGGGATACAGGTCAGTGTTACACTTGCCTAGCTTACTCCAAGTCCTGGGGGGTGGGGAGGAGGGAAAGGAGGGAAGAGGAGCCTGCTTGTTAGGCACACATAAGTTATAACTTGTCCCTATAACTATGTAGGTTTCCAAGCCTGGTGCAGAAGCTAGTGGACTTGTATGCTGTGACACTTTGGAAGCCAGTGGACTTGTATGCTGGCAAGTGACACTTTGTGTGGCTCCCAAATGTCCTCTCCCTTTGTTAACTCTGTTGCTTTCTTACCTTTTGAGACTGAGGGTTCTCTCCTAATGTATCAGAAGACTTTAGTGATGACCTAAAATGGATAATCACAGTTGCATTAAAACAAGTCTGCAGAACTGGCCCAGCCCTAGCTGTACAAGAAGTTGAAAAGGCCAAAGGAGATGATGGCTGCCCCTTGTTGTTCAAGACACTCCCTAGTAAGCATTCCATGAGCATGCCCTTTCCCAAGCAGACCTCACCTAAGTGTATGGTAGAACCTTCCTGATTTGTTGGAAAGGAGCTGATCCGCGGAAGCCATGAGGTTTCTCAGGTTACTTTACCCCAGCTTGAACACAGGATCTGCAGAATCTGAAGGGGCTTAGCCAACCATGTGCTTGTCCCAAGAACAATTCAACTGAGGAGAAGGAGATGCAGAGGTAGACACACATCTGAAGTCAAAGACATGACCTTCCACTCCACATACCCTCCAAAACCTTCCAGTGGGGCCAGGACCTCCTCCAGTGAGATCAGGTGAGAGCACATGGCTCACTCTTCCACATCAAGGGCATGTTTCCAATGAGAGGTCAGTGCTAGGCTAAGCTATAGGAGCACCAGACCATCAGGCTCCCCAGCCCTGATGAGAGTGGGACGGGAGCATCTTCAGAATAGCCAGCTAGGAAAGAAGAGACTGCTATACCCAGGGGACTGAAGGAACCACAGGGTTCCTAGGAGGTACCAGGGAGAGAGGGAAAAGTTGGGAAGAAAATAGTGAGGAGAAAAACAAGAGAATGCAGGCTCAGGCATATCTGGCTTAAGAGACTGAATTCCAGGGATGAAGGGCAGCGGGACGGTTCTCAGCACAAGCGGGAAGGCAATGGGGAGGGTAATTGAAGACTGGCCAAGAAGGTCCTCTCTCTCCAGTGATGTCCTGACAACCCACAAGGGAGGACCAGGGGCAGAGGAGAGACAGGGGAGGGCTAGGAGCCAAGAACCAGGGTAACCAAGGAAAATGGCAGAAGCGTCTCCAGAAAAGGGGGAGGGGGTGACGGGGAGGGGAATGAACTACTCAGCTAGAAAAACACAAAAACAACTAGGATGTGGTACTGGGAGAGAAAAAAAAGAAAACGGCAGTAAAAAATATATATATCTGCGAAAGTGTATTTATTTATAAGTACATTTCTGTTAAATGTATGAATGTGTGTGTGTTGATACATGCATTTAAAAAAAAAAGGGGGGGGGGGTAGAGCGCTTGCCTGGTAAGTGCAAGGCCCTGGGTTCGATCCTCAGCTAAAAAAAAAAAAAAAAAAAAGCCTAGTAGGGCTGGAGAAATGGCTCAGTAGGTAAAAGCCCTGACTGCTCCTGCAGAGGACCAAGTTTCAATTCCTAGTATCCAACCTGGCAACTCACAACTGTCTGCAACTACAATCTAAAGGATCTAATGCCATCCTCTGACTCCTTGGACACTGTGCACACGTGGTGCACAGACATGGATGCAGATAAAACACTCATACACATAAAATAAATTTTTTAAAAATAAAAAAAAAAAGCCTAGGAAAATATGCCTTAAGTTTACTGGCAGTTATTTGTGGCAGATGACATAGTGGGGGGTGAGGTTAAATATGCATTCCTCTAAAACACAGGGAGGGGGAGGGGAGGGAGGGAGGGAGAGAGGGAGGGTGGGAGGGAGAGAGAGGAAATGATTTTTTTCAGGCTAGGACTATCCCTCATAACAGAACAAAAGGGAGAAGGTGGCCCCTACACCCTCGGTCATCAACCTCTGCCCTCCCCCACTGCATGGAGCCCCCCTTCCCCACAAAGTACCTTGGGGAGGCGAATGCTGACAGAGCCAGATGCTGGTAGCAGTAGCAGTCGCTGGGGTCTAAGCATGAACACTGAAGGAAAAACAACACAAGTGTCCAGAACTAGTTTGTGAGCAAAGGGGGGCGGAGGGGACGACACGAATTTGGGGAGGAGAAGGAGAAGGGGCCGGGCTAGCTCCCAGGAGCGTCCCACTGGATGAAGGGAAACAGCTCAGCAGAGATAGGAGAGTGCCCCAGCATGCCTTGGGTAGCAGCTCTCGTGGGAAATAGGGTGGTGGGTAATGTCTGTCTGGATCTGTCACTGCACTGGGTTCCAGATCTCCAGAGAAGGCAAGACGGAGGAGCCCCAATCCCTGTCCTACTTCCTGTACACCCCCACCCCACCCCGGGATTCGCCCAATTTAGTTTAGGGCACTAGGTAAGGTGGGGCGGAAGGGCCAGAGAGCTCCAGCTGGTGACAGTTTGGCCGAGGACATCCTGGGGTCTAAGCATTATCTGCACTAGCCAAGCCTGCTGCTGCTAATTCAGACAAAAGGACTTTGTCAGAATGGAGATGAGGTTTATTAGACCTCTTTTAGGGACAGGGGCGCACTCCCAAGCTGCTCTGCGAGAAGGGGGAAGAGCAGAGCAGTAGCGAAGGGGGCTCCCAGATCAAGAGTCCAGAAACAATGTCTCCCGAGGGAGGGGCTCAGGAGGCACAGCTGGAGGCTGCGTGAGACGGGACGTTAACCTTGTCTGGGAAGGCGGGCAAATGTGCTCGCGGCTAAGAAAGGCGCTGAGATTGGGGTTGGAGGAAAACTGTTTCCTCCCCACGCGGCAGCACGCAGCTGAGCCTTGCCGCTGGTGGGTGGGAGTAGGTAAGAGGGGCGGGGCTATGGGAGGCGGGGCCAGGGCCAGGCTGCCCTAGACCGATCTCTCTGCTCCTTAGCCCAGGACTCTAGTGAGATGGTTATTCCTAACTCAGTTTCTGTTTGGGGGTTTGGTCTTCTCCCTGGAGCTGAGGTAGTTTTCCAGGTCTTGGCAGGGCCCTTATTTTTGATCCCCTTTGGTTGGCCAGAGACCTCTTCAGTGCTAGCTAGCACTTAGCTAGGCTGCATCACTCCCATCAGCAGGCTGCCAAATCCACCAAAGACTGCACTGGACTGCCTTCTCAGTTCCATCCTTTCCCTGGTCAGAGGCCAAGAACTGGCTGGGCTTCAACATCTACTTCGACTCGCTCATCTTCCTTCTCTGTGAAGGCACAGAATGCCAGCTGCAATGTGCACACTGGTGTCCACGAGAGTCAGCTCAAGGATAAGGACTGTCCTGTTTCTTCCTAACACTGTCTGGAAGCAAATGCAGGTGCCTTCTAGGAGCCCCGCCAGTAACAGAAGTGGGCCATTAGATCTAGGTTTTTTGTTTACTTGGTTTTAGTTTTCTAAGTCAAAATCTCATGTAACCCAGGTGACTTTGAACTCCTTATATAGCCAAAGGAGGCCATATATGACTTGAACTCCTGATCCTCTTGCCTCCATCTCCAAGGTGTTGGAACTTCATATATGCACCACCACTCCCATCATTAATAAAAAAAAGAAAGAAAAAAAAAGGCTCTCAGCAACCTTTAGGATTCACATGGCATGGGCAGGGTGGTTGGTATTGAGTCCTAGTGTATTGGTGAAATTATTAAGGCCACTCCATGTAGTTAAAAGGGAGGTTTATTTTGTGGGGTAACTTACAAATGAAGGGGTAGGTTGCAGGGTCTGGCAAAGGTATGGCACAGTCCGGCGGTGTTCTCTGGAGAACTCTGCTCGGTCTACCTCCAGCGTCCAGGGTCCCAGAACCAAGAGAGGCCTCTCCTCTCGATCCTGGGTCTTCAGCTTCCTCCCTCAGCCCTGCCTTGTGGGCGTGACCATTACTGAAGCCTCAATGGGGGTTGGAACTTCCAGGCCAATGCTGGGATGGCTACCCACTACACTAGTGCTCAGAGGATGGAATAGGGTGTTGGCTCTGGGTGGCCATGGCTCCTCAGCTTCTGGAATCCTCACTTAGTCAAGCAGGACACAGACAGAGAAGGGACAAAGTAGGATTCCCTAAAGCTCTGGTCCCAGGGCAGGCCCTTTCTGCCTAAATTTAACAGATACAAATTGTGAGTATGAGGGTGGGGAATAGAAGGTTTTCTCCCCAGACAAGAGGACCTCAGAATGGAGACAAAGTTTGGACCCCTTTTAGGGACAGGGGCATATTCACAAGCTAAGGTGTCAATTTGGATTCCCAGGAGTCAACAGCTAACAGGGATTGGAGACTCCTACCAAGAAACAAAAGTTCTACAAAAAGTCTGCACTCAAAAGCGCGTGGATCATCACACTTGCATGAGGCTGGCAAGCATGTGTATGCTTACAAAAAGCTTTGTGTCATCCTAAAGTCCTAGCTAATCTCTAGGGAATGGAAATGAAATTTGGTACCTACCTAGCACATATGAAACCAACAGGTTCAGTCTCCAGACTTGGTTTGAGTGAGAATGGCCCCATAGGCTCATATATTTCAATGTGTGCAATGTTTGGTTCCTAGTTGGTGGAACTGTTTAGGAAGGATTAGGAGGTGTGGCCTTGTTAGAAGAGGCATGGGGGGGGGGGGCTTTGAGGTTTCAAAACTACTACACCAAGCCCCAGTCTTTCTCTCTCTATGTCTATCTATGTCTCTGTCTCCCTCCCGCCCCCCCGCTCCTATCTCTCCTTTCCTCTCCCCCCGCCTCCCACACTGCCTTCTGCAACTTGTGGATAAGGTGTGGGCTCTCAGCTATTGCTCCAGCACCAGGCTTCCTGCCACAAGGGAAATGGACTCACCCTCTGAAACTGTAGGCTAGCCCCCAATTAAACGCTTTCTCTTCTAAGTTGCCTTGGTCGTGGTGTCTCTCCACAGCAAAAGAACAGTCACTAAGTGTGTGATGTCTGTAATCTCAGCATTCAAGAGGTAAAGAGGCAGCAGAATAATAAGCTCAAGGTTGTCCTCAGCTAAAGGCCTGCCTGAGCTACATGAGACCATGTTTCAAAAAATAGCACCAGTAATGATGAAGGTAAATGGTGTATCTCTTGGTGAATCTGTTGATATGATGATAGAGCCATGTATAATCTAAACCAAAATATGAGAAAAACAGCAAGCTCAGATTGCAAGACACATTATAACTGGGTTGTGCTCACTTAACAATGTCTGTGTACTCCAATGTCAGTGTGCATGCCTGTAGTCCAGCACTTGAGAAGCTGAAGCAGAAGGATTTGTGATTTTAAAGCCAGCATGAGCAACATAGCCAGCTCCAGGACAGCCTGAGCTCTGTATAAAACCTACAAAAAGCAAAAAGCAGAAGGGGAATGGCTCAGTGGTCAAGTCTAGCTGTTCAAGATTGAGGACTTGAGCTCAGCCCATGCAAAAGCTCCCCATGCAAAAGACTGGCACTGAAGTGCACAAAGATAACCCCAGAGCCAGGGGTCAGCAGAGACAAGAGGGTCCTGGGAGCTTGTTAGCCAGCCAGTATAGCTGAAACAGAGAGCTCCGGGTTCAGTGAGACCCTGTCTCAAAACCTAAGGTGGAGAGAGATAAAAGACAACCAACATTGACCTTTGGTCTCCACAAGTGTACACATCCACACTCACACATGTACAAGCACCTGTGTATATGCATGCCGTACACACATACAAGCACACATGTCCTTTCATGCACACGCGTGCGCACATATACAGAGAGAGAGAGAGAGAGAGAGAGAGAGAGAGAGAGAGAGGTCTGCCATGTAAAACAAAGCAGCTAAGAAACTATTGTAGTCTGAAGATGGTTCGAGGAACCCGACAACTAGAAGCAATGTATTTTACATTGGATCCCAGACTGGAAAAGTAAAATACTCTAGGGCCCAAAAGTAGGTGAAATCGGAATAAGGGTTCTATATAACTGATTGCATTTTTTTTTTTTTTTTTTAGAGAGAGAGAGATGTTTCTCTGTGTAGTTTTGCGCCTTTCCTGGAACTCGCTCTGTAGCCCAGGCTGGCCTGCCTCGAACTCACAGAGATCCACCTGCCTCTGCCTCCCAAGTGCTGGGATTACAGGTGTGTGCCACCACCGCCACCCGGCTTGTTTTCTAGTCTTTTAAGAATATGTGTTGCTTAGGAAACACGCACACTTAAGTGCTTTCCAGGTGAAGAGACGTGAGGTCCTTAGGAAACACGCACACTTAAGTGCTTTCCAGGTGAAGAGACGTGAGGTCCTTAGCTTGTTCTCAAATGGCTTGACAAATAAAAGCAGACAGGGCGATGGTCACACTCCGGGCAAGAGAGAGTTCTCCAGACTATTCTTCCAGCTAGTGTGTGAGTACATATTGGTATGTGGGTATGTGCTTAGTATGCACTGGTGTGCGTGTATGCCTGTGGAGGCCAGAGGACAACTTTGGGTATCATTTCCGCAGCACTGAGATTATAAGTATATGTCATCATGCTCGGCTTTTTTGTTTGTTTGGTTGGTTTTGGTTTTTTGAGACAGAGTTTCACTGTAGCTTTGGAACCTGTCCTGGACTAGCTCTGTAGACCAGGCTGGCCTCGAACTCAGAGATCTGCCTGGCTCTGCCTCCCGGGTGCTGGGATTAAAGGCGTGCACCACCACCGCCCGGCGGCTTTTTTTTTTTCAATGTGGGATCTAAAGATCAAACTTAGAACTTGCATGTTGCATGCAAGACAACATTTAGCATCTAAGCCATTCCTCAACCCCTCAAAATTAAATTTTATAAGAGACATATGTCTAAGTGACAATTCATGCTAGCAAGGATGTGGAGCAAGGGAAACACTCCTCCATTGCTAGTGGGAGTCCAAACTTATACAGCCACTATGAAAATCAGTATGACAGATTCTCAGAAAGATGGGAATCGATCTACCTCAAAATCCAGCTATATTACTCTTGGACATATACCCAAAGGATACTTCATCCAGCCACAAGGAAACCTATTCAACCATATTCATTGCTTCCCTATTCATAATAGCCAGAAATTGGAAATGACCTATATAACTCTCAACAGAAAAATGAACAAAGAAAACATGGTACATTTACACATTGGAGTATTCCTCAGCTGTTAAAGAAATGACATCATGAAATTGCATGCAAATGAGACTAGGAAAAAACATCCTGAGTGAGATAACCTAGACCCAGAAAGATAAATATGGTATGTATTCAATTATATCTGGATACTAGCCATTAAATAACTTATAACCAAGCTGTAATCCATAGACCCAGAGAGGATAAGCATCAAGAAGGGAACTAGGGGGAACGTGATCTCCCTGGGAGGAGGAAATAGATTTTATGGGTGGGATGGAAGAGGAGGGGTGAGAATGGGACGATCAGGTGGGAAGGTGGAGGGGAGATGGGATTGAGGGAGGGAATGAGGGGAGAGACATCTAGAATTGAAGGGCATTTGAGGGGCAGTATGGAATGACTCCGAGAGATATTCCGCTATACTCATAGATCAATGTCTTATTCAGTCATCATCAGAGAGGCTTCCTCCTACAGCAGATGGACATGAATACCAAGACCCAAAGCCAGACATTACAGAGACCTTAGAACACACAGCTTGAAATGAGATGTCTCCATCAAATCCCTTCCTCAGAACTCAGGGAATCCCGCAAAAGAAACAGGAGTAGAAAGACAGGGGGAATGGAGGACACCAGAACAAGGCCCTTTAAAACAACTGAGCAAAGCTCTTAGAAACTCAAGAGACTGAGCAGCAAGCATGGTGCCTACACCAGTCTGCACCAGGTCCCCTGCATATATACTATAGCTCTGGGTTGAGTACTTTTACAGGATGTGTGAACAAGTAGATCTCTGGTGCTTGTCCCTGCTCTTGGGGTTCTTTTATTTTTCTGTTGACTCATCCAACTTTGATATGATGGTTTTGGTTTTTGTTTGTTTGTTTTTGGAGCTGAGAATCGAACCCCGGGCCTTGCGCTTGCTAGGCCAGCGCTCTACCACTGAGCTAAATCCCCAACCCCATGGTTTTTGTTTTATTACATTTTATTTTGTTAGAAAAAGAGACCTATGTCTTTAATTAGAAGAGAGAGCATAAACTTGTGGTCATGAACCGAGGCACAGCACCAAGTGAGATTAAAGATATTGTTCAATGGCAGCAACAGAGACCACTCAAATGGCGGCCAAGGGCTGGAGGCACAGCTCAGTGGAAAGCACTTGCTAGCATGTGTGCCGCTTTGCATTTCATCTGCAGAACCAAAGAGAAAAGGACACAGGAAAAAATGAAGATGGAGCGGAGAGGAACTTGAAGTCCAGAGGGAAGGAGAAAACAGGCAATTCAGTTTATATTTAGAATCTGACAGCAAGTAAGATCCCAAGTCATACCCACTGCTTTTAACACACCCAGTTCTGTTGAGAAGAGACTGTAGAGGGAGAGAAAGGGGGGTACAGATGGAGAAGTAGGGAGCATGATAGCACAGGAAGGGAGTAACTGACATGATACATTGTAGTTGGTTGGCATGCCATTGTAGGGCAGATGACTCAAGGCTAAAGATATTGGTCCCAGGAATGAAAAGATGCTTTTGGTTCCCATTCAGGCCCTGGAGTCAAGCAAATTACTCTTAAGGCCAAGGTGTCCAATTTTCAGAGGACATTCACCCTGATCCAATTTGATCTCCAAGGTAAACTTGATGGCTGGCATATAGCTATCAGTTTTCAACACTCACGTCCTTTGCAACCTCTTGGCAGAGATCCAAGTCTACCTGACCGTAGTTAGCTGGCCAAGTTTATAAGCAAGGAACTGAGGAAATTCCACACAAAGAAAATGAAGGGAATGTTAGAATCTAACCCATAACCAAAAACACACAGCCTTTTTCACCCAGTTTGAGACTTTTATTGATAAAATTGACTCACGGAGGGCAGTAACAGCACCAAGAACCAGGACAAATATGTGAATATAAAGCAGTCCATAGGACAGGCACTGGCCCAGAGAGCCTCCTTCTCAAGGGAACCACGGGAAATGCCAAGGAGTCCTATGGTAAAGCAGGTTCACCAAACCCAAAAGTCCAACTGGTTCCCCAAGTTCAGGGAACAAGCCTCTGACCCCCACTTCTGCATCAGCACCAATTATCTAAGAAGAGGCAGGCAACAAGAGCATTGCATACGAGAAGGGGCAACCTGGACTTGGTACCTGTCTTCATCATGCCATAAATGCCAGAGCCAGCTGGTGAAAGGTCTCTTAACTGAGACTTCTGGTAGGGCCGTGGATTCCAGATCTTTAAATCTGACTGTAAGGAAGTAGACATTACCAAACTGTCAAGACACTGCCACCAGTCAAAACTTCCTCCCTGGGCCTAAACAGAGAACATCAACACACCAAAAGTAATTTCATCTATTTCACCCTAACAAAGGTCACACTGGTGGATAGGAAAGGTCAAGTGGATGAATAAGCTTTGAAAAAAAGGGCACGAAACCCCTCCAAATAGTTCAGCTAGATACGAAGAAACTATAAATTTTTATTTTTATTTCTCAGAATGGGGGGGGGGGCAGGAGAGATGAATCTGATTGCTCTTCCAGAGGACCCAGGTTTGATTCCCAGCACCCACATGGTGGCTCCTAAACATCTCTTAATTCCTATCTCGGGAATCCCAAAACCCTATTCTAGTCCATTTCCTTGAACACTACATGTACATGGCGCACAGACCTATATGCACGCAAAACACCCATACAACTGTGTGGCCTACTTTGGGCAGGGTGGCGGGGTGGGGGAGATGACTGAGGAGGGGGGTGCCAGTGGAAGACATAAGGTAACTTTCAGTAGTTGGTTCTTCCCCTCCACTGTGGGTTCCCGAGCTTGAGCTCAGGCTTTGTACAACACACAACTACCTGCTGAGCTATCTCACTGGCTGAAACTAGAGGTTTTCATAGCAAAAACACAAGGTTGATGTTTCCCGTAGGTTTTTGGTTTTGTCCCTACAGAATGTTGATTCTTATGGCAGTTTCTACATTTTTCCAATGACAAATTTACTAACTTAATAGTGTTTATTGTTGTTTTTTATAGATCCTATTTTCAATAACTAAACTATCAGTACTTATATAGCTAAATTATGCTGGGAGATAGTTTTCCTTCTTTGGAAGAAAAATGGGGTAGGGGAGACATGGGCTCCAATGAATTCATTTCTTTAAGGAAAAGTTCAAGAGTCAAAATATAATCAATTCAAATTTTTAAAAATGTAGGAAGGCAGGCCGGATGGTGGTAGCGCACACCTTTAATCCCAGCACTCAGGAGACAGAGTCAGGCGATAGATGATCTCTGTGAGTTCGAGGCCAGCCTGGTCTATGGGGTGAGATCCAGGCACCAAAACTACACAGAGAAACCTTGTCTCGAAAAACAAACAAAACAAAATGTAGGAAGGCATTTAGAAGAAAAATCTAGATAAATCTCAGCGTAATGATTCAGGCAAAGTTCAAGGCCTACTTGAGATTAATTAAACTACAATCTATTCAAAGACATGCTGATCACTGAAAGAGATGCAATAGAGCATTCCAGCAGGCATGAACCACAACAGACACAGACCCTCAGAGCAGGCTTCCTCACAGTCATTAGGCAACACCAATGTTCTCCCCTCACTATGGACTTTAAAATGTCAAAACTTGATCTTTCAGCTCTATATAACTTGCCAAATTTTTTAATATGCAAGCCAGGCATTATAGAATTACACCTGTAATCCCAGCACTCGGGAGGCAGAGGAAGGCGGATCTCTGTGAGTTCAAGGACAGCCTGGGCTACAGAGTGAGTTCCAGGACAGGCTCCAAAGCTACAGAGAAACCCTGTCTCGAAAAATCAAAAAATAAAAAATAAAATTATTGAGGTATAAAGTGACACAAACTATGGATCTCTGCCTGCCTGTAAAAGGAACACATAGGTTACCATCCTCAAAAGAAGTTTAAAATTTCAAAGTGAAACATCACTCATGACACTAAATATGTAGTCTGGCTGGAGGAATGTTTGCCTAGCCTGCAGGAAGCCCCTGGATCTGATGCTGCATATATTGGGCATGGCAGTGCATGCCTATAATCCCAGAATTCAGGAGGTGGAGGATCCAAAGTTCAAAGTCACCCTAGGCTACACAGTGGATTCAAGGCCAGTCTGGAATACATGAGACCCTGCCTCAAAACAACAAAAATACTTAAGGCCCTGTGTGGTGGTATTGTGTTCCCCAAAATATTGTGTGTTCCCCGAAATAAACATATCTGGGGTCAGAGAACAGCCACTAGATACAGAGCCACAAATGGTGGCTAGAAAATGGGAAGAGTAAGCCATAGCAGAAGTTGGGTGGCGGTGGTGGTGGTGGTGGTGGTGATGCATGCCTTTAATCCCAGCACCTGGGAGGCAGAGCTAGCCAGATCTCTGAGTTCAAGGCCACTCTAGAAACAGCTAGGCATGGTGACCCATGCCTTTAATCCCAGAAACCCAACCTTTAATCCCAGGGAGTGATAGCAGAAAGCAGAAAGGTATATAAGGCCTGAGGACCAGGAACTAAGTTAGTTGAGCATTTGGCTGGTTTAGCATTCGGGCTTTGAGCGGCACAGTTCAGCTGAGATTCATGTGGATGTGGATGAGGGCTCAGAAGCTTCCAGTCTGAGGAAACAAGACCAGCTAAGGAACTGGCGAGGTGAGGAAGCTGTGGCTTGTTCTGCTTCTCTGATCTTCCAGCATTCACCCCAATACCTGGCCTCAGGTTTGATTTTATTAATAAGTACCATTAAGATTCCTGCTCCAGCCCTGAACTAAGGAGACTAGAAACAGAACTGACTAAGGCTAGACCTACTCACCTAGACGACCAAGTTAATGAAGCTGTCAGACCAGATCAACACAAAGCCCTAAACCACAAGGAGTGGAGACTGACATTCACAAGCTGCAGCCAGGCAGCAGCCTGCTAAAGCCACACAGGTCCGGGGTCTAGCTAAGGTCAGTGCAGTGAAAGCACAGGACCCCTCCTTTTCTTTGAGAAAATTTTGCACACCTAGTTATAATAAAAGCACATAAATATCACCTTGTTCAGTTTTGAAATTTTATAAGTGTTGTGGAATATTAAGATGTATTACATCTGTTTATGCTGTGGAACATTTGTTTAATGATGCAAAGATGTGTTGCATTCTTTTATGTTGCCTTTGTTTAACACTGTGAAGCTGTGTTACTTTGCCTGTCTAAAACACCTGATTGGTCTAATAAAGAGCCGAACACCCAACAGCTAGGCAGGAGAAAGGGCAGGTGGGGCTGGCAGGCAGAGAGAATACACAGAAGAAAAGGGGGAGAGGAAGAACAAGGGGAGGAGGACTCAAAGGGCCAGCCACACAGCCACCAGCCACACAGCCACACAGCCACCAGCCACCCAGCCACCCAGCCACCAGCCACACAGCCAGCCACACAGCCACCCAGCCACCCACCCAGCCACAGAGCCACACAGCCACCCAGCCACCCACCCACCCAGCCACACAGCCACCAGCCACCCAGCCAGCCACCCAGCCAGCCACCAGCCACACAGCCACCAGCCACGCAGCCACCCAGCCACCAGCCACACAGCCACTCAGCCACCCACCCAGCCACCAGCCACCCACCCACCCACCCAGCCACTCAGCCACCCAGCCAGCCACCCACCCAGCCACCCAGCCAGCCACCCACCCACCCACCCACCCAGCCACTCAGCCACCCACCCAGCCACCAGCCACTCAGCCACTCAGCCACCAGCCACCCAGCCACCCGACACCCAGCCACCAGACACCCAGACACCCAGACACCCAGACACCCAGCCACCAGCCACTCAGCCACTCAGCCACTCAGCCACCAGCCACTCAGCCACTCAGCCACTCAGCCACCCAGCCAGCAACCAGCCACCAGCCTCCCAGGAAATAAGAGTGAAAGTAAGATTACAGAAGTAAGAGAGTGGTAAAAGCCCAGAGGCAAAAGGTAGACGGCATAATTTAAGTTAAGGAACGCTGGCTAGAAAAGACAAGCTAAGGCCAGGCATTTATAAGAAAAAATAAGCCTCCGTGTGTATTAATTTGGGAGCTGGGTGGAGTGAAAACAACCAACAACATATAAATTATGAGAATTCAAAAGTATGGCATCACTCACAAGGGACAGGACAGAAAATAACCAGTGACTCGTGGACTGATCACAAGCTAACATTTAGCTTGGTTGAAAGCACTTCCTTTCACTCTCCCTGCTGACTACAGTACGATTTGGGTCACTCACACGCTAGCAAGCTAATCTGGCCAGGCTGGTCAGGCTTAGAGCCCTCGGCCTGATTTGTAAACTAAGCAAACCATTGATTGACGAGCTCTTCACACTAACTAATGCTCATGGCATAACCTTTAAAAAGCTTCCCTGAGGAGTCCCATGCTTACAGCAAAAGAAAGCTGCTTTGTCTGTCCTCACCTTACATCCTAGAGAACAATCCTGGAATCATTGACAGTTTTTTAAAACCAGTGAACTGGGAGTCACTAATTCCTCATCTACATGAAACATGAAATGTGTTTAGTGGAGAAAACAGGATGAAAACCGGCCTAGACAAAGGAGCTTGACGTCACCACCACCATGCTGAGAAAGAACCACTAAGAGAACTCAACACCCACTTTGCAAAATACCCAAAGCCATGTCCTGAATTCTCAGGGCACAAAATCCCATTCTAAATTTTTCCTAATCTATAAACAACTTCCGGCCATGAAATAACATCTCTGGAGAGCTTGCCAACCCTGCAGCTCCTGCACCGGCCTGTTAAGCTTCCTCTGATCCCAAATTGCATTGTGGGAGGCCCTCCAGCCAACATCAGTGCCCGATTTGCAGGCAAGAAAACAGAAGGTGGATTAGAAACCCTCATATCTGCTGTTCTCACTGAAACATTAAGACTTGATGCTACCTCTAGGCAAGGCCCACATCTAGGCCACCTGAGGGGCATGTTAAAATGCAGACTCATAGTCTCCCAACTCAAAGAACTTCTGGGGATGAATTTCCAAATGTTCTACTCCAAGCTCCCAAGAGATTAGGAAGCAATCAATTTAGTCTGAGGAACAAATCCTGAACCCCAATCTATCTACAGTACTCCATTCCTCTATGTGCCATAGACCTTGCCAAGCAGCATATTCAAACTCACTGCACCATTGCCTTAACATGAATTAGTCACACTGAGGCTGTGCATGGCTCAGCCAGGTACTGGACAGTCTCCACTTCACTTCTTACCTAGTAACTTCTCAGCTGACAGCACCCAACACGTCTCTGCAGGTGTCTTCTTAGAGATGGCCAATGCAGACAGTGCCAAGTTCTTCCCAAAACTGGGATGTTCCCTGGATGGAATCATGCCATTAATTCCCAGGGAAAGCAGTGAGTATAAACGTGATGAAAATCATCAAGTTCTGCTCCCAGGGCAGCCGTTAAGGTAGGTACTCTCAAGATCAGATCAATTTCCCTTCCCTCTATTTAACGTGGTTTCAAGGAGAAAAACCAGGGCAGGCCACCTTTTAAGCTCATGTTTAAAGGTGTTAAGATTTTACAGAGCAGAAAGGGACAACAACTGTGTTTTCTAGTTTGACACTGTGCTGCCTTTGAAAACGCATTTTCAGGAAAATGAAACAATCATCTCCACTCATCTGCCAAACAGTGTCCAGATGCATTTCTAAAAACAGCCTTAAGCAGCCAGGGAAAGCTTCACACTTCTGTGAAGAAAACTTTCTCAGGCTAGCAGGAATTTAAAACAGCAGGGGACTGAGAAATGTAATGTGAACGAAAGAGAGAGGGACAGAGAACCTTCGAAATAAACGTTTTAAAGCAGGCATGGTGGCACACACACAATCCAGCACTCAGGAAGCCAAG